>NC_041382.1:517613143-517718674 GCF_002162155.2 Triticum dicoccoides | reverse complement strand
TGCTCGCCACATGCTACCATCTCGGTTGCCGTGTTCCTCGCCGGAGGCCGCCGCCCGCCGTCGCTTCCCCCTCGTCACCGGTCTTCGCCTGAGTTCCGGCCGGCCTCGAGCTCATCGGAGATCCACTCCGGCCGGATCTGGACGCTGGGTGGATGAGATCCACCACTCCCCCCACCCAAACACCCTCGTCCCCGTTTCGTACCGCGACGTCCCGGATATCCTCATCCCGTTGACTTTTCGCGAGGTGAAATATGTCTAAGTCCCCAGATCTGCTATGTTTTTATGCTATCTTCACCGCATCATAACTCTGCATCCGTAGCTCCGATTCATGCGTGTAGCATATCAAAATGTTCGTCTCGACGAGTACATCATTTCATCTCATTGCATCATTTTCACTTGAGCTCATCTTGATGCCCGAAATGCTGTAGGAAGAGGGCTATGTGATGAATATGTCAGATCTGTTTCAGCAAATGGCCTTTTTGTCATTTTTGCCATGATTAATGTGTGCATGCTATGATCCTGAGCTCTACATGTGTTTTGTAGAATGCCATGCCATCTTTACAGGGGTGTATGCCATGTATTTTGTGATCTTTGTGGTGACTAGCACAAGCATGCAAAGTAGCTTACTGAATGATGATGATTTCAGGGACTTAGAATTTCACTAAGTCCTTGACCTGTCTTTATTTTTATGCCATATGTTCATGTTATTTCTTAGTGATCCGTGCCTCTTTTGAGGATGATCAGTAATGATGTTTTGTTAATATTGTGGCGCTCTATCCATACATGTCTTTGTTTGCATTTATGGAGCACCCTAGCTTGAGTCAATCGAGCTCTACTTTTGCTATAAAATGTTCCTGGCAGATTGTTGACATGTTTAGCGATTTTGCCGAGGATGTTGCTATTGATCCGTGCATGCTATGATGTTATTCTTGCCATGTCTAGCTTCTATGCCATCTCTTCTTGATGGGTGTATGCTTAGTTTGTCATGCAATGCCCTGTAGTAAGTGCATCGAGCTCGTAAACATGCCTACTTGTTAACTGTTTTGCCATGCTCCAGTTTTTCACTAAGTCTGAATCTGTTTATGTTTTTGCTATGTTCACATGCTTGCAATTGTATTTTCTGATCCCTTTTGGCTCAAGGTCACTAAGGGACTTTTGTTATATGCTTAGAGTAGCTTCATGCCATGCCTTTCTTTGCAATGCTATGTTCCTGAAGCATGTAGTTTTTGTGCTCTAAAGATTGCTTCCTGATGATAAATTCCTGATTCAGACTGTTAATTTCACTAAGGTGATATCAAATTACAGCTACCTTTCAAAACAATGCATTCAATTGCCACCACGCCCAGCCGCCTCGCTCGCTGCGCGCCGCCGCCTCGGTCGTCGTGCGCCACCGCCTTGCTCGCCGCACGCCACCGTCTCGGTTGCCGCGTTCCTCGCCGGAGGCCGCCGCCGCTTCCCCCTCGTCGCCGGTCTCCGCCTGAGTTCCGGCCGACCTCGAGCTCACCGGAGATCCACTCCGGCCGGACCTGGACGCTGGGTGGATGAGATCCACCACTCCCCCCAACTAAACACCCTCGTCCCCGTTCCGTACTGCGACGTCCCGGATATCCTCGTCCCGTTGACTTTTAGCGAGGTGAAATATGTCTAAGTCCCCAGATCTGCTATGTTTTATGCTATCTTCACCGCATCATAACTCTGCATCCGTAGCTCCGATTCATGCGTGTAGCATATCAAAATGTTCGTCTCGGTGAGTATATCATTTCATCTCATTGCATCATTTTCATTTGAGCTCATCTTGATGCCAGAAATGCTGTTGGAAGAGGGCTATGTGATGAATATGTCAGATCTGTTTCAGCAAATGGCCTTTTGTCATTTTTGCCATGATTAATGTGTGCATGCTATGATCCTGAGCTCTACATGTGTTTTGTAGAATGCCATGCCATCTTTACAGGGGTGTATGCCATGTATTTTGTGATCTTTGTGGTGACTAGCACAAGCATGCAAAGTAGCTTACTCAATGATGATGATTTCAGGGACTTAGAATTTGACTAAGTCCTTGACCTTTCTTTATTTTTATGCCATATGTTCATGTTGTTTCCTAGTGATCCGTTCCTCTTTTGAGGATGATCAGTAATGATGTTTCATTAATATTGTGGTGCTCTATCCATCCATGTTTTTGTTTTCATTTATGGAGCACCCTAGCTTGAGTCAATCGAGCTCTACTTTTTATATAAAATGTTCCTGGCAGATTGTTGACATGTTTAGGGATTTTGCCGAGGATGTTGCTATTGATCCGTGCATGCTATGATGTTGTTCTTGCCATGTCTAGCTTCTATGATATGTCTTCTTGATGGATGTATGCTTAGTTTGTCATGCAATGCCTCGTAGTGAGTGCATCGACCTCGTAAACATGCCTACTTGTTAACTGTTTTGCCATGCTCCAGTTTTTCACTAAGTCTGAATCTGTTTATGTTTTTGCTATGTTCACATGCTTGCAATTGTATTTTCTGATCCCTTTTGGCTCAAGGTCACTAAGGGACTTTTGTTATATGCTTAGAGTAGCTTCATGCTATGCCTTTCTTTGCCATGATATGTTCCTGAAGCATGTAGTTTTCGTGCTCTAAAAATTGCTTCCTGATGATAAATTCCTGACATGCTGTTAATTTCACTAAGTCGGTAACCTGTTGTCATTTGCACTTTTGTCATGCTTGTTTGAACCTGTTAATGGATGAATTAGCCGTAGCTCAGTGTTCATCTTTTGTCAAGCTTCATGAGTGTATCCCTGCCATGTATTTTGTTGCCATGTTTGAGTGCTGTAACATATTTATCTTGATGCATTTAGATGGTCTCGTGCTGATTATCGCAGAACGGCGCCATATTTGTTTTACTTGCCATTTCCAAACCGTGCATCCGATTCCGGTGATCTTTATATCGATTTCAACCAAAATAACCTGACCTTTCTAGTGGCACTCTTGGATTTCCAAGTTGAGGCCAGGTTCAATCATTCCTTTCCAAATCATGCATATGAATCACATGCCGCATCCCGCATATCATACCATGTTCGTGTGTTGGTTGTTTACTATGTTGTGTGCTTCTTTCCAGTGTTGCTTCTTCGGGTTGGTTCCGATAACGTCGCGTTTGTGAGGACCCGTTCGTCTTCGTCCGTTTGTCTTCTTCATGGCTCGTTCTTCTTCCTTGCGGGATTTCAGGCAAGATGACCATACCCTCGAAATCACTTCTATCCTTGATTGCTAGTTGCTCGCTCTTTTGCTATGCCTATGCTGCGATACCTACCTCTTGCTTATCATGCCTCCCATATTGTTAAACGAAGCCTCTAACCCACCTTTTCCTAGCAAACCATTGTTTGGCTATGTTACCGCTTTGCTCAGCCCCTCTTATAGCTTTGTTAGTTGTAGGTGAAGATTGGAGTTTGTTCCTTGTTGGGATATCACAATATCTCTTATTTAATTAATGCATCTATATACTTGGTAAAGGGTGGAAGGCTCGTCCTTATGCCTGGTGTTTTGTTCCACTCTTGCCGCCCTAGTTTCCGTCATATCGGTGTTATGTTCCCGGATTTTGCATTCCTTACACGATTGGGTTATAATGGGAACCCCTTGACAGTTCGCCTTGAATAAAACTCCTCCAGCAATGCCCAACCTTGGTTTTACCATTTTCCACCTAGCCTTTTCTTTCCCTTGGGTTTTGCAGACTCAAGGGTCATCTTTATTTAAACCCCCCTAGGCCAGTGCTCCTTTGAGTGTTGGTCCGACTGAGCTACCTGCGGGGCCACCTCGGGGAAACTTGAGGGTTTGTTTTACTCGTAGTTAGTCTCATCTGAGTGTGCCCTGAGAACAAGATATGTGCAGCTCCTTTCGGGATTTGTCGGCACATTCGGGCGGTGTTGCTGGACTTGTTTTACCATTGTCGAGGATGTCTTGTAACCGGGATGCCGAGTCTGATCGAATTGTCTTGGGAGAAGGAATATCCTTCGTTGACCGTGAGAGCTTGTGATGGGCTAAGTTGGGACACCCCTGCAGGGATTTGAACTTTAGAAAGTCGTGCCCGCGGTTATGGGCAGATGGGAATTTGTTAATGTCCAGTTGTAGAAAACCTAAAGCTGGTCGTAATTAAAATACATCAACCATGTGTGTAACCGTGATGGTCTCTTCTCGGCGGGGTCCGGGAAGTGAACACGGTGTTGGAGTTATGCTTGACGTAGGTTGTTCTAGGATCACTTCTTGATCATAGTTGTTCGATCGTGCTTTTGCCTTCTCTTCTCGCTCTCATTTGCTTATGTTAGCCACCAGATATGCTAGTCGCTTGCTGCAGCTCCACCTCATACCTTTTACCCTACCTATAAGCTTAAATAGTCTTGATCGCGCGGGTGTGAGATTGCTGAGTCCCCATGACTCACAGATACTTCCAAAACCACTTTGCAAGTGCCGAGGTTACCGAGCAGGTGACGCAACCGAGCTCAAGGAGGATCTCTATGAAGATCTTGTCCTTTGTGTTGTTTCTTTTCAGTCGATCGGTAGTGGAGCCCAGTTGGGACGATCGGGGATCTGTGTAGCATTTGGGGTAGTCTTCTTTTATTTTGGGTTCCGTAGTCGGACCTTGATTGTATCTGGATGATGTAATGATTTATTCATGTATTCTGTGAAGTGGCGAGTGTAAGCCAACTATGTATCTCTTTCCCTTATGTATTACATGGGTTGTGTGAAGATTACCTCACTTGCGACATTGCTTACAATGCGGTTATGCCTCCAAGTCGTGCTTAGACATGTGGGAGATATAGCCGCATCATGGGCGTTATAGCGCCCCACCCCGTAGCCATCCTCGACCCCCGTCCCTGTCGCGCCCGCCGGTGAGGTTAACTATGAGATCCCTCCACATCCTCTATACTCCTCCTCCTTAGTTCTCCTTGGATCTTAAATAATGGGGCAGTAGCTCCGGTGGCTTCTCCTCGGTCCATGAACGAGGTTACTGAGTGGCACACATGAGCCGGGTAGGCTGCAGTTCGGCAACGCGTACACTTGTTCGTCTTTGGCCCGTGGTATCATCCTGATGGTTGGTGACCAATGGAGCTGTCCTGAGGCATGGTCTTGCTCGCCACCCTGGGCACGACTCCGCTGGAAGAAAGAACGAGCTCCATCCAGCCTGTGAAGTTCGGCCGGTGAGCCTGTGCAGTGCAACGGCGCATGTGTGCTTGTGTCCGGTTCACGGGTGTAGCATGTGTGGTGCTCGCGTGCACATGACAACCACATGCGGTGTTAACAGAAGCCAAGCTAGAAGAAGAATGCAATACCTTCATACGTTTGCATATGAGTGTGCACGCAAGATAGACACAGAGAAGTTCAGGAAATGCAAATGGTGCAGCCGCAACAGCATCGATCACAATGGTTGGCGTTCCTGTTGCTCCTCTCCCTTTGTTTCCTTGCTTGTTGAGATGCCACCGCTTCTGCATGTTTGTACTAAGGCGACTACCCATCTATCTTCACAAGTGATTCTTGTTTGGCAATTTGAAGGAACTTGCCACTCTGAAAATCTAACTCTACATCGTCCTTGTTTTTATTCTTCAGAAGTTCAGGTAACTAGGTTGCTGACTACGTAAAGTTGCTCTTTTCTTCTTGAAGGATTAAAGTTGCTCCTAGTTGTACTAGTTAACACTAAACCATAATCTCGTAAAGTGCATAATGCTCATGCGCTTGGACATTGAGCATGGAATATTTTATTGGTGTGTTCCTCTTATTCGTCCTTGATTCTAGATGTGTTCTGAATAGTGATGTGAGAGTCAAAAAAGTTCATTTCATCGGCGCCACCACTGCAACATGACGTTCATCAGCGCCACCTCTGGGTCGTTCAACTACACCACCGCTGGTGGTTGACATATGTACCGCTCCCGGATGCTCTGATGAGATCTGGGCCTCATAGTTTTGATTTCATACTTTCAGTCATCGGTGCCCCCGCAATATGCTTGCACTACTATGCTACTACAAATCAGGAGGGCAAAAATCGAAATTCACCAAAAACTAGAAAAAAATATGAGCACAAACGCCCATCGATGTCCGCTGTGTTATCCTACTTTATAAAAGAAGGAGCATGTGGTTTGATTCACCTAAAGTGCCAACATTAAAAAAATCAGTTTTGGTTCTCCTGTTGTTATTTCCCCAAGCTTGAGGGAGCACCGACCATCCCCCAAAAGTTTGTTTTTCTACATTTTTTAGTTTAGAGTGTGGTGAGAAATGAGAGTTACAACATGTCTTTGTTGGTATGGCAACAAACCGAGAGAATAACTAAAAATATGTTTTTTCTTGATCCATTGTTTTTGTATTTGGCTTATGAAAAAATTGACTTGATGTACGTCCAGATATCCCTCGTTTGCAACAAACCGAGTAAATAATTATTTTTCAATTTTTCTTGAAGTTCAAATTGGTGAACCCAGGCCGTTCAAGTCCCCTGATCTCCCTCATTTCCAAAAAAAGGATTTTTCCTATTTTAAATTTGAAGTTTTAGAAAAGGATGATACCCATTTCTAAAAAAACCTTGAAGGTCAAATTAAAATAAGGGAATGGTTCATTGTTTTCTTTTCTTACAAAACTTGGATTTTTACCATTAATGGAAAATAAAACAAGAAGTCCAAATTAAAAGATGGAGCAATTTAATGTTTATAAGAAAAACTCAGATTTTCCTCGTTACTAAAGAATAAAAAATCGAGTAGTTTAAAAAGTTTGTAAACCATATATTTGCCCCTGTGTTTTTAAGAGCTACAAGTTCAACTTTAAAATACTTGAGCAGTTCGATATTTATTACATAACTAGGACTTTTCCCGTTACTAATGAATAACACCCAAAAGTCCAAAATTTAAAAAATGAAGTTGTTTAATGTTTATAAAAACCCAGATTTTCCCCAATACTAAATATTAATACCAATAAAAAAAGTAGAGCGGTTTAATGTCTATAAAAAACTTAAATATTTTCCCGTAACCAAGAGAAGTTTAGATTGTTAACTGCGAGAAGTTCATGTACTACACGCTGGGCATTTTGTATTAAAAAGAATGAAAAAAAATCAAAGGCTGAAAGTTTTGTTGCTACAAGTTCAAGTGCTCAGCCCGAGAAAATTCAAAAATTCGTGTGAGAGAGGTTGAACAAAAATATGTGACAGAAGTTGAAGGTGAAAACAGCGGAAGTTCAACTACTACATGGAATGCATTTCAGATAAGAATATAAGAATAGAAAACTAAAATCTTAAAAGGTTTGATGCAAGAAGTTCAAGTGCTCTATCCGGAGAAGTTCAAAAATTCTTGGAAGAGAGGTTCACCTTGTATTTCCATGTTCGGAAACACAAAAATAAATTGTTTTTTTCATTCTAAAATAATTCTCTCAATCCACAAAGAAGTTCAATTATTGTTTGGGAGCAATTTGATTTCAAAAAGAAAATAAAAAATTCAAATTATAAAAGTGGAAAAAGTTCATGTACTACATGGTGTGTGTTTAATATGACAAAAATGAAATAAAAAGGCAAGGTCAATTTTTTTGTCATTATAAGTTCAAGTCCTCGGTGGAGAAAATTTAAAAAATTATTGTGAGAAGGGTTTGTACAAAAGGAAAATCATTTGTGTAACACTAGCGAATGGATGAGAAAAATTACAAATGAAAATACGTCACAGAAGTTCAACGTGAAAACAGCGAGAAGTTCAACTACTACGCGGAAGGCGTTTTAGATGATAATAAAACGAATAAAAAACTAAAAGCCTAAAAGGTTTGTTGCAAGAAGTTCACGTGCTCCTCCCAGTGCAGTTCGAGTGCGAGACATCCGACCTTCAATTACATGTTGAAAAACAGGCAAAAAACAACGTTGTTTTTGGCATTTTTAAAACTTCTCTCAAATGATAATAATTTGTAACGTCTGCCTACATGAAAAAGATGCTCCTGTTCATAAGGTCTCCAACAATATATTATATGCAATATTTGGATGAATGGTTTAAAATTTTTATTTATACCGTTACAAACACATTTTTTATGCATTCAAAAAATTATTTTGATGCCTCGCGGGTATGAAAAACTGATCAACACAAAAAAGTTGTGTGTTTTCAATAGCTTTCCATTGGTATATCATGTGCTCAATTCCGGTAAGTGCTTTGGGAGTTACGGGAAAAAAACAGCACGTCAAAAACAGAGTGAAGTTCAAAACAGAACTGCCACATAAGTTCAACTACTACACTGAATGAATTTTGGATGGAAAACTTTTAAAACTATCGCGAGTATGAAAAAATGATCAACACCGGCAAGTTGCGTGTTTATAGTAGCTTTCCATCGGTATATCACTTGCTCAATTCCGGTGAGTGGATGGAGAGCTGTGAGCAAAAACAACACGTGAAAAACAGACTGAAGTTCAAGTACACGTGCCAAGAAGTTCAGGTTCTTCACGTGGGGCATTTTTGAAGAATCTGTTTCGCGATAAAGGTAGATCGAATGATCTTGCCATTTTCACAATTATTTGAAAACTGCTAGGAATCAGAGGAAACCATCAACATGAAAAAGTTTCGCATTTTTCGTAGCTTTTCAGCGGTATATTTTTTGCCCCATTCTGCTAAAGTTTGTAGAAAATACATCAAAAATATGTTTTTCGCCATTTTCCAAATTGACTTAAAACCATAAATAATTGGGATAAACAATACATACCAAAAGGTTTCGCATTTGTTCAAGCTTTCCAACGCCATATCATTTGCTGCATTCGGACGCACGGTTAAAAAATGAGCTCGAAAATACGAACTCTGTAGGACTTGTACCGTTTTCTAAATTACTCTTAAACTGTTTAAAATTAGAAAAAACTAACAACATGAAAAAGTAGCGCATTTCATAAGTTTTCCAACGCCATATCATTTGTCTCAATTGGATTAGCCGTTTAGAAATGACATCGAAAATACGAATTCGGCTGTTCGGTTTGCGAAATTTTACATTTTTCCAAATTACTCTTTAATCATAGGGAATTAGAGAAAACTTTCAACATGTGGAAGGAGCGGTTTTGCAGCAGCTTTCCAACGCCATATTATTTGCCCCATTCCGATAAACGGTTTAGAAATGCGATCGAAAATACGATTCAAATTTTGTGTGTGAAGAAAAAACGGTTTTCAAAACTGCTATTAAACCGCTTACATTTTGACAAAAATTAAGTTGGGTTATAATAATGGTGTCCATAGCTTTCCAACGGTATATCGTAAGCCTCGTTTGGGCAATGTTGGCGGAAGTTCAACCTAGTTCAGAGGGAAGTTCAACATACTACTAGCGGGCAGGTTAGGTTGTGATCAGAATATTATTCTCATCCCGTGATCAGAATAGAGGGAAGCATAGGTTGTCGTGCGCTTTTATGGTTAGATGCACAAAATCTTAATGAAAAAACGTCACTTTATATTGCCGCTTGTGATAAGGACCTTTATTATGCAGTCCGTCGCTTTTATTTCTTCCATATCACAAGTTCGTATAAAGCATATTTTCTTGACACTAATAGACCATACGTATTTAGAGAGCAATTTTTATTGCTTGCACCGATGACAACTTACTTGAAGGATCTTACTCGATCCATAGGTAGGTATGGTGGACTCTCATGGCAAAACTGGTTTAAGGGATGTTTGGAAGCACAAGTAGTATCTCTACTTGGTGCAAAGAATTGGCTAGCATGAGAGGGAAAGGCAAGCTCAACATGTTGGATGATCCATGATAATATAACTTCTATTCGGATATAAGAAAACATAACCTATTATGTTGTCTTCCTTGTCCAACATCAACTTATTAGCATGTCATATTTTAATGAGTGCTCACAATTACAAAAGATGTCCAAGATAGTGTATTTAAATGTGAAACCTCTTTCTTTATTACTTCTTATTAATTGCAACAATGATCAAAACTATGTTGGTCAACTCTCAAAAACTTTTATTCATCATACTCTTTATATGTGAAGTCGTTACTCTCCATAAGATCAATATATGATCTTTTTATTCTTTATTTTATTTAATTCTCTCAAGATCATAGCAACAAAGCAAAGCCCTTAACTCAAAACTACTCTTTATTTTATATATATATATATATATATATATATATATATATATATATATATATATATCAAGGACTCGATTACATTGAGGGAACATAAAGCAAAACTCAAGGCTAGATCATACTAAAAACTTTATTCTACTAGATCAAGATATAACCAAAAGAATCGAAATAAGAAAAACGATAAAGATAAAGGTGTGATGGTGATTCGATACCGAGGCACCTCCCCAAACTTGGCAGTTGCCAAGGGGAGTGCCCATACCCATGTATTTATCTCTCTTTCTTCGGAGGTGGTGATGAAGGAGTTGTTGCATTCTTCTTCTCTAGCTTGCGTCCGAGGCTAAAATTTTCCTCCCTCGGATCCTCATTCTCAAGCTCGAGTTTCATTATATTTTTGCATAATGCCGCCTTGCTGTCCTGCGAAAAACGTGGTGGGATAGATTGGACCTTAGGGAGGCTTGACTTATTGAACTCCACATGCATATCGTCAGGTTGGGGTAGTGGATCATCCTCTTCATCGGAGCTCGTCTCCTCCTTCCCCTTTGGCTCATAGTCCTCCTCTTCCTCCGTGGTCCAACCATAATGTTCCACATCCCCATATACTTTTGAGTTTGTGATATAATCAGCAATGTAGCTCTCTCCCTCCGAATCTTGGGACGACATCTTGCTCCAAATCTGCTGCAGGAACAACTCAAAACGAAAACAAAGAATTTTGTCGTGGTACTGTGGTCAAAACCTTCGGGAGATTATATAATGAATTTTTACCGACCATAAGAAGTATCGTGCAAGAAAACAGAGTCCGAAAGGCACACGAGGTGGCCACAAGGATGGGGGGCGCGCACAGGGGGGTAGGGCGTGCCCTCCACCCTTGTGGTGGCCTCGTGTCTCTTTCGGACTACTTTTAATTTTCCTAATTTTTAAATATTCCAAAACAGAGAAAATTTATCATTGGAAACGTTTTGGAGTCGGTTTATTTACTGTACCACATACCTATTCCTTTTCGGAGTCTGAAACATTCTGGAAAGTGTCCCTTATGTACTCCTCTAGTGTTATGGTACTAATTATATTGGTCTCAACATTTATTGGAGTACTTGAGATATAATGTTTGATTCTTTGACCATTTACCACCTTTGGATTTGTGCCTTCGATCTTGTTGATTTTTATGGCATCGGAACGATAGACCTCCTCGATAATGTAAGGACCTTCCCATTTAGAGAAAGCTTTCCTGCAAAAAATCTTAAATGAGAGTTATATAGCAAAACATGATCACCTACATTAAACTCACGCTTTTGTATCCTTTTGTCATGCCATCTTTTAACTTTTTCTTTAAACATCTTGGCATTCTCATAGGCTTGGGTTCTCCATTCATCAAGTGAGCTAATGTAAAATAAACTATTCTCACCGGCAAGTTTGAAATCATAAGTGAGCTCTTTAATAGGCCAATATGCCTTATGTTCTAGCTCAAGAGGTAAGTGACATGCTTTTCCATAAACCATTTTATATGGAGACATACCCATAGGGTTCTTATAAGTAGTTATATAAGCCCATAATGCATCATTAAGTTTCTTAGACCAATTATTTCTAGATTTATTAACAGTCTTTTGCAAAATTAGTTTAATCTCTCTATTGCTCAATTCTACTTGACCACTAGACTGAGGATGATAAGGAGATGCAGTTCTATGATTAACATCATACTTAGCAAGCATTTTATGAAAAGCACCATGAATAAAATGTGAACCACCATTATTCATTAAATATCTAGGGACTCCAAACCTCGGAAAAATATCTTTTTAAGCATTATAAGTGTTATGATTAGCACTACTAGTTGGAATGGCTTCTACCCACTTAGTAATGTAATCAACATCAACTAAAATATGTGTATACCCATTAGAGGAAGGAAAATGTTCCATATAATCAAAGCCCCAAACATGAAATGGTTCAATAACGAGTGAATAGTTCATAGGCATTTCCTGACGTCTACTAATATTACCAATTCTTTGACATTGATCACAAGACAAGACAAACTTACGAGCATCGTTGAAGAGAGTAGGCCAATAGAAACCGGATTGCAATACCTTATGTGTAGTTCTATCTCCAGCATGGTGTCCTCCGTAGGACTCGGAGTGGCACTTGCGTAGGATCTGTCCCTATTCATACGCAGGTACACAATGTCTAATAACACTATCTACTCCTTTATAAAGGTGTGGGTCATCCCAAAAGTGATGTCTTAAATCATACACTACTGCAGGATGCTGCTAACGCAACACTACGATCAGAGACCCCTCGATGAAACTGTGTGCGATGCCATAATCGCAAATGGTGGTGTAAAAATGTCAAAAAAGGTGCAAAACGTTTGCGATGGAGGATGCATCAAACATGGTTCAGATTTTAGTTGTGTGTGTGATTCAGGGCATACGATTCAGTTCAATTAACCATTTTTGATGAGGAGGAACAAAATAAACAGGCAGCCAGATGAAGGCGTGTGTGATGTACAACATACGGTTCATCCGGATGAACTGTTTGTGATTAGGCAACACAAAAGAAACGGGCAGCGAGATGAAGGTGTGTGCGATATACAATATATGGTTCACTCAGATGAACTGTGTGATTAGGCAACACAAAAGAAACAGTCAGCCAGATCAAGGTGTGTGTGATTGAGTGCATACGCTTTAGAAGGATTAACTGTTTGCGATTAGGCAATAGAATTGAAATGGGTAAGCCAGATCAAAGTTTCTGCGATTGATGGCATACACTTCAAATGGATGAACTGTTTGCGATTAGCCACAACAAACTGAAATAGTTAGATGGATCAACGTGTGTGCACTAGATGGGCACACCCATTCTAATTAAAGGAAGTGTGCGCGATGGTAATAACGAGCGCGCACGGTTGTTGGAACAAGACATGCGCTGACACTGCCTATTGCACTGACCCTACGGTGCAAATGCCACGTACGCGACCGAGAAGGCGTACGTTCCCACGTTACGCCTTCCGGGAATAGTGCCACACTTATAACCGTTAGTAAATTTTGAGCATGCATCCCGTCACAATTTTTTTAGAAGAATAGGGAGGCCGCGTCCCGTCACATTCTGAATTGCAAATATGTTCACACCGATCAAAACCTAAACGGTTTCCCACTTAGGAGCGTATTACTACGCGGTTATAAATACTACCACTCCAAGATGACTGCTGCTACCTCTTGAGCACTGTGTTGGTTTTCCTTGAAGAGAAAGGGATGATGCAGCAAAGTAGCGTAAGTCTTTCCCTCAGTTTTTGAGAACCAAGGTATCAACCCAGTAGGAGGCTACACGCGAGTCCCTCGTACCTGCACAAAACAAATAAATCCTCGCAACCAACGCAAATAGGGGTTGTCAATCCCTATAAGGCCACTTACGAGAGTGAGATCTGATAGATATGATAAGATAAAATTTTTGGTATTTTTATGATAAAGATGCAAAGTAAAATAAAGGCAAAGTAAATAGCAAAGGAAATAACTAAGTAGTAGGAGATCAATATGATAAAGATAGACCCGGGGGCCATAGGTTTCACTAGTGGCTTCTCTCGAGAGAATAAGTATTCTACGGTGGGTGAACAAATTATTGTTGAGCAATTGACAGAATTGAGCATACTTATGAGAATATCTAGGTATGATCATGTATATAGGCATCACGTCCGAGACAAGTAGACCGACTCCTGCCTGCATCTACTACTATTACTCCACTCATCGACCGCTATCCAGCATGCATCTAGAGTATTAAGTTAAAAACAGAGTAACGCCTTAAGCAAGATGACATGATGTGGAGGGATAGACTCATGCAATATGAAGAAAACCGCATCTTGTTATCCTTGATGGAAACAATACAATACGTGCCTTGCTGCCCCTACTGTCACTGGGAAAGGACACCGCAAGATTGAACCCAAAGCTAAGCACTTCTCCCGTTGCAAGAAAGATCAATCTAGTAGGCCAAACCAAACTGATAATTCGAAGAGACTTGCAAAGATAACCAATCATACATAAAAGAATTCAGAGAAGATTCAAATATTGTTCATAGATAGACTTGATCATAAACCCACAATTCATCGTTCTCAACAAACACACCGCAAAAAGAAGATTACATCGAATAGTTCTCCACAAGAGAGGGGGAGAACATTGTATTGGGATCCAAAAAGAGAGAAGAAGTCATCTAGCTACTAACTATGGACCCGTAGGTCTGAGGTAAACTACTCACACTTTATCGGAGAGGCTATGGTGTTGATGCAGAAGCCCTCCATGATCGATGCCCCCTCCGGCGGAGCTCCGGAACAGGCCCCAAGATGGGATCTCGTGGATACAGAAAGTTGCGGCTGTGGAATTAGGTTTTTGGCTCCGTATTTGAACGTTTGGGGGTACATGGATATATATAGGAGGAAGGAGTACGTCGGTGGAGCAACAGGGGGGCCACGAGGGTGGAGGGCGTGCCTGGAGGGGGGGGGGTAGGCGTGCCCCCTACCTTGTGGCCTCTTGTTTCTTTTCTTGACGTAGGGTCCAAGTCTCCTGGATCATAATCTTCCTAAAAATCACGTTCCCGAAGGTTACATTCCGTTTGGACTCCGTTTGATATTCCTTTTCTTCGAAACCCTAAAACAGGCAAAAAATAGCAATTCTGGGCTGGGCCTCCGGTTAATAGGTTAGTCCCAAAAATAATATAAGAGTGGATAATAAAGCCCAATAATGTCCAAAACAGTAGAAAATATAGCATGGAGCAATAAAAAATTATAGATACGTTGGAGACGTATCAAGCATCCCCAAGCTTAATTCCTGCTCGTCCTCGAGTAGGTAAATGATAATAACGGAATTTTTGATGCGGAGTGCTACTTGGCATAATTTTAATGTAATTCTTCTTAATTGTGGTATGAATATTCAGATCCGAAAGTTTCAAGACAAAAGTTCATATTGACATAAAAATAATAATACTTCAAGCATACTAACAAAGCAATTATGTCTTCTCAAAATAACATGGCTAAAGAAATTTATCCCTACAAAATCATATAGTCTGGCTATGCTATATCTTCACCACACAAAATATTTAAATCATGCACAACCCCGATGACAAGCCAAGCAATTGTTTCATACTTTTGATATTCTCAAAACTTTTTCAATCTTCATGCAATACATGAGCGTGAGCCATGGACATAGCACTATAGGTGGAATATAGTGGTGGTTGTGGAGACGACAAAAAGGGAGAAGATAGTCTCACATCAACTAGGTGTATCAACGGGCTATGGAGATGCCCATCAATAGATATCAATGTGAGTGAGTAGGGATTGCCATGCAACAGATGCACTAGAGCTATAAGTATATGAAAGCTCAAAAAGAAACTAAGTGGGTGTGCATCCAACTTGCTTGCTCATGAAGACCTAGGGCATTTTGAGGAAGCCCATCATTGGAATATACAAGCCAAGTTCTATAATGAAAGATTGCCACTAGTATATGAAAGTGATAACATGAGAGACTCTCTACTATGAAGATCAAGGTGCTACTTTGAAGCACAAGTGTGGTAAAAGGATAGTAACATTGTCCCTTCTCTCTTTTTCTCTCATTTTTTTATTTGGGGCTTTTCCTTTTTTATGGTCTCTTTTCTTTCTCTTTTATTATTATTATTTTTTGTCTGGAGTCTCATCCCGACTTGTGGGGGAATCATAGTCTCCATCATCCTTTCCTCACCGGGACAATGCTCTAATAATGATGATCATCACACTTTTATTTTTCTTATAACTCAACAATTACAACTCGATACTTAGAAGAAAATATGACTCTATATGAATGCCTCTGGCGGTGTACCGAGATATGCAATGATTCACGAGTGACATGTATGAAATAATTATGAACGGTGGCTTTGCCACAAATACGATGTCGACTACATGATCATGCTAAGCAATATGACAATGATGGAGTGTGTCATAATAAACGGAATGGTGGAAAGTTGCATGGTAATATATCTCAGAATGGCTATGGAAATGCCATAATAGGTAGGTATGGTGGCTGTTTTGAGGAAGGTATATGGTGGGTGTATGATACCGGCGAAAGGTGCGCGGTATTAGAGAGGCTAGCAAAGGTGGAAGGGTGAGAGTGCGTATAATCCATGGACTCAACATTAGTCATAAAGAACTCATATACTTATTGCAAAAATCTACAAGTTATCAAAGTAAAGTATTACACGCATGCTCCTAGGCGGATAGATTGGTAGGAAAAGACCATCGCTCGTCCCCGACCGCCACTCATAAGGAAGGCAATCAAAAAATAAATCATGCTCTGACTTCATCACATAATGGTTCACCATACGTGCATGCTACGGGAATCACAAGCTTCAACACAAGTATTTCTCAAATTCACAACTACTCAACTAGCATGAATTTAATATCACCATCTCCATATCTCAAAACAATTATCAAGTATCAAACTTATCATAGTATCCAACACACTCATAAGAAAGTTTTATTATTAATATTGTGTACCAAGCATATTAGGATTTTAAGAAAATTACCACGCTATTTAAGACTCTCAAAATAATCTAAGTGAAGCATGCGAGATCAATAGTTTCTATAAAACAAATCCACCATCGTGCTCTAAAAGATATAAGCGAAGCACTAGAGCAAAATTATATAACTCAAAAGATATAAGCGAAGCACATAGAGTATTCTAACAAATTCCAAATCATGTATGGCTCTCTCAAAAGGTGTGTACAGAAAGTATGATTGTGGTAAACTAACAAGCAAAGACTGAAATAATACTAGACGCTGCAAGCAAAACACATATCATGTGGCGAATAAAAATATAGCTCCAAGTAAAGTTACTGATAGAAGTAGACGAAAGAGGGGATGCCTTCCGGGGCATCCCCAAGCTTTGGCTTTTAGGTGTCCTTAGATTATCTTGGGGGTGCAATAGGCATCCCCAAGCTTAGGCTCTTGCCACTCCTTATTCCATAATCCATCAAATCTTTACCCAAAACTTGAAAACTTCACAACACAAAACTTAAAGTAGAAAATCTCGCGAGCTCCGTTAGCGAAAGAAAACAAAAGACCACTTCAAGGTACTGTAATGAACTCATTCTTTATTTATATTTGTGTCATACCTACTGTATTCCAACTTCTCTATGGTTTATAAACTATTTTACTAGCCATAGATTCATCAAAATAACCAAAAAACACACGAAAAACAGAATCTGTCAAAAACAGAACAGTCTGAGGTAATCTGTAGTTAGAGCAAGATCTGGAACCCCAACAATTCTAAACTAAATTGCTGGACGTGAGGAATTTATCTATTAATCATATGCAAAAATAATTAACTAAATAGCACTCTCCAAATAAAAATGGCAGCAGTTCTCGTGAGCGCTAAAGTTTCTGTTTTTTACAGCAAGTTCAACAAGACTTTCCCCAAGTCTTTCCAACGGTTCTACTTGGCACAAACACTAATTAAATACAAAAAACACAACAAAAACAGAGGCTAGAAAAATTATTTATTACTAAACAGGAGCAAAAAGCAAGGAATAAAAATAAAATTGGGTTGCCTCCCAGCAAGTGCTATCGTTTAACGCCCCTAGCTAGGCATAACAAGCAAGAATAGATCTAGGTATTGCCATCTTTGGTAGGCAATCAATAAGTGGCTCTCATAATATATTCATAAGGTAATTTAATTTTCTTTCTAGGAAAGTGTTCCATGCCTTTCCTTAATGGAAATTGGAATCTAATATTTCCTTCCTTCATATCAATAATTGCACCAATCATTTTAAGGAAAGGTCTACCAAGAATAATAGGACATGAAGGATTGCAATCTATGTCAAGAACAATAAAATCTACGGGCACATAATTCCTATTTGCAACAATAACAACATCATTAATTCTTCCCATAGGTTTCTTAATAGTGGAATCCGCAAGGTGCAAGTTTAGAGAGCAATAATCAAAATCTCGCAAACCTAACAAATCACACAAAGTCTTTGGAATTATGGAAACACTAGCACCCAAATAACATAAAGCATAGCATTTATGATCTTTAATTTTAATTTTAATTTTAATAGTTGGTTCCCACTCATCATAAAGTTTTCTAGGGATTGAAACTTCTAATTCAAGTTTTTCTTCATAAGATTGCATCAAGGCATCAACGATATGTTTAGTAAACGCTTTATTTTGACTATAAGCGTGAGGAGAATTTAGCACGGATTGCAACAAGGAAATACAATCAATTAAAGAGCAATTTTCATAGTTAAATTCCTTGAAATCCATAATAGTGGGTTTAGCAACATCTAGGGTTTTAATTTCTTCAATCCCACTTTTATCAAATTTAGCATCAAGATCAACAAATTCTGAATTCTTGGGATGCCTTCTAGGTAAAGGTGGATCATATTCAGTCCCATTATTATCAAGATTCATATTGCAAAACAAAGATTTAATAGGGGACACATCAATAACTTTTAGATCTTCATCTTTATTTTCATAGCAATCCGGTTTAGCGGCTGACGGTGTCCTGGACTAGGGGGTACTCACCACGTCATCTCCCGATCTATTAGATTGGGCCGAGGACCCCCATGGCCATATAGTCATGGGCTAGTGGAAGATTCCACAAGACTTGGCGATCAAGACAAGGACTCCTCCCCACCGACGTATTCGGCTAGGACTCTTGTTATCCTAGGCCTCTGGTGCATTATGTAAACCGAGGCCAGGCTAGTCGATAGATGATATACAACAATCATACCATAGGATAGCTTCTAGAGTTTAGCCTCTACGATCTCGTGGTAGATCAACTCTTGTAATACTCATATCATCAATATCAATCAAGCAGGACGTAGGGTATTACCTCCATCAAGAGGGCCCGAACCTGGGTAAACATCGTGTCTCCTGCCTCCTGTTACCATCGATCCTAGACGCATAGTTTGGGACCCCCTACCCGAGATCCGCCGCTTTTGACACCGACATTGGTGCTTTCATTGAGAGTTCCGCTGTGTGATCGGCAAAAAGATCGATGGCTCGCCTGCAGATCAACTGCGACTTCGGCATCTTCGTCACCAGCTCGACTGGTCACCTTGGTTCGACCAAGAACTGCGTACCGTGTTCGGATCACCATGTTCGGACGAGGGCCTTCATGAAACATCAACTTTGATCTCTATCAAGATCAGGGAGGAATCATCCATGGAGCTCTAGGGCTCAACGTCAACATTGCCCTCGGGCGGCCGTGCTGTTTTTATGGACAGGAACTTGTATTCGCCGTCACCGCCTCCTCGAGAGTCGGTTTGACGATTGCTTCAGTGGAATAGGGCGGAATTACATCTACAACAGCCGTGCAAAATTTCATCGAGTTACGATGGAGGAATCTCCGACAATCTATGATATACCGAAGCGTTGTCAAATCTGGACGGGAATCTAGACGAGTTTAGGGCGCGGTCTCCAGAGCCCAGATCGGAGGTCCTTTGGAAGATCCAACCGTTCATCTACTGTGGAATTCCTATATGTACCACCTCTCAAAATTTCAGCTCGATCCGACCGTCCAAACTTCGCGAACCTTCCGATTAGTGCATCACTTTTCGGATCTGTTTTCTGCGCGAAAACGTATCCGACCCGAGTTCGTCTTTTTCATGAACGGGATTTCGGACATCCCTTTTGAAGTAAGTTTTGTATGGGGTATTGTGTTTTGTTCCCGAACACATCCCACTAAGTTTAAGATCTTTTGAACATGATCTTCAACATCATGCTGGTGTCAAACCAGTCCGGCAATATTGCTCCACGGCTGCCGACCTGCGCTAGACACGTCGTCACTTTGTTGAGCCGAGCTCAACCTCTTCGGATCATCATCTCGGCAAGCCGAACAAGAGTCCGGCATCGCAAAGGATAAATCATCACTAACATCGCCGCCCCACGGATTACACGGAGCGGGCATACTAGCATTGCCGCACGGTCGCTTCATCAAGCCGGCATCGACCACCTATATCGGCAGGGCCGCCCTATTGCTTCTTCAAGCTGGTGTCCATCACGTCGACCTACTTTGACTCATCGGCTGACATCGAGGCTTCGATATATCGGCTGGACCGGGGGCTTCGCCATCTCTTCATCAACCTACTCCGGACAGTTCGGCGTCACTAGCCAACCAGCTCCGTCACGTTAGCTGGACCGAGGGCTTTGCCTCGGCGAGCCAACCTTTGCCAGCATTGCCATGCCGTCGTTTTATCGCCCATCAGGCAATGGGTGTGCAGATCGGGTCCCAATTTTGGGAATCACCTTCCTTCGGATTGCTACAACAAATAAACCAGGTGCTATTAATCTCAATATTTTTTGCTTGTTTGGATTCATTTTTCCCAAGGAATTATCACTCTGGTTTGTCCATCATATGTACACAGGTCTATCAAATGGTGGCCGCATTAACGACGGTCACATGGTGGTTTGGTCAGTCTCCGTACATAGTCCGGCGAATGCCGCATCCGGAACTCGGACCGACCTGTGAATTCAGGCTTTGCCATGCCTTTACCGCATCACGCCGACGCCCTGCATCGACATTGACTTCGGCGCCAGGCCAGATTTCTTTTATTACTCACTTTGTATAAATTATTTATTATGCAACGATTTTTTAATTATCATTATTACTATTATCTCCAGTTTGCACTATTTTTTGTGCACAGGAAAATGATCCGGGGACTTCGGCGTCACTCTGCCGGTCTGCATTGACCGTGCTATGTCACCACTTCGGCGTGTCGAGCTCTCCGCTCCGCCACCTCGGGACCGGCTTGGGGGATGGAACCTTGTCCCGCATCAAGCTCGGATCGCGTCATCAATACCGAACACATTAACCAGCTAAGTCGCTTTCATGCTCAAAGCTTTAATTTATAACTAGTGTTCGGTTCGACCAAGCATTATACTTTTTTGGAAAAAAGCTGCGTGTAAAAAATTTCCTTGTCCAAACTTTGTTTGTGACGCATAAATTCAAATACCCAATTCATTTGGGGGCTTCCTTCATGAAGCGTTTCCTCTTGCATATGATTATACTTGTACGGCTTCGTTCCTTGTTCGTGTATTACGCCACAATATGCACCATATTGACTTAAGCAATTTGCAAGCTGGGTTGCCTCGCTCTTGTGTTTAACCCTACGTTCCCGATTGTTCGGCTAGGGAGTAAAGGGAGCACATCTGCGATTGTCACGATCGGGTCATCCGAGCCGGACCTCAGACTGGGTGAGGCCAAAAGCTAGCGCTCTTATAGTTTTCAATGATGGTCGGCACACAACGGAACTCATGAGTACAAAAAATCTATTGCACAAGTCTCATAATAACAATGAACACCGAAGAAAGGTATCGGTGGGGGTACTATTTTCTTCAAAGATGCTTATTACACTTCGCAATAATATAGCATAAGTTCCCTGAGCGCACTTTGTCTGTTACAGCCTTATGGCCTGATTGCCTGGTTATTGGAAACACTGTCGATATTCTCGACAGATGGAGTACATAACACTTTTCGGTCCTTGACTGAAGAGGGAGAAGCCGACGGTCGGTTAAGACGCGTTTAAAGTTCGGTTGAACATAGATATGATATAAGTACTTCCATACATGCAATCATTCTTTTACCCAAGTCACTTGGGGGCTCTTAAATTTATATGAGCCGTTTTATGATAAGTGTTCTTCTTCTTAGTCGTTGCAAAGTTTTATTATTATTATTATTAATATTATTATTATTATTATTATTATTATTTATCATTCCTTTTTTTGACACAAGTATGTGGTCACTAGCTGAGGAGCCTAATTTCTCTGTCGAAACCGCTAGAGTTTAGTTTGCTAAACTAGCCTAATGAGGAGGTTGAAGCTGTAGGCTGACCCGCTTGAAGTCTTGAGATAGGATGTGTCATGTTAAAGCACGGCAGAAGCACTTTTTTCAAGTCCAATTTTCGGATTGGCACCGAACACTTGATCTAGTTCGGACATTAAACTTTTGAGTAAGTTTTTTGGCTTTTTGAGCCTATGGCACTTTTAAACTATTTGTGCTTTTCCAGCATTAGTCTCGTAGTGCAACGCCGGACACCTTTAGGGATTCGGCGAAAACATTCTCGGATATTGCTATATATGCATCGGTTTGGAATTGTGTCTTCGGTCAACAGTTGGGTTGCCCGGCTCCTGTGCTTTCCTTCTATGTTCCGCTTTGTTCGGCTAGGTGTGCAAAGGGAGAACCACTGCAATTGTGCTTCCAGATCGCATGGTCAAGCACCTCAGTGGAGAAAGCCGAAAACTGACTGTCACAATAAGCGTAAACTGGTCAGCGATCCGATGACTATGTTAAATGACGGGCCATTCATAACATTGGCCGAAGTGTTTACGGCTTGACCTCGACTGTCGCCGAACACTACCGGGGGCTATTAACTGGCCTTCCAAACTAAATCCTCGATATTTTGCTCTTACATTCGAGCTGAGGTTTCATGATCATGCTTAGCATGACAACCCAAAGAAAGGAACCGATAGCGGGACAAATATTACAGGGGCACATCGATCCCCTGATCTGGTGTTGCCACCCGACCAGTGTCTCGGGGGCTACTGCATTGGCAATCCAGTGCAGAAAATTTAAGTGTAATATAGTTTCCGAAGAGATTTTGATCCTCAGGTTGGTCGGCCGCACCCAACCTGAGTCTCGAGGACTGAGCACGCCGATTTTTGTGTTCCGAAGTATTCTGCCAAGCTAGGACTTGATCCTCAGACCGATTTTGCAAATCAACCTGAGTCTCAGCGGCTACTGGGATCAGTAGTCTTATGTCATCCTTCATGTGCATCTCGGGTTTTAGACTGATACCCACCTTGAGGCTACTGGCTATATATCTCAGCAGAGAATAAATTGCACCAATAAAAAATATTGACAAAAATCGGCCCACATTCGGGGTGGTGCACCACCTCGGAAGCAGTCCGACATAAAGCTCGGGCGCTAGTGGCTGGCTCCATAGAGGGCATTTCCGGCATTA
The DNA here is from genome assembly GCF_002162155.2 of Triticum dicoccoides. Taxonomy (NCBI): domain Eukaryota; kingdom Viridiplantae; phylum Streptophyta; class Magnoliopsida; order Poales; family Poaceae; genus Triticum; species Triticum dicoccoides. The sequence continues at coordinate 517,695,665 of NC_041382.1, read as the reverse complement.
AGCTCGGCTAAACTCCTTCAAACTTCTTTGAACCAAGGTGATTTACGACACCTCGGATACAGTCCGGCGTTGGAGCTCCGATACAGTTCGGCGTTGGAGCTCGGATACATAGTCCGGCGTTGGAGCTCGGATACATTCCGGCGTTAGATCTCGGAAGCGGTCCAGCGTTGGTGCTCAGCTGCAAAAGATACCTCAAATGCAGTCCGGCCTTGGAGCTCGGACACAAGAGGACACTGTCGCCCGGGAACAACTTCAAACCCAAGGTGTGGCATAAAAATAACAAGGCATTGATAAAGGCCGTAAACTTAAAGGGGCTCCTCGGATACCCGACGTGTAAACTCGTCGAATGCATTTCGGTGATCCTCAAGATCAAAGATGAGAAGATTTGTTGAACCAGTTTTCAAGACCGACAACCGAAGATGAAGAATAGTTCAGAAGAATCGAGGAGCGTCCCTAACTTGAAGACCGGTTCAGGGGGCTACTGACGGTGTCCTGGACTAGGGGGTACTCACCACGTCATCTCCCGATCTGTTAGATTGGGCCGAGGACCCCCATGGCCGTATACTCATGGGCCAGTTCGGACAGTTACCGCATACTTGGAAGATTCCACAAGACTTGGCGATCAAGACAAGGACTCCTCCCCACCGGCGTATTCGGCTAGGACTCTTGTTATCCTAGGCCTCTGGTGCATTATATAAACCGAGGCCAGGCTAGTCGATAGATGATATACAACAATCATACCATAGGCTAGCTTCTAGGGTTTAGCCTCTACGATCTCGTGGTAGATCAACTCTTGTAATACTCACATCATCAATGTCAATCAAGCAGGACGTAGGGTATTACCTCCATCAAGAGGGCCCAAACCTGGGTAAACATCGTGTCCCCTGCCTCCTGTTACCATCGATCCTAGACGCATAGTTCGGGACCCCCTACCCAAGATCCGCCGGTTTTGACACCGACAACGGCCATCTTATTAACTAAGATAGCCTGCCTATCCGAAATTTCAGCAGTTAACTTCTCAAGATGAGCAATTTGGGATCTTAAACCATCGAATTCTTTAGACATATCATCAAGCTCTTTATTTATAAAAGTCATAAAACTTTTCTGTTCTTTAAGCTCGTTTCTGAAGAAACTATCATGTTCAAACTGCAAGACCATAAAACTCCTGACATTGCTTTCGATCTCTTCTAGCCTTTTAAGGTGGAGATCACCAAATTTAGGTAGAGCCATAGAGGCAAGCAAGCAAACTAACACACAAGCAAACAAAAAGCAAGCGGGCAAAAAAAGGCAAATAGAGAAAGAGATGGAGGATAGAGAGAGAGGGCAAATAAAACGACAAGGGTGAAGTGGGGGAGAGGAAAATGAGAGGCAAATGGCAAATAATGTAATGCGGGAGATAAGGGTATGTGATGGGTACTTGGTATGTTGACTTTTGCATAGACGTCCCCGGCAACGGCGCCAGAAATGGCTCGTTGTCGGGAGTCAAATCTTGACTTGCGCGAACCTCCCCGACAATGGCGCCAGAAATCCTTCTTGCTACCTCTTGAGCACTGCGTTGGTTTCCCCTGAAGAGGAAGGGATGATGCAGCAAAGTAGCGTAAGTATTTCCCTCAGTTTTTGAGAACCAAGGTATCAATCCAGTAGGAGGCTATGTGTGAGTCCCTCGTACCTGCACAAAACAAATAAATCCTCACAACCAACGCAAATAGGGGTTGTCAATCCCTATAAGGCCACTTACGAGAGTGAGATCTGATAGATATGATAAGATAATATTTTTGGTATTTTTATGATGAAGATGCAAAGTAAAATAAAGGCAAAGTAAATAGCAAAGGAAATAACTAAGTAGTAGGAGACCAATATGATAAAGATAGACCCGGGGGCCATATGTTTCACTAGTGGCTTCTCTCGAGAGCATAAGTATTCTACGGTGGGTGAACAAATTATTGTTGAGCAATTGACAGAATTGAACATAGTTATGAGAATATCTAGGTATGATCATGTATATAGGCATCACGTCTGAGGGAGTCCTGGCTTAGGGGGTCTCCAGATAGCCGGACTATCTCCATTGGCCGGACTGTTAGACTATGAAGATACAAGATTGAAGACTTCGTCTCGTGTCCGGATGGGACTCTACTTGGCGTGGAAGGCAAGCTAGGCAATACGGATATGGAGATTTCCTCCTTTGTAACCGACCTTGTGTAACCCTAACCCTCTCCGATGTCTATATAAACCGAAGGGTTTTTGTCCGTAGGACAACAACCACAACATACAATCATACCATAGGCTAGCTTCTAGGGTTTAGCCTCTCTGATCTCGTGGTAGATCTACTCTTTTACTACCCATATCATCAATATAATTCAAGCAGGACGTAGGGTTTTACCTCCATCAAGAGGGCCCGAACCTGGGTAAAACATCGTGTCCCCTGCCTCCTGTTACCATCCGGCCTAGACGCACAGTTCGGGACCCCCTACCCGAGATCCCTCGGTTTTGACACCGACATTGGTGCTTTCATTGAGAGTTCCTCTGTGTCGTCGCCATTAGGCTTGATGACTCCTACTATCATCGATAGCGATGCGGTCCAGGGTGAGACTTTTCTCCCCGGACAAATCTTCGTATTCGGCGGCCTTGCACTGCGGGCTAATTCGCTTGGCCATCTGGAGTAGATTGAAAGCTACGCCCCTGGCCATCAGGTCAGATTTGGAAGTTTGAACTACACGGCCGACATCCACGGAGACTTGATCTTCAACGGATTCGAGCCATAGTCGGCCGCCGAACAGTACCCTAGAGGCTGCGCCCGCATCAGCTCCGACCCTTAGCTCGGAGCCAACTGCGCCAGCCGAGGACGGGTGGTTAGACACCGCCTCAGGGGCTGCAGTCTCAACGGCGATTGAGCCGAACACCAGCCTAACCCTCTGCGCAGCCCATGACTCCAAGATGCCGGACTCTTATCCGGACTCCGAACCATCCGCGCCCCTGCCAATCAAATCCGATTGGGCGCCGATCATGGAATTCACCTTCGCGGATATCTTTCAGCACTCGCCCTTCGGCGACATTCTGAATTCACTAAGGTCTCTCTCTTTGTCAGGAGAGCCCTGTCCGGATTATGGCCAACAGGATTGGGATGCGGACGACGAAGAAATTCAATGCCCACCCACCACCCACTTCGTAGCCACTGTCGATGATTTAACCGACATGCTTGACTTCGACTCCGAAGACATCGACGGTATGGACGACGATGTAGGAGACGAACATGAACCAGCACCTATAGGGCACTAGAAAGCCTCCTCATCATATGACATATACATGGTGGATACACCCAAAGAAGGCAATGGCGACGGGATAGTGGAGGATGACCCCTCCAAGAAGCAACCCAAATGCCGACGTCAGCGGCGCCGCTCTAAGTCCCGCCCAAGCAAAAGTGGTGATACCGGCACATGAGATAATAACACTCCGAATAGTTCCGAAGACAACAACAAACCCCTCCAACAAGATTTAGAGCAGGAGGATGGAGGAGCCAGCTCTCCTGAGAGAGCGGCAGACGGAGAGGAGGAGGATGACAATCACATGCCCCCCTCCGAAGACGAGGCAAGCCTCGGCGATGATGAATTCTCCGTACCAGAGGATCTCGTCCAACAAGAGCGCTTCAAGCGTCGGCTTATGGCCACGGCAAATAGCCTGAAGAAAAAGCAGCAGCAGCTTCAAGCTGATCAAGATCTGCTAGCTGACAAATGGACTGAAGTCCTCGCGACCGAGGAATATAAACTCGAGCGCCCCTCCAAGAGTTACCCAAGGCACATATTACTACGATGATTGGAGGAAGAAGCGTATGATACGGCTGATCGGCCACCTCGTGGCCGCGATAGAGAGGCATTCCAGCCAAAAGCTCAGCCTCCACCCCAACGCCATTCAAATAAAAAGGCATGGGGAGATACGCCGGACCTGCGAGACATATTGGAGGACAAGGCAAAGCATACATGATTGATCTACGGATCACGAGGGTGCACCACTCTGCGAGACGACAAACGTCATGCTGGATACAGTAAAAGCAAATCCGGCCAGGCCGAACACAGCGGGCAAGACCCATTCGAGCTGCGTCGCGATATAGCCCAATACAGAGGCGCCGCACACCCCTTATGCTTCACAGACGAAGTAATGGAACATCAATTCCCAGAAGGTTTCAAACCTGTAAATATTGAATCATACGATGGCACAACAGATCCCGTAGTATGGATTGAGGATTTCCTCCTCCACATCCACATGGCCCGCGGCGATGACTTACACGCCATCAAATACCTCCCACTAAAGCTCAAAGGACCAGCGCGACATTGGCTTAACAGCTTGCCAGCGGACTCCATTAGCTGTTGGCAAGATCTAGAAGCCGCATTCCTCGACAACTTTCAGGGCACTTATGTGCGACCACCAAATGCCGATGATTTGAGCCACATAATTCAGCAGCCAGAAGAGTCGGCCAGGCAATTCTGGACTCGATTCCTTACAAAGAAAAATCAAATCATCGACTGTCCAGATGCGGAGGCCTTAGCGGCTTTCAAGCACAACATCCGAGACGAGTGGCTAGCCCGGCACCTTGGTCAGGAAAAGCCGAAATCTATGGCAGCTCTCACGACGCTCATGACCCGCTTTTGTGCGGGAGTAGACAGCTGGCTGGCTCGCAGTAATAATATATCAAAGAACCATGGTACCTCAGATACCAAGGACGACAATAGTAGGCCATGTCGCAACAAGCACAAGCGCCGAATTAACATCGAAAATACTGAGGATATGGCAGTCAATGCCAGATTCAAAGGCTCTAAACCCGGTCAGCGGAAAAAGCCATTCAAACAAAGTACGCTGGGACCGTCCAGCTTGGACCGTATACTCGATCGCTTGTGTCAAATACACGGCACCCCAGACAAGCCAGCCAACCACACCAACAGGGATTGTTGGGTGTTCAAGCAGGCCGACAAGTTAATTGCCAAAACAAGGACAAGGGGCCGCATAGCGATGACGAGGAGGAGCCCCGGCAGCCGCACATTGGAGGACAGATGAGGTTTCCCCTGCAAGTGCAGACGGTGAACATGATATACGCAACCCACATCCCCAAGAGGGAGCGGAAGCGTGCGCTCAGGGACGTATATGCGTTGGAGCCAGTCGCCCCAAAGTTCAACCCTTGGTCCTCCTGTCCGATCACCTTCGATCACAGGGACCACCCCACTAGTATCCGTCATGGCGGATTCGCCGCACTGGTCCTAGACCCAATCATCGGCGGATTTCACCTCACTCGAGTCCTTATGGACGGCGGCAGCAGCCTGAACCTGCTTTATCAGGACACAGTTTGCAAAATGGGTATAGACCTTCAAGGATCAAACCCACAAAAACGACCTTTAAGGGCGTCATTCCAGGTGTAGAGGCCCATTGCACAGGCTCAATTACACTGGAAGTGGTCTTTGGATCCCCGAATAACTTCCGAAGAGAAGAGTTAATCTTCGATATAGTCCCGTTCCGCAGTGGTTATCACGCGCTGCTCGGGCGAACTGCATTTGCTAGAGTCAATGCGGTACCACATTATGCATACCTCAAGCTCAAGATGCCAGGACCTCGCGGAGTTATTACAGTCAATGCAAACACAGAGCGCTCTCTCCAAACAGAGGAGCACACCGCAGCCCTCGCAGCAGAAACGCAAAGCAGCCTCTCAAGGCAATCAACCAGTTCGGCGCTTCATAGCCCGGATACCTTCAAGCGTGCTCGGGGCAATCGGCAAATAGACCACCTGGCGCGATTTGAGCTCGCGTAGCAATACGGCGGCCACCCCAATCCCAGCCCAGCAGTGAAACTCGTGCCACGCGTACATAATTACGCATTAAAAATACCATGGGCACAGGTGGGGAGGGGGGCACAACTGCGGCACGCCCCAAGACGCGGCCTAAACCGCACTAGGGGCTTCCTGTTTGGTTATTTTTCTTTTTCTTTTAGGACCTTAATCTCCGGAAACACTGTGCGGCAGCACTATTGCCGAACACATGATGCAGCAACCAAGGAGGCAGACAACTATGTTATACCATGGAATGCCGAGGTTGATTACAGTAACGAGTGAAGTATTCAATTTAATATCATTCCTCAGCTTGCCCTTGGAAGGGACATAGTCCTACTCTTTGCTTATCACACTATCTGTATCACTCTGCTTTAACGCATTTTTTTAATAAACAATGCATGACATTATGACTATTATTGCATTCTTGTTATATATATCTATGTGTTCATTAATGACGCCTTGCAACCGTACACTATGGTACGACCAATACACCAGGGGCTTACGTACCCCACAATGCGGTGTGAAAAGTCCGAACACTTTCACAAGTGTGGCACCCCGAACTTATAACATTATATGCATCGGCTCCGAATCATGTCTTTGGTCAAATGTTGGGTTTGCCTGCCTCATATGTTTTGGTACCTTACATTCCGCTCTATCGGCTAAGGTAGCACTAGGAGAACTACTGCGATTGTGCCCCGGTTCTGCTGGGTTCAGCACCTCAGTAGAGAAAGCTAAAACTGACTGTCATGATAAGGTGAGAGACTGGTCGCTGTTCGGCGAGGTTTTCAAGTCCCTAAAGACTTATGCCGCTTAGAGCGAGGGGCCGGCCCTATCCGGATAAAAGGTGTGTATCGCGCCCCGAATTCGGCCTTCCGAATACCAGGGGCTTCGCCGAAATTTAAAATTATAGAATTCTATGGCTAAGTGAGAGTGATAAAGCATTATTAGTCCGGTTGTGTTGTTCGCTGTACTGAGCACCTCCCTCGAAGGACCCAAACATGGGAACAAGAGTGCTCAGGTTTATCCCGAACACCCCAACACTTGTGGCATGGGGGCAGAAGCCGAGGACTAGCCATCTCTCAGATTGGATAAACAGCCAAACAGAAGGTAATATTTTAAATTCCAACAAGCGTTGCATAGCGCATATGAAACAAGTTTTCATACATATAGGATAAAACGAGCAAGTCTCATTCAAATATTACATCTTTTGAACACTCGTCCGCGATGAGACGGGCACCCGGCAGAACACCCTCATAGTACATCTCAGGGTGGCGATGCTCCTTGCCCTCTGGCGGCCCCTCCTTGATCAGCTTCACGGCGTCTAGCTTTACCCACTGCAATTTCACACGGGCGAAAGCCCGGCGTGCACCTTCAATTCAGACAGATCGCTTGACGACCTCCAGCCGCGGGCAGGCATCCACAAGCCACCTCACCAGGCTGAAGAAGCTATTCGGAAGGGCGTCGCCAGGCCACAGCCGGACTATAAAGCTCTTCATGGCCTGATCGTCCGCCTTATGTAGCTCGACCATCTGCTTCAGCTGGTCGCTCATTGGCACTGGATGTTCGGCCTCAGCATACTGAGACCAGAACAACTTCTCCGTCGAGCTTCCGTCCTCGACTTGGTAAAATTGCGCCGCATCGGACACACTGCAGGGCAAATCTTCGAATGCTCCTAAAGAGCTCCGGATCCGGGTAAGTAATCGGTAATTTACTTTTACATGCTTGCTTTGCATATAGAAAGCCTTACCCGCCGCTATCTTCTTCATCGCGTCGATCTCTTGGAGGGCCTTTTGGGCTTCGGCCTTGGCACTTTTTACACTCTCGAGGGCCGTGGCAAGCTCAGACTCCCGTGTCTTGGAGTCAAGCTCCAACGCCTCGTGCTTCGCCACAAGAGCCTGGAGCTCTTGCTGCACCTCGCCCACCCGAGCCTCGTGCTTCTCTCGCTCGGTGCGCTCCTTGGCCGCTTTATCTTCGGCCTTGGTTAGCGCTTGCTTCAGGGTCGCCACCTTGGTCGTGGCCCCTGGCAAACATACGATGATCCTGTCATTTTGCAATCGCGTCCTCTTTTATATATATACATAAGACAGGGTACTACTTACCCTTGTTCTCCTCGAGCTGCCTCTTGGCAAGGCCGAGCTCTTTCCTGGACCCCTCGAGGTCCTGCTTCAGTACGGCGACCTCCGCAGTTAGTGCGGCGGACGCCAGCAGCGAAGCCTGCATATGCATATTGACACACTTATATTAGACTCCTGCGATATTATTTGATCCTCTGTTCGGCTTTTCTTTGTGAACACCGAACAAAGCATCAGGGGCTACTGTCTATGCGGTAATATTTCTACTACACTTTAAAACACTTACCTCGAAGCCTGTTAGAAGGCTGGCACAAGCTTCAGTCAATCCGCTCTTGGCGGATTGAACCTTCTGGATCACCGCACTCATGATAGTGCGGTGCTCCTCGTTGATGGAAGCGCTGCGAAGCGCTTCCAGCAGATTCTCCGGCGCCTCTGGATGGACAGAGGTCACCGGCACAGGCGTCTTGCCCCTCTTAGAAGGAGGTCGCCTGCTCGAGCCTGGAACCGCTGGAGGTTCCGGCGCGGTGTTCGGTTGAGGGCCGAACTCGGAGCTCTCAGGGGCCCCGTCCCCTCGGCTCCCGGAGTCCGGAAGGTCGCCTTGAGGTGCCTCCGGGACTGTCTCCCCTCGATCCGGTGCCTCTTGAGACAACACCTCGGTGTCGTCGGCAGGATGAGAGGAGGTGGCGGTCGGGACTGGATCGCTATCCATGTCCGACAAGCCCAAGGAGTCATCCGATGATACACCGATGCTGGCTCGTGGCGGCCTGCATAATTGCGTTCGGCGTTAGGGAAAGCAGTGCGACAAAGGAATCCTATGAGTTACTCTGGTATCCGAATACTTACGATCTCCCCAGGGGCTTGACCCTGGGCAACCACTCGCCTTCGCCTTCGTCGGCAGCAGTGGAACTGTTCGGAAGGAGAGTCCTTCCCTTCTTGGACCCTTCGGCCTCCCCAGTTGGGGCGGCCTTCCTTTTCTTGTCTCCCCCAGTCGGTGGGGGAGCTTCTTCTTCTTCTTCTTCCTCGTCTTCGGGGGAAGAGTGCGCCGCAGAGTCATCGGACGGTGAGTCCGATGACGCCTGGCGTCGGGAACTCTTTCGGGTTCCCTTGGCCTTCTTGGTCTTCTCCGGCACCGTATAAGGGGCCGGAGTCAACATCTTCGCCAGAAGAGCGTCTGCGGGGCCTTCGGGCGAAGGAGCCGGATAGTCGATCTGTCCGACCATCTTCTGCCAGTCCTGTCAAGGGTACGGGAGTTTAGATCCTGCATAGAGTCAATCTATATAAAAAAATAAGTGTCCTGTGAAAGGTAAAGCAGCTTACCGCACTGGCTTGGCGCTTCGCGCTGAATCCGCGATCCTTAGTAATAGGGGCGACCTCGGCACTTTTGAACAGCACCCTCCAGGCGTCTTCATGAGTCGTGTCGAACAGCCTGTTCAGAGTTCGGTGCTGCGCCGGATCGAACTCCCACAAGTTGAACTCCCGTTGTTGGCACGGGAGTATCCGGCGGATGAGCATAACTTGGACTATGTTGACAAACTTGAGCTTCTTGTTCACCATGTTTTGAATACATGTTTGGAGTCCGGTCAGCTCTTTCGAACTACCTAGGACAGGCCCTTCTCTTTCCAAGAGGTGAGCCGCGTGGGGATGCCAGATTGGAAATCGGGGGCCGCTGCCCATGCAGGGTCGCGCGGCTCGGTGATGTAGAACCACCCCGATTGCCACCCCTTTATGGTTTCCACAAAGGAGCCCTCGAGCCATGTTACGTTGGGCATCTTGCCCACCATGGCGCCTCCGCACTCCGCCTAGCGGCCGCCCACCACCTTCGGCTTGACATTGAAGGTCTTCAGCCATAAGCCGAAGTGGCGCTTGATGCGGAGGAAGGCCTCGCACACGACGATAAACGCCGAGATGTTGAGGATGAAGTTCGGGGCCAGATCGTGGAAATCCAGGCTGTAATAAAACATGAGCCCCCGGACGAAGGGATGGAGAGGGAATCCCAGTCCGTGGAGGAAATGGGTAAGGAATACTACCCTCTCATGGGGCCTGGGGTGGGGATGAGCTGCCCCTCATCTGGGAGCCGGTGCGCGATGTCATCGGGCAGGTATCCGGCTCTCCTCAGTTTCTTGATGTCTCCCTCCATGATGGAGGAGACCATCCACCTGCCTCCCGCTCCGGACATGATTGGAGAAGGTTGAGGTGGGAAGTGCGGACTTGGGCGCTAGAGCTCGAGTGTGCGAAAACGCATGAGTAAGGGAGGAAGAAGGCATGGATAGAAAGGTGAATCCTTATCCCTTTATATGGGCGGACGAAACTAAGCGTCCCCACTTGCCTGGTAAAACTCGCTTATCCCCCAAGCGCCGCAATTGATGGCGCGGTTGGGTTACCCATGCCCGTATTGATGAGAATCCCGCAATAAGGGGACACGATCTCTGCTTTGACAAGACGTGTCGAAAAACTGCCTCGCGTTATGTGCGGGGCTGGTTAAAAGAAACGATTCGAATAATCACTAGGCCATGACGTAATGTCATGCTGCCAAAACAAGCCAGCAAATTAGGTCTGCGAAAATATTATTCTATCTATGGTGGAATGTGGAACTTATTTTGCAGGGTCGGACACTATCCTCGTATTCAAATTCTTCCGTGATGTATTCGGAGAAGGAACCCGCCTTGCAATGCCGAAGACAATACTGCACGCCGGACTCATCGTCATTGAAGCCTGGTTCAGGGGCTACTGAAGGAGTCCTGGATTAGGGGGTCTTCGGACAGCCGGACTATCTCCATTGGCCGGACTGTTAGACTATGAAGATACAAGATTGAAGACTTCATCTCGTGTCCGGATGGGACTCTACTTGGCGTGGAAGGCAAGCAAGGCAATACGGATATGGATATCTCCTCCTTTGTAACCAACCTTGTGTAACCCTAACCCTCTCCGGTGTCTATATAAACCGATGGGTTTTAGTCCGTAGGACAAAAACCACAACATACAATCATACCATAGGCTAGGTTCTAGGGTTTATCCTCTCTGATCTTGTGGTAGATCTACTCTTGTACTACTCATATCATCAATATCAATCAAGCAGGACGTAGGGTTTTACCTCCATCAAGAGGGCCTGAACCTGGGTAAAACATCGTGTCCCTTGCCTCCTGTTACCATCCGGCCTAGACGCATAGTTCGGGACCCCCTACCCGAGATCCGCCGGTTTTGACACCGACAACGTCCGAGACAAGTAGACCGACTCCTGCCTGCATCTACTACTATTACTCCACTCATCGACCGCTATCCAGCATGCATCTAGAGTATGAAGTTAAAAACAGAGTAACGCCTTAAGCAAGATGACATGATGTAGAGGGATAGACTCATGTAATATGAAGAAAACCCCATCTTGTTATCCTCGATGGCAACAATACAATAAGTGCCTTGCTGCCCCTACTGTCACTGGGAAAGGACACCGCAAGATTGAACCCAAAGCTAAGCACTTCTCCCATTGCAAGAAAGATCAATCTAGTAGGCCAAACCAAACTGATAATTCGAAGAGACTTGCAAAGATAACCAATCATACATAAAAGAATTCAGAGAAGATTCAAATATTGTTCATAGATAGACTTGATCATAAACCCACAATTCATCGGTCTCAATAAACACACCGCAAAAAGAAGATTACATCGAATAGTTCTCCACAAGAGAGGGGGAGAACATTGTATTGAGATCCAAAAAGAGAGAAGAAGCCATCTAGCTACTAACTATGGACCCGTAGGTCTAAGGTAAACTACTCACACTTCATCGGAGAGGCTATGGTGTTGATGTAGAAGCCCTCCGTGATTGATGCCCCCTCCGACGGAGCTCCGGAACGGGCCCCAAGATGGGATCTCATGGATACAGAAAGTTGCAGCGGTGGAATTAGGTTTTTGGCTCTGTATCTGATCGTTTGGGGGTACGTGGATATATATATATATAGGAGGAAGGAGTACGTCGGTGGAGCAACAGGGGGCCCACGAGGGTGGAGGGCACGCCTGGGGGGGGGGGGGTAGGCACGCCTCCTACCTCGTGGCCTCCTGTTTCTTTTCTTGATGTAGGGTCCAAGTCTCCCGGATCATAATCTTCCTAAAAATCACGTTCCCGAAGGTTTCATTCCGTTTGGACTCTGTTTTATATTCCTTTTCTTTGAAACCCTAAAACAGGCAAAAAACAGCAATTCTGGGCTGGGCCTCCGGTTAATAGGTTAGTCCCAAAAATAATATAAAAGTGGATAATAAAGCCCAGTAATGTCCAAAACTGTAGATCATATAGCATGGAGCAATCAAAAATTATAGATACGTTGGAGACGTATCAACTGCACATTCCTCCTCAACTCCTCATCCACAAAAAGTCAAAAACAAACAAGTCATATTCATCATCGTTCCCTTGCGTCTGCCATGACCAGCGTGAGTTCTGGGTCGAGAGATTACCACCAGGGAGAGGCCAGCCTGGAAGCGGATGCACGAGAGATGTCCCGCCTCACCGTGAATGCAGCCAACATGTCCCGCCGCACGACCGTAGCAGCAGAGAGGTCCCACCATGCCGCCGAAGTAGCACAGAGGACCTGCCGCACCGTCGATGCAGCAGACTGGTCTGGCCGTGCCATGGAATAAGAAGAGATGTCCTGCCGCACTGCGAATGCAACAGAGATGTCCTTCTGCGCTGCGGCGGCTTGGGAAAATGTCTCGCGGGCAGGCGACGACTCTTACAGGCGCATGCGTACCCTCGTCCTTAGGCAGATGGATCAGATCTCCAGGTGGGCGAGGTTGCGGGATGACTTGAAAGCCTTGTTTGAACAGTCTACCGATGTCATCCCGCAACTAAATGAGAGCAATGCGAAGCTCCGGGCCGAGCGCGACCTACTGAGGGCGAAGATCGTCAGAAGTGCAGAGCAGCAGGAGCAAACCACTCCCTTGTTGAAGAGGACCGGCGTCATTGTCGAGAAACTTATGGACGAGAATGCCATGATGCGCATAGAGCGCAGAGGGCTGGTGGAGGAATCTGTGGATGCTCTCAAGCAGCATCTAGAGGAAAAGAAAGAGCTCGACGCCGCTCGCCGCGGAGACTAGTTCCCGCGGCCTGCAGCAACGCAACAAGAAAGTTGAGATCAGCGAGCTAGATCGTTGTCTTCGTTCTTCTTTTGCCCTTATGTATTTCGGGCGTTGCCGCATGTGGCTTTTTTAATTATGTTTCTAAATATTTAAGACAATCATTATCCAATGTCATCGTCCTTATATTCATCATGCTTGCTATAAGTCGTAGTCGATGCTATATAGGTTCGTCGGATCTTACATCAAGATCCGTGCAAAACTTTCTTTTCAGATTTTCAGTTTTCCTTAAATCTCAGTCTAGTGAGACATATAGCCACGCCGTAGAACAGGTGCTCGGGCGCCATTAATGGAGACGCTGGGAGGGAGGTGCGCGGTGGGTAGTAGTCAAAGGGCTCTCCTCCCGATGAGCACGCGCAGGGGTCTGATCGCGCGCCTCTCGTACTCAAATATCTACCCTGCATGGCACCTCCTAGCCAATAAAAAAAGGGGACGCGTGGCCGCATGTAATTGGTAAGTCGAACGCCACGGTTTCAATAATACTTGTCTTCCCGATTTGTAACATGACAACACTTGTTCCAAAATGACTTTGTTGATTGTTAATGTGTGCGCCTTCGCAAATTGGAAAGAAAAATTACCACAACATGTCGGTGCCATGTCATGAGACCATGCCAAGCTTCATGATTTTTAGGCATGTTTTGGAATTACAGGAATTAAAAAACCAAGTTTCTCAATCTTTCCGGCCGAGCCACGACGCCCAGATGTTTGAATTTCACTCACATCTATTGCATGCAACCTAGAAATTCACCCAAGGACACACATGTGATTTTTCAAACAACTTTGGTGCACCGGAGCCTGTGCTTCTAGTTCAAATTTGAATTATGCACATTAAATGCCCAGAAACTCAACTAATGTATAAAAGGTCAAATGAACCCGGAATAATTCCAAAATTTAGCACGATACTTCTATTTGGTCTAATCTGGCTGTGTAAAAAAATTAAGGCAGGAGAAGGCAGTGTATGTATGTTGTTTCGCACACGGAGGTGACACGTTTCCTTTCGGAACCACGAGCCTTCTTGAGGGAAGCTCCGGTTTGCAAGAAGCTTACACCAAAGCTTGTCCCAATACGGCCAAAAAAATACCGCAACATGTTTGTGCCATGTCATGACACCATGCCAAGTTTCATGATTTTTAGGCGTGTTTTCGAATTATAGGAATTTAAAAACCAATTTTCTCAATCTTTCTGGTCGAGCCACGAAGCCAAGATGTTTGAATTTCACTCCCATCTCTTGCATAGGACCTAGAAATTCACCCAAGGACACACATGTGATTTTTGAAACAACTTTGGTGCATTGGAGCCTGTGCTTGTAGTTCAAATTTGAATTGTGCACATTAAATGCACAGAAACTCAATTAATGTATAAAAAAGGCCAAACAAACCTGGATTAATTCCAAAATTTAGCACAGTACTTCTATTTGGTCTAATCTGGCTGTGTAAAAAAATTAAGGAGGGAGAAGGCAGTGTACGTATGTTGTTTCGCACACGAAGGTGACACGTTCCCTCTCGGAACCACGAGCCTTCTTGAGGGAAGCTCCGGTTTGCAAGAAGCTTACACCAAAGCTTGTCCCAATGCAGCCAAAGAAATTACCGCAGCATGTTGGTGCCATGTCATGACACCATGCCAAGTTTCATGATTTTCAGGCGTGTTTTGGATTTATAGGAATTAAAAAACAAAGTTTCTCAATCTTTTCGGTAGAGCCATGACGCCCAGATGTTTGAATTTCACTCCCATCTCTTGCATGGGACCTAGAATTAACCCAAGGACACACATCTGATTTTTCAAACACCTTTGGTGCACTTGAGCACATGCTTGTAGCTCAAATCTGAATTATGCACATTAAATGTGCAGAAACTCAACTAATGTACCAAAAAGGCCAAACGAAACTGGAATAATTCCAAAATTTAGCACGGTACTTCTATTTGATCTAACCTTCCTCTGTAAAAAAATTAAGGCGGGAGAAGGCAGTGTATGTATGTCGTTTCGCACACGCAGGTGACACGTTCCCTCTCAGAACCACGAGCTTTCTTGAGGGAAGCTCCGGTTTGTAAGAAGCTTACACCAAACCTTGTCCCAATTCGGCCAAAGAAATTACCGCAGCATGTTGGTGCCATGTCATGACACCATGCCAAGTTTCATGATTTTCAGGCGTGTTTTGGAATGACAGGAATTAAAAAACCAAGTTTCTCAATCTTTTCGGACGAGCCACGATGCCCAGATGTTTGAATTTCACTCCAATCTCTTGCATGGGACATAGAAATTCACCCAAGGACACACATGTGACTTTTCATACAACTTTGGTGCACTGGAGCCTGTGCTTGTAGGTCAAATTTGAATTATGCACATTAAATGCCCAAAAACTCAATTAATCTATAAAAAGGCCAAACGAACCTTGAATAATTCCAAAATTTAGCACGGTACTTCTATTTGGTGTAATCTGGCTGTGTAAAAAAATTAAGGCGAGAGAAGGCAGTGTACGTATGTTGTTTCGCACACGGAGGTGACACGTTCCCTCTCGGAACCACGAGCCTTCTTAAGGGAAGCTCCAGTTTGCATGAAGCTTACACCAAAGCTTCTCCCAATTCGGCCAAAGAAATTACCTCAGCATGTTGGTGCCATGTCATGACACCATGCCAAGTTTCATGATTTTCAGGCGTGTTTTGGATTTACAGGAATTAAAAAACCAAGTTTCTCAATCTTTTCGGCCGAGCCACGACACCTAGATGTTTGAATTTCACTCCCATCTCTTGCATGGGACCTAGAAATTCACCCAAGGACACACATGTGATTTTTCAAACAACTTTGGTGCACTGGAGCATGTGCTTGTAGTTCAAATTTGAATTATGCACATTAAATGCGCAGAAATTCAATTAATGTCTAAAAATGGCCTAACGAACACAGAATAATTCCAAAATTTAGCATGATACTTCAATTTGGTCTAATCTGCCAGTGTACAAAAATTAAGGTGGGAGAAGGCAGTGTACGCATGTCGTTTCGCACATGGAGGTGACACGTTCCCTCTCGGAACCACGAGCCTTCTTGAGGGAAGCTCCGGTTTGCAAGAAGCTTACACCAAAGCTTGTCCCAATTTGGCCAAAAAAATATGGCAGCATGTTGGTGCCATGTCATAACACCATGCCAAGTTTCATGATTTTAAGGCGTGTTTTGGAACTGCAGGAATTAGAAAATCAAGTTTCTCAATCTTTCCGGCCGAGCCATGACGCCCAGATGTTTGAATTTCACTCCCATCTCTTGCATGGGACCTAAAAATTCACCTAAGGACACACATGTGATTTTTCAAACAACTTTGGTGCACTGGAGCATGTGCTTGTAGTTCAAATTTGAATTATGCACATTAAATGCACAAAAACTCAATTAATGTATAAAAAAGGCCAAACGAACACGGAATAATTCCAAAATTTAGCACGATACTTCTATTTGGTCTAATCTACCCATGTACAAAAATTAAGGCGAGAGAGGTGGTGTACGTATGTCGTTTCACACACGGAGGTGACACATTCCCTCTCGGAACCACGAGCCTTCTCGGGGGAAGCTCCGGTTTCAAGAAGCTTACACCAAAGCTTGTCCCAATTCGGCCAAAAACTTTACTGCAGCATGTTGGTGCCATGTCATGCACCATGCCAAGTTTCATGATATTCAGCCATGTTTTGGATTTACAGGAATTAAAAAACCAAGTTTCTCAATCATTCCAGCCGAGCCACGACACCCAGATGTTTGAATTTTATTCCCATTTCTTGCATGGGACCTATAAATTCACCGGAAGACACACATGTGATTTTTCAGCAAATTTTGGTGCATTGGAGCATGTGCTTGTAGTTCAAATTTGAATTATGCATAATAAATGCCCAGAAACTCAACTAATGCATAAAAATGCCAAATGAACCCGGAATAATTCCAAATTTAAACACGACACTCATGTACTAGTTGCATGTTCACTGTACGTAAATGTTCTAGCAATTCAAACACTATCCTTTCCCTCCGTAGCACCATTTTGTCTTTCAAATAATAATTAAAAATCAGGTATACCACAAACAGTTTACTAGAAATAATCGTGTGGGATGCGATATAAAATATCTTGGGGGCACCGTCTTGTCTGGCTTACGCAGGAAGCTTCGTCGTCTACAGTCCATTGCCCCCGCTCGAACCACACTTGCGCACTAGTTTCTCGTGGCACCAAGCAAATTTTTTTGCCACCGCGGAAATATCTATCTCCCCGCCCGCTCCCTCCTACCAAAAGCCACATTTCCACTGTTCCTCCTTGCTTTCCAAGTTCAAACCTTCAATGCTGCTTACTGGCAGCTCAGCCTCCTCGCCGGTGACCCTTCTTCTTGCAGCGCCGCCTCCTCGCCGGCTACCCTTCTTCTTGCAGCACCGCCTCCTCGCCGGCGACCCTTCTTCTTGCAGCGCCGCCTCCTCGCTGGTGAACCTTCTTCTTGCTGTGCGGCCTCCTCGCCGCCGACCCTTCTTCTTGCTGTGCGGCCTCCTCGCTGCCGACCCTTCTTCTTGTTGCGCGGCCTCTTCGATATGGTCAGGTAATCCACACCCCACCCACACCATCCTCCTCCTTTCCCATCCCACATGCCTCGACTGACGGAGCGACACCTTCCACCGAAATCACTGCCCCCTCCTCCAATTAAGCGCCGCCCACAGCCACTTTATACGCAGTATAACATGGAGCCGAGTAGCATGCGGCCGCACGCGTGAGCCAGGTCACTATGGCTATCATGTGTGTTGACCATCAGATCTTGGAGGAGCACCTCGTCTTCGAAGCTACCGTCGACACCGCCACGCGGTTGTCTACTTTAAAATACAGTTCGTGATGTTTTCTCAAGGCCACCGCCATTGCCTTCTAGTGGTTTGTCCCCTATAATGTTAATATGCAATCTGATGTTCAGTTAACAGTTTGGTCCTGTGAAATGTAATGTTCAGTTAACACTTTGGTCCAGCAATTGCTACATTTCGTAGTACTATTCTCAAGCATTCTTTGTTTTGCTAACTGTCTTATCTTGTAGTACATCTTCCTATTCTGCAATGTCGTGCTCAGTTAACTATTTTGGTTCATTTGGTCAGCTGTCCATTTAACTGTTTGGTTCAGTTCTGCAATTTGATTTTCATTTGCTGTGGGTACAATTTTGTATTGTTATGCATGTGACGCCAATCGAATTTGGCTATACTCAACACATATTCTACTGATAATATGGCAACTCTCAGTTAACCCGATCAAGATCTTCCTTATGTGTGTTGCAGGGAAACAATGAGAGACACTGCAGTTTACCATCGAGGTTTGTTCAAGCAGGGTCCTTTGGCTAATAGCACATTATTGTGCAGTTGCGGGAATCATTCTAATATTTAGGTTTCTTGCAATTTGGTCTTGCACACGTAGGTCCTACTGTGAGAGGCTTAGACCCACTGTTCGACCCATCTTGCATGTGGGGAAATGAGATGTCCATGAATACCAGTCAAGTCAAGAAACTCAAAAAGATTGTTAGGATGAAGAAACTTACAACGAATAACATCAAGATCTTTGTTTGCACAATGAAGAAGACATCAGTCAACTATAGGATGGTACCAACTCTTTTACCTTGTTTTTACCCCTTGTGCCATTTGAAAATTTAAAACAGCGATTTTTGCATAGCTTTGTTTTCAGTACTTTTCAAAGCAATTCACCGATGATTACCTCTCAAACCACCTGCATGGTCAACAGGCGAGGAAGGTATTCATTCAACACCCACGGTACAATATTGAAGTCTTGCTGAAGAGGATGAACGTTGGGTGGGCAGTTATCCATAGCCATTGGCCTAAAGTTGTAAGGACATTCAACATCACTGAAGGCTCAATATTTGCCTTCCGCTTCTGCAGTTTCCCAAATGAGATTCATCTGTTTATTTACTGTGTATGATGCTACTTTCCACAGGTTTTTGATGCTGCATGTGAAACTTGGTGTTGGTGTGTAATGGCGTAACTGAATGCCGAAGCTATCTGATGTAATTTGATTATGAAATCCTGGATGCTTTTACACGGATATGAAATATCTGGCGTGTTCTATAAGAAATATCTGTTTGATTAGTACATGGATTATCAATAATAGGCTAATTACCCTGCTTATTGGGGTTTTCTATTGCAAACGGTTACTCAAACAACACCATGGGTGATGAAATCTGACAACCCACACGGTTTCTAGAAAGTAGGCGTGTTTGATCAACTAACAATCACACACGGCTTCCGGTAGTGAACTGTTTGTGTTAGGCCACCTTGCACAAACGTTTCCACACAAAGAACTGTGTGTGATATACATACCTACGGAAATGTTTTTCTAGGATTCACCGTGTGGGATGTACATACATACGGAAATGATTTTCTAGGATTCACCGTGTGGGATGCACATACATACAAAAATGATTTTCTGGGATTCACTCTGTGGGATGTACATACCTACGGAAATGATTTTCTTGGATTACCGTGTGGGATGTATATACCTCCGGAAATGATTGGGTTTCGATGCCTCGCCCCATCGCACAAGGCCCCAGCCTGGGCCCCGGGAGGGCCTGTCCCTGACGATTTCTGGGTCGTGTGGGAAGGACACCCTATCGCACAAACTCACTTGGCGACGATTCCAAATGCCATCGCGGAAAGGGGTTAAAAACCGTTTGTTTAGGACGTGGCTGTACCAGTGATAGAATTTTTTTCCTTTTGCTGATATGTGAAACTAGGTGGTATAAATTTAACGACAATATAATTAGCATAATCGGCATACCAAGGAGTATTATGGGAAGCATTTATGACATTTAATTGTTCATCAGGAAAGCTATCATCAATAGGTAGTGGGTCATCAAGAACATTTTATAACCTAGACAAGTTGTCTGCAACGGGGTTCTCAGCTCCCTTTCTATCAATAATATGCAAATCAAATTCTTGTAGCAAGAGAACTCATCTAATAAGTCTAGGTTTATCATCTTTCTTTTCCGTAAGATATTTAATAGCAGCATGATCAGTGTGAACAGTTACCTTGGAATCTATAATATAAGGTCTGAACTTATCACATGCAAATACAACTGCTAAAAATTCTTTTTCAATAGTAGCATAATTTCTCTGGGCACTATCTAGAGTTTTACTAGCATACTGGATAAAATTTAATTTCTTATCTACTCTTTGTCCTAGAACAACACCAACAGCATAATCACTAGCATCACACATAATTTAGAAGGGTAAATTCCAATCAGGTGGCTGAACAATAGGTGCAGATATCAAGGCTTTCTTAAGTATTTCAAATGCTTCTACACAATCATCATCAAAAACAAAAGGAACACATTTTTGCAAGAGATTAGTGAGAGGCCTAGAAATTTTATAGAAGTCTTCAATAAACCTCCTATAGAAAC
This sequence comes from Triticum dicoccoides, assembly GCF_002162155.2. Lineage (NCBI taxonomy): Eukaryota > Viridiplantae > Streptophyta > Magnoliopsida > Poales > Poaceae > Triticum > Triticum dicoccoides. The sequence continues at coordinate 517,675,270 of NC_041382.1, read as the reverse complement.
TAGCATGACCAAGGAAACTCCTTATACCTTTGATATCTTTAGGACACACCATCTTTTCAATAGCGTCTACTTTAGCTTTATCAACTTCAATGCCTCTTTTAGAAACTTTATGCCCCAAGACAATACCTTCATTAAACATAAAGTGGCACTTTTCCCAATTCAAGACAAGATTAGTTTCTTCACATCTCTGCAAAATTCGGTCTAGGTTGCTTAAGCAATCATGATAAGAAGTTCCGTAAATGGAGAAATCATCCATGAAAACCTCAACAATCTTCTCACAAAAGTCAGAGAATATAGCAGTCATACATCTTTGAAAGGTAGCAGGTGCATTGCATAAATCAAAAGGCATACGCCTATAAGCAAAGGTACCGAAAGGGCAAATAAAAGTGGTTTTCTCTTGATCCTCTTTTGACACAGGTATTTGAGAGAAACCAGAATAACCATCTAGAAAGAAAAATTATGTATGCTTGGATAATCTTTCTAGCATTTGATCAATAAAAGTTAGAGGGTAATGATCTTTTCTAGTAGCTTTATTTAATTTACGAAAATCAATTACCATTCTATAACATGTAAAAATTCTACGAGGAATCAATTTATTCTTATCATTAGGAACAACAGTAATACCTTCCTTCTTAGGGACGCAATGAATGGGACTTACCCATTGACTATCAGCAATAGGATAAATTATACCTGCCTCTAGAAGCTTTAGTATTTCATTTCTTACCACTTCTTTCATCTTAGGATTTAACCGTCGTTGGTGATCAACAACTGGTTTAGCATCTTTCTCCAGTTTAATTTTGTGTTGACATAGAGTGGGACTAATGCCCTTAAGATCATAAAGAGTATATCCAATAGCGGCATGGTGCTTATTCAGAGTTTTCAATAATTTCTTTTATTCATGCTCTGAAAGGTTAGCACTAGTAATAACAGGATATATCTTCTTTTCATCAAGGTAAGCATATTTCAGAGTACCATGTAATTGTTTAAGCTCAAACACGGGATCACGCTTAGGTGGAGGAGGATCCCCAAGGATTTCAACAGGCAAATTGTGTTTCAAAATAGGTCCTTGATTAAATAATACTTCATGTATTTCCCTTCTTTCATTCATAAACATAGCATTTTCATGGTCTAGCAAATATTGTTCTAAAGGATCAGCTGGAGGCACGGGAATAGAAGCAAGACCAATAATTTCATCCTTACTAGGCAATTCTTTATCATGGGGTTGTCTATGAAATCTAGGGAAATTAAAATCATGAGACATATCCCCTAAACCAACAATAACAATATCTTTCTCGCGGTCTATCTTAGCATTAACGGTATTCAAGAAAGGTCTACCAAATATAATGGGACAAAAATTATCTTGTGGGGAACCAAGAACAAGAAAATCAGTAGGATATTTAATTTTCCCACACAAGACTTCAACATCTCTAACAATCCCAATTGGTGATATAGTATCTCTATTAGCAAGCTTACTAGTAACATCAATATCTTCTATCTCAGCAGGTACAATATCATTCATGATTTATTTATATAAGGTATAAGGAATTGCACTCACACTAGCACCCACATCACATAAGCCATGATAACAATGATCTCCTATTTTAACAGAAACAACAGGCATGCCAACAACATGTCTTTGTTTATCTTTCATATCGGGTTTGGCAATTCTAGCAGCTTCATCACAAAAATAAATAACATGCCCATCAATGTTATCGACCAAGAGATCTTTAAACATAGCGATACTAGGTTCAACTTTAATTTTCTCAGGGGGTGTAGATGTTTTAGTGTAACCCTTACGAACCATAGTTGAAGCTTTAGCATGATCCTTTATTCTAATAGGGAATGGTGGTTTCTCAATATAAGCAGTAGGAACAATAGGATCAACATTATAAGTAATAGTTTCTTCTTGAACCTTAATAGGTTCTACTACTTTAACTTCAATGGGAGAATGATATTTAAACCACTTCTCCTTGGGGAGATCAACATGAGTAGCAAAAGATTCACAGAAAGAAGCTACTATTTCAGAGTCAAGTCCATATTTACTGCTAAAATCACGAAAAGCATCAGTACCCATAAAAGATTTAACAAAATCAAACTTAAGGTTTATACCTGACTCTTTACCTTCGTCAAGTTCCCAATATTCGGAGTTGTGTTTAATTATTTCCAATAAATCCCATTTGAATTCAATATCCTTCTTCATATAGGAACCAGTACAAGTAGTATCGAGCATGGATCGATCATTATGAGAAAGCCGAGCATAAATTTTTTGAATAATAATATCTCTTGAGAGCTCATGATTGGGGCATGAATATAACGTTGACTTAAGCCTCCCCCAAGCTTAAGCGATACTTTCTCCTTCATGAGGCCAAAAATTATATATATAATTCCGATCACGATGAACCAGATGCATAGGATAAAACTTCTGATGAAATTCTAATTTCAATTGGTTGTAGTTCCATGATCCAATATGTAACGTCCCAGATGTAACATTCCATAATTGTAACTCCAACTCTTGTCATTTCCGGCAATGTTATATGTTATATCTTCCGTGGTTGGGTTTTGTCCTCGTTTTGCATTTTGTCCATGTCATGCATTTCATATCATGTTATCATGTGCATCTCAATTGCATTCGTGTTCATCTCTTGCATCCGGCCATTTTCCCCGTTGTCCATTTCGGAATGCGACACTCACACATGCACCCGTTGCACCTCTCAGATCTCGTTTCATGTTATGGTTGGGTTTTGTCCTCGTTTTGCATTTTGTCCATGTCATGCATTTCATATCATGTTATCATGTGCATCTCAATTGCATTCGTGTTCATCTCTTGCATCCGGCCATTTTCCCCGTTGTCCATTTCGGAATGCGACACTCACACATGCACCCGTTGCACCTCTCAGATCTCGTTTCATGAGAGGCAGAATAACATTCTCGGAATGGGCCGAGATTTGTCAAGTGGCCTTGGTACATCACCGATAGGCCGCCTGTCAAATTTCATTCCATTTGGGGATCGTTTGATTCCCCGATGGTTAACCATGTAACCGCTGAAACCCCCCTCTCCAGGCAGCCCAACACCCCTCCACAATAGCCCACTAGCCCATATAACCCCCTCCATGCTCTCCGTCATTGGATCACGATCGTGTGGGAGAAAACCGCACCTCAATAGCCCTCTCCTAGCCCCTCTACCTATATAAAGGCCTCCCCCTTCGAAATCAGGGGCAAACCCTAGACCGTCCCCTTCCTCCGCGCGCTGGACATGTCCGACCGGCACCAGACGCGTCCGCCGCCACCCCCGCCGCGGATCCGGAGCCGCCACGTGTCCGCCGGCTCCTCCCACCATAGTGGCTCGTGGGGCCCGAGCTAGGCCCGCGCGGCTCGCCCACCGCCGCCGCGCGCCCCGTGTGCCTCGTCCGCCATCACCTGCCTTCACCATCGCCTCGCCTCCGTCCACCGCCGCCGCAGCCACAAGCTTGCCGCGCCGCCGCCGCCCGCCGCCTCCTGCGCCGACCATCGGCCGCCCTGCCGTGCCGCCGACGCCACCCGACCCACGCCGTTGCCCTTCTCCTTCGTCGGCGCTGCACCCCGCCAGTGTTGCCACCTCGCCCGTCGCCGGATCCGCCGCCCCCGGATCAGGACGCCATCCAAACAGCGCCTGAATCCGCTCCATCCTGAAACGTCCCGTCCACTTCTCCTCGAGGTTGATTTTGACTAAGTCCCCAGATATGCAATATCAAGTGTGCCACTTTGACCTGCCATAACTCTGTGCTCGTAGCTCTGTTTTGTGCATATGATATATCGAATGTCCATCTTGTGATGCTCTACATGCTAGTGTAATTTGCATGCATGTTACTGTTCAGCTTGATGCCCTAATCTTCATTGCAAATGTGCTAAATGTTATAATCTACTGGGTACTGTCATAACTTGCTGGTTTGTCTTTTTCATAGCATTTTGTGTGTTTATCTTTTGAGCATCATGTCAACATGTTTTAGGAGCATCTTCATGCCATCTTTACAGTGGTGCAACCCTTGTATTTTTGTGTGCCCTGTGGTAACTAGCACAAGCATGTAAAGTAGAGTACTTGATGTTGCTGATTTCAGTGACTTAGTGTTTTCTGCTAAGTCTTTTCCTGCTACATTATGTTGCCATGTTAACTTGATGCTACAAGTGAATCCATGCATATTTCGGAGATGCCCAATAAGGATGTTTTGTAGATATGGTTATGCTCTATCCATCCATGCCCTTGTTTGAAATTATGGAGTGTTGTAGCTTGTCATTACCATGCTCTCAATTTGCTAAATATAATTGATGTCAGTCTGTTAATAGTAAGTTCATTTTTGCCATGTGATTTGCTAGTGATATATGCATCCTATGAACATGCTCTTGCCTTGATGAGCTTCATAAATTTGTCTTCTTACTGTTGGTTGCTTTACTATTCCATGATATTCACTGTGATGAGTACCACAAGCTTGCAAAGTTGCTATCATGAATCTGTTTCTGCCATGCATGAATTTCCTCTAAGTCTGAAACCTATTCATATCACTTGCCATGTTTGCATTGATGCTATCGTCTTTTCTGTAGTTCTTTGGAACAAGTTCAGTAAGGGAGTTTAGTTAACTGCATTTAGGGCTATCATGCTATGCACAAATTTGACATGACGTGTCCCTGTAACATGTAGTTTACTAGCTCTAAACATTGCTACTTGATGCTCTTTCTGTAATGCTCAGTGAATTTCTGCTAAGTCTGTTAAATTGTTGTCATTTGCATTTTTACCATGCTGTTTTAGACTTGTTCTAGTGAGTTCTAGTAGTAGCTCAGTGTTCATGATTTGTAGAACTTCACCTGTTCTTCACTGCCATGTATTTTGTTTCCATGTTGGAGTGCATCCGTTTCCGGTGATCTTCATATTGATTTCAACCGAAATCTCCCAATCTATCCAGTGGCTTGCTTGGTTTGCCAAGTTAATGCCATGATCATCTTTCCCCTTCCGAAGTACCCATATGCATTCACATCATATATATTGCATCCCATGCCATGTCTTGCATCATGTTGCTTGTGCATTGCACCGTGATTGATTGTTGTTCCCTTGCTTGTGTCTTGCTTTGGGTAGAGCCAGGAGACGAGTTCGTGTTCGAGGACCCTGTCGAGTACGTTCACGAGGAGCAAGCTTTTGATACCTCTGAAAACATTACAGACAAGATGATCATTACACTACAAAAAATACACGTCCATGACATTTTGGGCCGAACGAATTTTTTTCCTGTCATACTTATGACACTTGTATGACAATAGTTGTGACAAAACCCGGTATCATCATAGATGTGGTGGGGTCCTACTTCTATGACAAAAATCATGACATAAAATGGGCTTTTTGTCCTTGGCGCGCCGGAGACGCAGCTACATGACATTCTTTGGGCCGTTCATGATGGAAAAACCATGTTAGAAGCGAGGCGAGGAAAATATCGGGGAGTTCCCAGTTATGGTGGCTGGTCGGGGGCCGAGCGATGCGTGTTTCTCTCATACCTACGCACGTGTGTGCGAGGCATTGCGCTCTAACCGAACCTGAGCGAGGCGTTGGGCTCTAACTGAACCCGAGCGATTGCACTGCAGGCTACATGTTACTGAACCCGAGCGATCGATTGATGGCTGTTAACTGAACCCGATCAAGTGATTCCTTTGCTACTGCTGCTAACTGAAGCCGATGGATGCTGCCTCTGGATGAACAGTGAGTGTTATTGGGGGCGGGGTTTGGATGAACAGTTCCCGGTGGGGGTTGGATGAATAGGAACCCGTGGTAGTAGAGGCCGTTGCCGCTGGATGAACAGTACCCCGATTGATCGAGCCGATGGATGAACAGGTCCCCGTGGAGGGCTGGTTGAACAATACCCGGTGGAGAGCTGGTTGAACAGTAGCCGGTGGAGGGCTGGATGAACAGTAGCCCATGGAGGGGTGGTTGAACAGGACCCCCGTGGAGAGGGCTGGTTGAACAGTAGCCGGTGGAGGAGCGAGCGGTGGAGGATGGATGAACAGGAGCCCGTGGATGAACAGTCGCAGGGGGAGGCTGGAGGAGGTCGATGGTGGATGAACAGTACCCCATGGAGGCTGGAGGAGGCCGACGGTGGAGATGAACAGTATCCTGGGGAGTCCCGTGTTGGGGAATGTAGCAGAATTTTAAATTTTTCTACACATCACCAAGATCAATCTATGGAGTTATCTAGAAACGAGGGAGAGAGGAGTGCATCTACATACCCTTGTAGATCGCGCGCGGAAGCGTTCAAGAGAACGGAGTTGATGGAGTCATACTCGTCATGATCCAAATCACCGATGACCAAGTGCCGAACGGACCGCACCTCCGCGTTCAACACACGTACGGTTGGGAAGACGTCTCCTCCTTCTTGATCCAGCAAGGGGGAAGGAGAGGTTGATGAAGATCCAGCAGCACGACGGCGTGGTGGTGGATGCAGCAGGATCCCGGCAGGGCTTCGCCAAGCGCAAGCGGGGAGGAGAGGTGTTACGGACGGAGAGGGAGGCGCCAAGGGCAAGGGTGCGGCTGCCCTCCCTCCCCCCTCTTTATATAGGGGCCTTGGGGGGTGCCGGCCCTAGGAGATGCAATCTCCAAGGGGGCGGCGGCCAAGGGGTGGCTTCCCCCCCAAGCCAAGTGGGGGGCGCCCCCACCCCTAGGGTTTCCCACCCCTAGGCGCAGAGGAGGTCCAAGGAGGGGCGCACCAGCCCACCAGGGGCTGGTTCCCCTCCCACTTCAACCCATGGGGCCCTCCGGGATAGGTGGCCCCACCCGGTGGACCCCCGGGACCCTTCCGGTGGTCCCGGTACAATACCGGCGACCCCCGAAACCTTCCCGATGGCCGAAATTGGACTTCCTATATATAAATCTTTACCTCCGGACCATTCCGGAACTCCTCGTGACGTCCGGGATCTCATCTGGGACTCCGAACAACTTTCGGGTTACTCCATACTAATATCTGTACAACCCTAGCGTCACCGAACCTTAAGTGTGTAGACCCTACGGGTTCGGGAGACATGCAGACATGACCGAGACGCCTCTCCGATAAATAACCAACAGCGGGATCTGGATACCCATGTTGGCTCCCACATGCTCCACGATGATCTCATCGGATGAACCACGATGTCGAGGATTCAATCAATCCGTATACAATTCCCTTTGTCAATCGGTACGTTACTTGCCCGAGACTCGATCATCGGTATCCCAATACCTCGTTCAATCTCGTTACTGGCAAGTCACTTTACTCGTGCCGTAATGCATGATCCCGTGATCAACCACTTGGTCACATTGAGCTCATTATGATGATGCATTACCGAGTGGGCCCAGAGATACCTCTCCGTCATACGGAGTGACAAATCCCAGTCTCGATTCATGCCAACCCAACAGACACTTTCGGAGATACCTGTAGTGTACCTTTATAGTCACCTAGTTACGTTGTGACGTTTGGCACACCCAAAGCACTCCTACGGTATCCGGGAGTTGCACGATCTCATGGTCTAAGGAAATGATACTTGACATTCAGAAAAGCTACAGCAAACGAACTACACAATCTTTGAGCTATGCTTAGGACTGGGTCTTGTCCATCACATCATTCTCCTAATGATGTGATCCCGTTATCAATGACATCCAATGTCCATAGTCAGGAAACCATGACTATCTTTTGATCAACGAGCTAGTCAACTAGAGGCTCACTAGGGACGTGTTGTGGTCTATGTATTCATGCATGTATTATGATTTCCTGATAACACAATTATAGCATGAATAATAGACAATTATCATGAACAAAGAAATATAATAATAACCACTTTATTATTGCCTCTAGGGCATATTTCCAACATCCCGTTTTGCGGTACGCCACACCCCTCCCGATGAACAGAACCCCTGTTTCGACCGTAGCACTCTAACACAAGTCTGTTTCCTCCATTTTGCAGTATGCCACACCCCTCCCGGTCAACAGGACCCTGTTTTGACCGTAGGAGGTCCAAGAGAAGCCCGTTTCCTCCGTTTTGCGGTACACCAGACCCCTCCCGATGAACAGGATCCCGTTTCGACCGTGGCCGGTCGAACACAAGGCCATTTCATCTGTTCTGCGGTACGCCAGGCCTCGTTTCCATCGGCTGTTCCGTCCACGCCGGTTGGCTCCCGATGAACAACACGCGTTCCATTGCCTCCCGATGAACAAGACGCATTCCGTTGCCTCCCCATGAACACGACGACGGCGCAACTTCTCTGTTCCGACCCAGCCATGTACACGAGCCCTGGCCGTACATATGCGCGAGTAGGCGTTCGAGATCCCGCCTGTATGTACGTACGTGGCCGTATTTTCTTTCTTGCACCCTGGCCGCTGTACGTACATGTACATGCTACATGCACACCTCTACTACGACACGTGCGCGCCTCTACTACGACACGTGCGCGCCTCTACATCGACCAGTATGTACGTACACATTCATGACCAGAATGATAAAGCTATGTATGCTTCGACCAGGTGGGTCCCGACTGTCAGGCACCTTCTTGCGTGCGAAGATGTAGCTGGTGGGTCCCAGCAGTCAGGGGGGGCGAATCATTTTTTTGCCCGTAATATGGATGCACTTCCTTGAGTGCGAAGATGTAGCTGGTGGGTCCCACCAGTCAGGGTGGAAATGTTTCCGCAAAATACGGTGGCCCATCCGGTGGGTCCCTGCTGTCAGGTGGAGGAATAATTATTTTCTGCGTAAAATGGAGGCACTTGCTGCGACCGTGGACCCAGCTGTCAGCCTCTCACATACAGTACTCTTCCGATGGAAGTCGGTCGTTGACCACATTGACCATGTCGCGCCGAGAGCACCAAGGCGGTGGACGATGGCGAGGCCTAGGAAGCGGACGACGCAGAGCCAGGGAAGACGTGGCAGTGGATGCCCACATGGAGAGGAGTACGAGGGTTCACTGGTTCGGCTGCGGTGTGAGGATGCCATCACCGCAGGGCCTGGCCAGCAGTGGGAGTGGTAGGGGAGGTGATACCTCCATGGCAGCACAGTCGGCCATGGGAGGCAGGAGCAGGCGGCACGACCGGCGTTGCTTTGGGCGGCTGGAGCAAGAAGACCAGAGGTTGAAGAATCACAACGGTCGTTGGATGGACATCGTATGGTCACTATAGCTAGAATCGTTTATATTGACTAAGTTGACAAAGCCCTTGGTTCGCATCAACTTAGTAGGCCCATAGGTCAGCCTCCGAAACGGTGCACCCTGGATGTCAGGGGGAGGAATCATTTTTTGGGCGGCTGAAGCTAGAATATCCGAGATTGAAGAAGAAGCACGACATCCGTTGGATGGACATCCAAGGGACACTACTGCTAGAACCATGTGTTGACTATAAGTTGACAAAGCCTTGCGTACGTGTCAACTTAGTAGGCCCACAAGTGTGTGGCAGAGAACTTATAGCCCATTTGCTATTTGTAAGAATGCGCAGCCCATTTTTGAATTCTAATGGAATTTACTACAACCCATTTACAGTTTGTTAAAAGTACAGCCCATTTTCTAGCTAGGACAACGATTAATAATTTCAACCAACCGTTCAAAATAGAATTCAATAAAATTTCCAACATTTTGATACGGTCCGAAATATTTTTATCCTGAAATTTCTAGTCATATTAAATACAATTTCAATATAAATTTGTATTACGTAAAAATCCAGCGAAGCATTGCGCTCGAAAAAATTAATGAAATTAAAATTTTCAAAATCCAAAAGTAATATTTGATGAACTAATTACGTATTTGGTGCATTTTTTATAGTTACTGCCCATTTTTTATAATTACATCCCACTTATTATTTCTTAAAGCGCATTTTCTTGTTAAGCCTAATGCATCCCTCCTAGGAAAGATTTGCAGCCCGGTGGGGCGGAGAATAACAAGTTGACCTAGATTGTGTACAACTGTCGGCCTAGTTGCATTGCTGATGTTGAAAAAAAGGCTTGTGTAGTATAGTACAACCTTACATGGCCACTCAGCCCACATTCAGCGACGTCGGAAAGGCCCAAACAAGGCTTCTGTACAACTTTTTGAAGTCATTGAGCTCAATTAATAACTTAAGAAAAAAGTTAGAGTACAGTGGAACTTAATTAAAAGCTGTCACGAGTGAGGAAATAATTCAACGGGTCCCACTTGTGTGTCTGTGTGTGTGTGAGAGAGAGAGAGACTCATTGGTCGATGCTCATAAATACATCTTTCAGCCATATGCATTGATGATGCTCCATAAAAACTTATATAGTTGACACAATCATATAGAACATCATAGCACACTGAACTTGCATATAAAAATTTCACGCAGGCGGCACAATCAGGGTGGAAGTGGTGGATCGCTACGGGTAGGGCTATGTTGAAACCAATGAACTCGTACATAACGGTTCATCGTCTTTATCAATGATGGGGAAATATCTTGAATGTTGTGCAAAGAAAACAGACAGACAACACAATATATAAGTTCAGCTAAAACATTAAGTTGACGTACAACCCTTTCTAAAAAAAGTTTAGGTAAAAAATAGAACAAGTCATCTGACAAGATTCAGTTGTTACCTCAAATTAGAGCACATCTAGGCAGCCAGCCTTACCTCTTCTCCTGAAGAAGCAGTGGCCTCCGCCGCACGATGGAGTAGGCCCTTTACCATCCATCGTTCCGAGCAACACGGGGAAAGTCTGGCATTGACTCCTGTAATGGATGTCGTCGACGGACCCGGGCACCAGCGGCGGCGGCAGGACTTCGATTGATGGATTGACCACTTCTTCGACATGCACGAACACTTGATACAGGTACATCCCTAACGTGGTCCACGGCGGCCTTGGTGGCAACAAATAGTACAACCCCGGTTCCTGCACCGGTATCTCAACACCAATCACATTCGGTATGGTGGACGGCTTCTTCATCCATGCCATAACCGTAAGGGCCCAGCTGTCTGGAGGAACAAACATACTTACGAGCTCACCTCCAAGGTCGTTGATAAGCTCATTCATGGACTCGCTGTTCCAAGCATGTCAAGGCATGCCGTGCAAGGTAAGCTTTGTTAAAAACTCAAGCTTAGAGGGCACCGAGCCCCATCCTGGGTGCCACCGATCAAAGCACACCAGCGCGCCATCGCAGAACAAACGCCAGGAAGATTCGAACACACGACTGCAATCGAAAGTTGTCCGGAACCTGATGAAGAAATTAGCCGGTGGCGGATAGACTTCGACGAGCAAGTCACTTATTTGGATGCCGTGCGCAATGCCAAGAGATTTGACAAGGTCGTCCGGTGAGACGGGAGGCCGGTCTCTGTTGATGGTTACCATCAGCACTTTGCCGGCAAACCTGTCGACAAGCGCCGCCATGACACTGTTGAGCGATAACATGCAGCACCCAAAGGCAGGACGGACCTCAGGATCTCCGGCTCGGAGATCCGCATTGACCGGCGACATGATAGTGCGCTTGAGTACAGGGAGTACAAGAGGGGGATTTGGGGGAACTGGAATAGGAATCGAGATTCCGGAGGTGGGGGAGGGGTGGTTGATTGGGGATGAAAAGGTAGCATGCATTTCGAACACGCGCCAATATGCTCTCGGCGCGCAAGTGCACAAAAACATCGGTGGCGCCCACATGTCGGCCTATGAGTCCCTATTCTTTCTTTTTTGAGAGCCCGACCTTTTTTTGAGGATCTTTTGAGAGCCAGGCCTGAGAGTCATAATTGACCTATTTGGCATTGCGTTACTACTCGGCCCATATTCAACGTCACCTCACTGGCCCAAACAAGTGTACATCATCGAAAAGACACTGAGCTCAAATTATAACTTGAAAAAAAGGAGATATACTCTGAACACTGGAGAATGGTGATGCTCTCATTTAGCCCACCAGCAATTCGAGACAATAAACAGTTCGAAACAACGATATATACAACATTCAAAATTGACTAGTGACTACTACTGACATAAACAACAAGACATGATAGTTCATAAGAAGTCTTGCTACACCACCAAAACGCACCCATCTGCAGCGCTCAGACTCTCGTGATCCAGACGTGAATGACATTCTAAATAGAGGCAACTATTACATAGTAAGAGTGACATAGACGAGGATGACCAAATGACAAGGAATATGCATAACAAAAGAGAGAACTACCCATCCAGAACAAGCAGCAAAGAAAACAAGTCATTCGAAGAGGGATCATCCAACACCATCATAATTTGCAGCCCCGGTTCAGCCACCAGTGATCCGGAGACACCAGTACTCCACCCTTTCGATGCAACAGCCCAATTACCTATCAACCTAAAGGCTTGAACCACATCACTTCCTGTCGGACTCGACAGATCCAAGGATCAAAGTTAATCCAGATGCCTTTGTCATTCTCACCTTCTTTTGGCTGCAGGCTGTATCATTGACAATCAGGGGAATTTGCTCCCGAACTCCTAGGACACGCCGTGTAGACACAATTTTCCATAACAAACAGAGCCTCTTTACCATCAAGGTCCTTGCCAATAGTGATCTCCTGGTTAATCGGATAATTGAATCCAAGAAACAGAGAGTATGAACCAAGGTTGTTTACCCGCCTCCAACTCAAATATCCTGCAGGCCCCAACAAGCTGGTCTCCTGCTCATAGACGTAACAGCCACTGTCTGGATACTCACTTATTTCACGGTGCTTGCATACAGTGGGGTTTTTGCAATATAACTTTACCGACTCATGTGTCTGAATGATCATCAGTCTTTTGTTGTCCTCTGATCGAGAGAGGAACCAGTTGTGCTTCCTTGTTTTTGGCAAAGGTGGTGTGATTAAAAGGGCAGTAACTGTAGGGACACTTCATGATATCAAAAAGGAGAGGCATTGTTAATGTAAGATCAGCATTGTTCAGAGTATGAGTAGCATAATGCAAGAAACAACATTGATATGTCCTTATTGGAACTGGGAGGAAATACAGGGAAATGTGTAGTGGGTTCGAAAATATAGAAGTGCCATGCATGGTTATACTCATGTTATCTCACAATCGATTCTTCACAGGAAACTACCATGTCATGCATGTTATGTAATCATGTTCTGTCCTCACAAACAAATTCCTCAAGGAAACTAACAGACCATGCATTGCTATATACTCATGTTCTATGGGAAAAAATTTGTGATCATATTATTCTAGCTATTGATTGGTGAAGGGCGAACATAGGTATGTACACATGGTAAGCATTACATGATTTCACTACTTCAAAAAATAGAGTTCTCCATATGGACATTTACTTCCCTAATGTATGGTTAGATGAAATCAACAGTGTGATGCATGTTTCTACATCATGAAAATGAGGAAACTAACATGACCATTGATACACACTCATATTTAGTAGCATATAGATTACTATAAAATAAGGAGAATATCAATATCTTCCTAACAGTTTGATTATTCAGGGGTACAAACTGGCTGTAATGACATGGTCACAATCGCATGAATTAACTCATTCCAGATATAGCTGATTTACGGTGTCTCTAATACATTGCCATAGTTCTACTCAAATTCTGCTCAAACAGGGATATGTCAATCATCACAAAAAGTTCAACCAGTGTCATGGCGTCATCATTAACATCAGACGGAAACAACTTACATGCGCCGTCCCAGAAATACGTGGTGCCATCTACTTTTTCGATCGCGTAGATGATGCCATTGTCTTCAATAGCATCACAGAAGTGTGTATCATCTTTGACGATGATCCACTACGAGCTGAGCTGTCTCCAGCTAAAGAAGGCACCGGCAGAAAGATAGGCGAGTCCCTTGTCGAACAACGCAATTAGCTTGAAGTCTGCGTAATCCACATGTCGTGTGGGCAGTTGGCAGATTACAATCTTCTGCAAAACAAGGTGCATCCAACTGACGATGTAATCTAGATGACTTGGATTGCGAAGGTAAAACTCTATATCATCCAACGGAGGAAGGATAATCTCATGGGAGGTATGGAAGTTCATGAGCACCAACTTTTCCCCGTCTTCTCTGACGGCAGCCATCTAGTGGGAGTTCATGCCGACCCAGTACATACCTGCAAGAAGTTTCGGGTGATGGTAATCGCATAAAAGTCGAGGGAAATGATGTACGGCGACCCACTACATACCTGCGAAGAAGTTTCAGCTAATGGAGGTCAGATTGAAGTCGAGGGGCATCATGTATGCCTCCTATCATGGTGAGCAAATCTCGCAAGATCAGATAGCAGCAAGCAGGATGTCTTGAAAAGCTTAGGCCTCGCTTCAACGATGGTCGTGTGCATGCCCCTTGAGCATGTAGCCAGCCGCAGGGCGCTCAACATATCCATACACGAACAACAGAGGTCGAGGACGTTAGTGGGGAGATTGCTCCAATCCCGACTCATATGGATGTTGCGCGGTTCGCGTTCGACCATGGTGGAGTTTGGAAGGTGGGGTTTTGTGGGGCTTGATTTACGGGGGAGAAGGCTTTCGATGCTGGAGCGGCTAGCGAGGGAATAGTGGTACTGGGGGAGGCGAGCGAGGCGAGGGTACGCGGGGGCACAGTGAGATGATGAAGAGTGACCTTAGGATCTCCGGCGAGACGGAGATGGAGATGGAGTGGTGCTAGGGGAGAGGGAGACAAGGCGAGGCATGCTATATAGTGGCGGTGACAGGGACTGCATAGTGCACAAGGTGAGGCTGACTTTGGTAACCCGGACACGCCGCCTGGACTGGTGACACCTCGGGCGCAGGGTATTGTCACTTCACTGTGAGGACCAAATGAATAATAGTATTTTGACCATCAAGTGTACCACAGTTGTACTACTACTACTAGTAGGATTAGTAGGAACATGAGTAGTACTCCCGTGCTATGGGTTCACTTCATCCTCCAGGTATCATCCATATTGCGAGCAGAACCAAATTCTCGTGCATGCAGAAGCGCGAAGGACTTTTCTTTTGTGAGGATAACCGCACATTCCTTAACTAGAGAATGATGTGTCTCCCATGCACGCGCCAATATCCATCTGAACCAGCTACGACACATTTTTTATCCGTTTGCACAGGTCCCACCTATCGGGAGGGGTGCAGAAATAAAAAGGAATCATAAAATGTCTCGCCATGGTGATTCGAAAGAGTGACCACAACTAGCCAGTGGGACATGTAGCGCTAGAAGGATGGGCACGTACAGCGACATGCCCCACTCCTCAGTCTACCCGCGTAGCCTTTTCGTTTAGTCTACCTAGCTGTCTAATCAACTGCCTGCAGGCCACTTCTCCCATTTACTTCTCCGCCAGGAACCGATTTTCCTCGGCTTCTTGACTACTCCTTGATCTTCATTTGCATCCAAACCACACTGCATTCACATTGTTCTAACCTCTTCACATCCTCCTTGAGTAATTCTGAAGCCCCTATAAATAATCATCTTCTTAAGTTAGACTAGCCATCTAATCCTAATTCTCCAAACCATAGCCCTCCGGTCCAGCGGTTCCAAATGTTGAAAGAGATCGAGATGCAAGTTTTTAGCGTCCAACATGTCCTAGTAAAAGGCTCATTGAGCATAGTTTCCATAGTCACCGACCACCCAAGGGTTGTTTGGAAGTGGATCAACAATGTATCCAACTCACTCCAAAAGGTGGACATGAATGTCATCGGTCTCGATGCAGAGTACATAGAGCGTGCCACTGGGAACATCCAACGCGCCGCCGTCCTTCAGCTATGCCTCGAAGATGATATTTTGGTGTACCACATCATACACGCGCCCTCCATACCAGGTGAGCTTCATGATTTCTTGTCTCGTTAGGACATATACTTCTGTGGGGCAGCCATTGCAGGGGACAAACAGAAGTTGGAGCCGTACAATCTTGATTTGAAAAGCATCGCTGACCTACAAACCAAAATAAAAATTCCTATATATAAGATTGTGATAAACCAACACCATCCCTATTCGACGTAGCAAATTTTGTGCTCGGAACAAATCTTCAAAAGGGCGACGAGACGCTGGCATTAAGGTCTTCTGGATGGGATAATTATCCCTTGATGTACGAGCGGATAAAATATGCTGCCCTCGATGCCCGTGTGATTTTTGACATAGCTGCAAGGTCCAGAGAGCTTGTTGCGAAGCCGTCTCCCACAGAAAATGAGAACAACAAGAAGAAGAAGATGCTCCACCAGCAGCAGGGCATTATGGATGGATGAACTATTTCCTCTCTTGTAAAAAAATATTCCCTCTCTATGTATATTGATATAGATGGACTATTTCATTGGTGTGCGTGTATTTGGAACAAGTAGTAGCGTGGGCCCGCTTGACTATAAGGAATTACTTATCCGCCTAGCTTTCTCTACTACTCATTGCAGTGATCGATATGCAATGCATGTGTCCGTAGACATGACAGGTTGTCCATGGAAGTTCAACTACAGAGACCATCACATTTCATCCACTGCCACTTGCGATTCCCACGACGCCGCTCCAACCCACGGCACCACGTCCCCCGACGTGCGCCTCACCCCTCTCGGTCGCACTTCCCCTCTGCCTTTGTGTGCATGACATGTGGGCCAACTGAAATGCGGCGAGCATCAAGTTTCTACCACAGCCACACATGATTCCCACGACGCCACTCGAATCCATGACACCACACGTCCCCCGACATACGGCTCACCCCTCTCGACCCCACTACCCCTCTGCCTTCGGGAGCATTACATGTGGACCAGCCACCTATCAGGTCCACATGTTATTGACTCAAAGGCAGGTGTCATAAGGCGCTGAAGCTAAGACCCGAGGGCCCCGAGAGGTAAATGTAACTCCTGTGCCAGGCCTTGTGGTGCTACCGCTGCACGAACTCGTGGCAAACTCGAGATTTTTTTCTTTACTATACGTGCACGCAACAATTTAATGGACATTGTAATCTCAACATGTGATGGGGAGCTCTAAATTTGAATTTGGAACTTATAAAACAAAAAAATCAAAACAAATAAACTAGGAGAGAGGGAGTATACTGTTGGATGTGTCCCTTACGAAACAAGTCCCTTGGTTTGTCACCGTGAAGATGCGGTTAGAAAGGAGCATAGCGTCTTCGTACTCGTACGGCAACAAATCGGCCGCAGACATCATCGTCCACCTTTGACCGCCATGTGCAAGGTTCGTGCTATCTTCTTCAATCTCACCGTGGTTCCATCATACCAATTCAGGCGGTGGCCCATTGCATGGCTGATCCCAATGTTGGACAAAGGTTCTACGGGAACGGTGTCACCGTTGTAAATGTTGTGCAAATTGATGTTGGTACCCTCCTGTACATATGCAAGCCAATCTCCACTCGCACCGAGCCTAACCTGTGAAACAGTGGGTAGGGGAAAATTAGGAAATGGACACAAAAGTAGTCTTTAGAATGCATTTACTACGTGATCAAACTCATCTTACCTGCTCATCGGACAAAATCCGAGTGCCCCTCAACGTCGGCATCTCAAGGGGCATCAACTTGCAACTATGGCCACACCGTGCTGCAGCGACCCCCAAGGAAACATCCTTGTGCGTTGCACAGAACATCAAGATGCATTTGTATGAGTAGTTTATCTTGTGAGAGAAAAGGATGAACGAGGGAAGTCCTTATTTGCAAATGTGGAGAGGGGTGTAGGTTTCTTTTTGCAAAATTGCCATAGTTTTCTTCCTATCCATCAGATATAAATCAGATGGCCTACAAAAAAATCAGAGTTGGTGATGATGGTGTGCCTGCCATCCTGCAATGTGGGCCGTCCGATCTATATCTAACGGATAGGAAGGAAACTATGACAATTTACCCGCACTCCTCTCCACATTTGCAGATAAGGCCTTCCTTCGTTCATCCTTTTCTCCCATAAGATCTTGATGTTCCGTGCAACACACGGGCATCTTGCTAGTATAAGAGGGGTGTGGGTATTTTTTTTTTCAAAATTGCCATAGTTTCCTTCCTATCCATCATATATAAATCGGACGACGTATACTGCAGGATGGCAGGCACACCGTCATCACCAACTCTATTTTTATAAGAGTAGAGTAGAGATAGAGATAGAGACTACTACTACCAATGTGCTGGCCCGTGCATTTCAATGGATCCAAAGTAGTAGAATAATACTTGTTCACTGGCTTGAAATATAAACACTCTAGTTTTGATATACATATATCAGTAAGAGTAAATCATGCTTCACTGAAAATATATTCCTCGGGCTGTTTTGATGGTTTGAAGATAACAGGTTTTAAAAAAATTGGAGCTGTTTTTTTAACATTTTATAGCGTGGCACGGCATCCGGTGCACCTAATCGTCTGAAAAGAAAATTGATTTTGGGTCGGTGGCACACCCTGCGGCAAGATGCCTGTGTGGACTTCTTCTATAATTAGCAAGATGCCCGTGCATTGCAGGGAACATCAAGATGCATTTTTTACAAAACACTTGTTGTGATTGACCCTTGCAGGAGTAATCCCATGTGTAAAAACTAATGATATCTTGCAAATTTTATCGGAAAAATGGTATATTTGGAACAACTTTTCTCTAGTACTCCTTGCAGTGAGCGGTATGCAATGCATGTGTCAGCAGACATGACATCTTGTCCATGGAAGTTGAACCACGACGACCATCATGTTTCTTGTTTCTACCACTGCCACACACACAGCGATTCCCACGACGCCGCTCCAACCCACGACACGACGTCCCCCGGCGTGCGCCTCATCCCTCTCGGCCCCACCGATCCTCTGCCTTTGTGTGCATGGCATGCGGGCCAGCTGAACTGCGGCGACCATCAACTTTCTACCACAGCCACACCTGATTGGACGCGGTTTGCCTACTCCGACCCGTACTCCCACATAGGGATGGCAATGGGTCGGGTTTGGGGCAGGTGGAGCTGGTCCAAATCCAACCCATGACCCATCTTCCTACCGTCTGCCCATCCATCAAATTCTCCATGGGCAAAACTTGTGCCCATGTCCAAACCCACTGGATACCCACATACCCATGGAGCTCCATGGGCATAGAAAAGTCAGCATGAAGCCTTCCCAAAGAGCAAATTAACTCATCATCATTCACTCACAAATGACAACATAAGCTACATGCATAAGTAGGCAACAACTAATACGATGAGTCCTTAAGTGTGACATACCAGAGTTTGATTCTCTAGCATATAGCTCATGGAACAAGTTGCATATTTCCTGCCACTTCCCATTGATTCGCTCTTTCTACTATCACTGACATATGGCCCCACATGTCATATGGGTATCCATTGGATATCCATGGAGCACAAACTATAACCATGCCCAACCCGGCTGTTCGTGGGTATCCATATCCATGGACCCATGGGCGAAAATGTGCTCCATACCCTTCCCCAACCGGGTCGGGTATCCACGGATATCCAGATCCGTGGATAAAATTGCCATCCCTACTCCCACACCATTGAATTTTCATCCAGCGGCTATAACACCTTCTGTCCCGGTCATCAATCCTCAGCTGGAGTACTTCTGTAGTACAGGTACTACCCGCCGGTGTGGCCATCTACGCCTCGTAATGCCTCGACGCCCAGCTGTGGCACCCTCACCACGGCCATACCACCACCGACCGGTTCATCTCAAACGAGTGAGTCGCGAACCACACCACCACCATGAGAATGTCATGTGGGCCAGCCATATTTAAGGTCCGCATGTCATTGACTCATAGGCTAGTGCACTAAGCCACTGGAGCTCAGTCCCGTGGACCCCGAGAGGGAAATAGTAGCTCCCACGGCAGGCCTTGTGGTGCTCCCGCGGTACGAGCTCGCGCCAAACCCGGATGAGATTTGGTAACCAACTAGTAAGCTACACGTGCATTGCACGCATGAGATCTAGTAACCAAATCTCTACTCTATATATCTATATCTATATCTATACTCCTATAAAAAACAGAGTTGGTGATGATGGTGTGCCTGCCATCCTGTAATATAGGCCGCTCGATTTATATCCGACGGATAGGAAGGAAACTATGGCAATTTTGCAAAAAGATGCCCACACCCCTCTCCACATTTGCAAATAAGGCCTTCTCTTGTTCAACCTTTTCTCCCACAACATAAACTCCTCATACAAATGCATCTTGATTTTCCATGCAACGCATGGGCATATTGCTAGTTATGAATAAATAACACTCTATCAATGAGCCCCATCGGACACTAAATTTCTTGGATTCCGTGCTACAGCTAGATCTTCCCCTCGTTTATGTTTTCCAACCCGGCGGAGGGCGGGGTGCGGTTTTCCAATGGTCGGTTTGCTCAACGGCAGTCCCACATGAAAGTGAAAATGCTAGGCAACACGCCTTCCCTAGCTATGTGGCATGCCGGACGGGGCGTGGAGTAATCCCGATTCCCGGGCGTGTGGGGGTGCGACGCGAACGCGACATGCCTTTTCCTTTTACTCGCAACGTGCTTGTGCATTGTGACGGATCCAAAGTAGTAGAATAGTAGTACTTGTTCACAAAGAAAGAAATCACTCTTGTTTTGATATACTCCTAATATATTAATTTTCACTCAAAATATATTTGTCGGGCTGTTTTGATGAGGTGAGGGAGGGATGTGGTTGCTTTCAAGATAATAAGGGGTTTTATGCAAATTGGAGCGGAGAAGTGGGCTATTGTTGCAAAAATGCCACAACTTACCTCACAGCCGTTAGATGCGGATCTAATGGTCAGAAACGACAGATGGCAGACACACCACCATCACATTTTATAGGAGTAGGAGTAGATAAAAATGTATAAATTGTAACATTTGGTTCTGCTCCTTGGCATGATCGATAGATAGAAATAACGATTGGAAACGCTAGGGCGGGGCTATTTCCGCCAGATAAGCAGGGTACGTAGTAGCTAGGTTCGTCGGTTTGGTCACATGCGATCCGACATGTTCAAGTGTTTCTGGAAGACGCCCATGCATTGCACGAAGTTGATGGAAAAGGTAAGCACAACTTATAAATTGACGGATGGAATACTAGTTACAGTGATGCATATAATTAAGAAAAGGGATCACACATGTCGGTATTGACTGGAACCAGAATGCAATAGCACAATAAGAATTAAGGCCACGATGATGCGATCGAAGTGGTGGTTACAGGAGGGAAGAAGAAAGATGCATCCATCAACGTACGACCTCCTACTCCTCAACTTAGTGCGCCGGGCCACCGACCGGCGGCTAAGCAGCGGCGGCTTTTGTGGCAAGGTCAAGGTGCTTCTCAGCAAAGGCATCCAAGGCTTCGAGCCGGTTGAGGAAGGCCAACATCGTAGCGTCCTCAATGGCCTTGTAGATACCTATGTACACGATTTGGTCGTACATGTGGATGTGTAGGTCGACGAATTCTTGTAGGGTGAGGCGCCTCGCGGCGAGCGCGATCTCCAGGTGGACATTCTTCGTGGCGTCGGTGGGCAGTCGCAGGGACATCAGTGCTTGAAAGAGGTTCCGCCCATGGAGGCCAATTAGGGTGGCAGGCAATGAGGAGCCCGGGCATGCGGTCTGGAGGAGTACGGCGATGTCGTCCCCGAGCTTCTTGAGGACGGTGAACTTGTTGGTGGTGGCAACGATCATCTGGTCCAACTGAGAGTCGTAGTTGGCGTCGATGGTGGCCATCCACCAGCCGGTCTCGAACACCATCTCGAGACGATCCTTGGCGCCATGCCTCAGGCTGGCGTCGTGGACCATCTGGCACAGTCGCTTGCCGCTCGCGGGCATCGCTGCCATGGGTCTAGAGTGAGCACTTTTGCGCTTATTGTAGGTGCTTAGGCAAATGCTTAGCTGCGTACGATGTGGTAGATGCATTGGAATGGAAGGGCGCCTTTATATGGGTGCAAACTGCGTTGCATTCACATCGTGCAGCCTCTTTTCCCGGTCCTCCTCCCATTACTTCCCTCATGCATGCACGATGCTAATTGAAGGAGGATGCATCATTGGCCGTTCAACATTTCGGGAACCGCTACCCCTCCCTCGTCTGCATTAAAGCCGTATCGGGAACTGTGCCGCCCGCTGTCAAATCGAATAGTACTGCGCCGCCCACAGCACGCCCGGCTGAACACGCCTTCTCGCCTCCATGAAACCTGTCCGTTAAACCCGCATGCAAACCGAGAATCTACTCCGGCCACACGTCCGTTCATGAGCGGGCCGGAATTAAACGCAACATCAGCCAAGCTCCTCCCGTCCGCCCTCTGTTTAAACTAGGCCAGACGCTAGCCAAGCTCCTACCGGCCGCCCTCTATTTAAACGAGGCCATACAAACAGCAGGCAAGAATCACACCCCTCCGCCGGTCCCCCATCTCCTCCTCCACCATTTTCTCCATTCCTCCGATGGCTTCCCAAGAGCCATTCTCTGGCATACTACCCGGCTGGGTGGCCCACCGAGCCCTCAGGATATGGGCGAGGCCGCTTGGTGCTTCATCAACCTTGCTTGGCCCGACGGAGCCAGTTGCTGCCCCACTCCGGTGCGTGGTTCAGCAACTCACCGCTCCAGTTCGGCTCGATGAGGAGTGGCGAGTTGCTCCACCCCGGCACGTCGACGAGCATGCCGGTACAGGCGTCGTCACTGTCGCATCGTACCACGCCACCAGTGTCTGCAGTGGGCGCGCCTCCCGTGCCTGCGGCAACGCCATGCAGGCAGATACAGAAGCCGGGTGTGTGGAGAGCGACGAGTCGGTGTCCAGCTTCTCCGTGTCCGCTGCCAACATCGAGAAGTAGAACACGGGAGGCCGCCGCCACTTGGGTCCCATGAAGGCCATCACCGAGGCGACGAATGCGCATTCAGGTGGTTTCTTTGCTGCTTCGTCTCTTCCGAGGACCTTCGTCGACCCCGCAAGTGTCTGTCGGACATGAGGAAGACAATGGGATCCGCGGGCGGCCATTTAGATTAGGTATTCCCTCTCCTGCTGGCGGGAAATATTTGTTCTAAGAATGGATAAATTGGATCTGTCTATAATAATAATTCTAGATACATCCATTTCTAGGACAAGTATTTCCGGACGGAGGGAGTATTAATTATACCAAGAGAGCCGGATTAGCACCGCTTAGTTCATGTAAATGTAATGAAATCCATCATGTTTATATGAAGATCCGCCTTTTTTATACGAAATCATGCATGCTTATATGAAAACAGTCCGTGTTTGGATGAATTTTATCTGGTTGGTTAGAGTTGTGAAAATGTATGCCGCTGGCATTAGATGTCATCCGCTGTGGAAGGAAGCAGGAGGAAATTTGCCGGCTACCGTTGGAGATGCTCTTATGCTGGAAATAATAGAGTCACATCCAATCCATTTGAGTTAATTGTGTGTATGATTCTCCCTCTAAAAAGTTAATTGCATGTATAGTGTACAGGTGACTTGCAGGGTGGCTACAACTTTGTACAGAAAGTTAAAAAGAAACAAGTCCATCCTTAATCTTGTATTCTAAGTACTCTGTGGGTTCCACTGTCAGTACAGTAGCGAAAGAAGTATATATTAAATAACTAATATATAATATAAAAATCTAGAGTTAAAGACAGAATTCGAACTCAGGTCATCGCGTTGCGAGCATCCGGCGCTAACCAGTCCATCACATTTTTGTTGTAGACCATGCTGGATATATCTCCATGTCTACTCTTATACTCCATCCGTTCCTAAATATTTGTCTTTTTCAGATTTCAAATGGAGTATCACATACGGATGTGTATGTAGACATGTTTTAGAGTGTAGATTCACTCATTTTGCACCGTATGTAGTCACTTGTTGAAATCTCTAAAAAGACAAATATTTAGGAACGGAGGGAGTAGAAAATAGATTCGGTGATGATGGTGTGCGTGCCATCCTGCAATATAGGCCGTCAGATTTATATCTAACGGATAGGAAGAAAACAATCACAAATTTGCAAAAAGATACCCACACCCCTCTCCACGTTTGCAAATAACGCCTTCCCTCGTTGATCCTTTTCTCTACTCTTACTAGCAATGTGCCCGTGCGTTGCAACGGATCCAAAATGGAATAATACATGTTCACAAACTTGAAAGAAAAACACTCTAGTTTGGTGTATATATCACTAAAAATATACTTGCATTAGGTTTCACTCAAAATATATTCCTTGTGGTTGTTTTGATGAGGTGGGGGAGGGATGTGGTTGGTTTCAAGATACTAAGGGGTTTCTGCAAATTGGAGCAGAGAAGTGGGGTCTTGTTGCAGAAATGCCACGACTTACATCATAGTCGTTAGATGCAGATCTGATGGTCAGAAATGACAGATGGCAGCCACACCATCATCACCAACTAAGTCTTTTATAGGAGTTAGAGATAAAAAACATAGTTGGAGATGATGGTGTGCCTGCCATCCTGCAATATAGGCCGTCCGATTTATATATGACAGATAGGAAGGAAACTATGGCAATTTTGCAAAAAGATACCCACACCCCTCTCCACATTTGCAAATAAGGCCTTCTATCGTTCATCCTTTTCTCTCACAAGATAAACTACTCATATAAATGCATCTTGATGTTCCGTGCAATGCATGGGCATCTTGCTAGTCTCTCACAAGATAAACTACTCATACAAATGCATCTTGATGTTCCGTGCAACGCACGAGCATCTAGCTAGTTTCTTTTAAAATAGTTACTACGATAATTGGGTTGAAGTGATATATTATATGTCTGCCCCGAATGATTTTAGATTCACTAGTATTAACAATGAAAAGGTTGTCTTGTTAATTAACAAAAAACAGGGTGTTGGGGATATGACTACCAGATGTGAACCGCCCAGGAGGGGCCGGGTCAACCACAATGGCGGTTCACCTGTATCAAGCCCAAGAGTATACAAGATGGCGGTTCATAGTTAGGCTTATAAGAGGCCCAAGCCCAGAGGCGGCTTAAGGCCCATAAGTATAAACCGCCATGTATGAATAGATTTGTAATATAAGGCATGTAAGATACGTCACCGAGACGGACACGTAGTATGAGCCGGCCGGGAATCTGTATGCCACAGGGCGTCAACCCGTGTATATAAGGCGATGACCCGGCAGCGGCTTAGGGCAAGAAACAAGAGATCGAGAGCCAGGTTAAGCGTACTTGCTCCCTGCTCATCGAAACCCTAGCAATACCACCTCCAACTGGATTAGGCTTTTACCTTCACCGCAAGGGGCCGAACCAGTATAAACTCCTCATGTACTTTGCCTTGATTAACCCCTTTAAGCTAACCTCATTGCGACGGCTCCACGACTAAGTCCTCACACTAGGACATTTGCCATGACAATTCCATGACAGTTGGCGCACACCGTGGGGATTTCGCACGATGGTTTAAAGTTCTTAGAGGGCAACTTTGAAGGGATCAAAGGATACGCCGTGGGCCGGATGACCAAGAGTCATCGCGACAAGCTTTACATCGACGATGCAGGCTGGGGCCCCGAGGCCGGCTCAATTGAGTATGGGTACCGGGTCCCCTTCGGCGGAATTCACGTCTTCATCGGCAAGATCGGTGAACTGGGCCCTGAGCTGGACATCTGCACCGACATCATCGAGACGGCTCAGCGTGCGAGACCCGCCCAGGTTCGGCCCGCCATGAATCGTGCCTTCGTGGGATTTATCTGTGGAGCAGAAGCTAAGGATGGATCGGCATCTGGTGGTGAGACGATCGTTTAGTCTGATGGTGAGTCATCCACCGGTGAGACCGAGTCATTGTGTCAACTGCAAGACGGCCGGCTTGGGGGTTGTTTTGATGGCGACAGTATTTCGGACCCCTGCGAGCCGCCGAACCGGGTTGCAATCTTCATGGCCGGTACACAGCCCGTGCAACACTCGTTGACTGCAGCAGAGCTGATTTCCGGTCAGCAGCTGTAACACCCACAATGCGGTTATATCTCCCACGTGTCGGGGCACGACTTAGAGGCATAGCCGCATGGTAGGTTTGTCGCAAGAGGGGTAATCTTCACACAATCCCATGCACTGATAAGAAAGGGATAAAGAGTTGGCTTACAATCGCCACTTCACACAAATACAAGTTACACATACATCATTCAGAATACAAACAAGGTCCGACTACGGAACCAAAATAAAGGAAGACAACCCCAAATGCTAGATCCCTGATCGTCCCAACTGGGCTCCACTACTGATCAACACGAAACGAAACACAACAACGATCAAGGACTTCATCGAGCTCCCACTTGAGCTGGGTTGCGTCACCTGCACTGGTATCATCGGCACCTGCAACTGTTTGGAAGTATCTGTGTGTCACGAGGACTCAACAATCTCACACCAACGAGATCAAGACTATTTAAGCTTATGGGTAGGGAAAGGTAGTGAGGTGGAGCTGCAGCAAGCACTAAGCATATATGGTGGCTAACATACGCAAATAAGAGCGAGAAGAGAAGTAGCGCACGGTCGTGAAGCTAGAAATGATCAAGAAGTGATCCTGAAACTACTTACGTTCAAGCATAACACAAGAACCGTGTTCTCTTCCCGGACTCCACCGAAAAGAGACCATCACGGCTACACACGCGGTTGGTGCATTTTAGTTAAGTCAAGTGTCAAGTTATCTACAACCGGACATTAACAAATTCCCATCTTCACATAACCGCGGGCACGGCTTTCAAAAGTTGAAACCCTGCAGGGGTGTCCCAACTTAGCCCAGCACAAGCTCTCACGGTCAACGAAGGATATTCCTTCTCCCGGGAAGACCCGATCAGTCTCGGAATCCTAGTTACAAGACATATCGACAATGGTAAAACAAGACCAGCAAAGTCACCCGATGGGCCGACAATCCCGATAGGAGTCGCATGTATCTCATTCTCAGGGCAACACCGGATGAGACTAGCTACAAGTAAAACCAAGCCTCAAGTTTCCCCGAGGTGGCCCTGCAGGCAGCTCGGTGCGGACCAACACTTAGAGAAGCACTGGCCCCGGGGGGTTAAAATAAAGATGACCCTTGGGTTGGCCGACCCAAGGTAAGGGTAATAGGTTGTTAGGAAAAATGTAAAACCAAGGTTGGGCCTTGCTGGAGGAGTTTTATTCAAAGCAAACTGTCAAGGGGTTCCCATAACACCCAACCGCGTTAGGAACGCCAAATCAAGGAACATAACACCGGTATGACAGAAAGTAGGGCGGCAAGAGTGGAACAAAACACCAGGCATAAGGCCGAGCCTTCCACCCTTTACCAAGTATATAGATGCATTAATTAAAATAATAGATATTGTGATATCCCAACATATAACCATGTTCCAACATGGAACAAACTGCATCTTCACCTGCAACTAACAACGCTATAAGAGGGGCTGAGCAGAAGCGGTAACATAGCCAAACAACAGTTTGCTAGGAAAGGTGGGATAGAGGCTTGACATGGCAATACGGGAGGCATGATATAGCAAGTGGTAGGTAACGTGGCATAGCAAAAAGAGCGAGCTACTAGCAAGCAAAGATAGAAGTGATTTCGAGGGTATGGTCATCTTGCCCGAGATCCCGTAAGGAAGAAGAACGAGTCCATGACGAAGACAAGCGGACGTAGTCGAACGAATCCTCACAACTCCGGAACGAAACCGAAGCTAATGCGAGAAGTAACCCGGAAAGAAGCAAGCAACATAGTAAACAACCATCACATAAGCATGGCATGATGCACAACCAAGTATGATGCATGTCCGATTTAATGAGGCATGGCATGGCAAAGTGCACAAACAAAACTACAAGTTAAGTGGAGCTCAATATGCAACGAGATGCATATTGACAAAACACCACATCCTTTTATTTAGTTTGCTCTTGGTTATGTACTCAATAATATTAAATGTTGATTAAGATGGCAAGAGGTGAAGCATAATTAAACTAACTATCTAGTCAATTTTAAATGAGGCCGGGAATAAACAAACAACAATTCCGGAAAATCCTCATATGCAAATTATGGATTTGGTATTGTTCTGTCCTAAAGCATATTTCAGAGTTGTTAAACATGCAAGATGAATGCACCATGTTAAACTAGGCATTTTTCTACCCCATTTACATATAAAGTTTATTAAATTTGGAGCTATGGTTATTTAGTTATGAATTAAAGCATTTTAACATGGCATATGAGCAAAATGAACAAACATAAAGTTTAAACATTTTAAACATAGATGAAAGTTGCATATTAGGAAACTAGATGAAATTCTAGTCATATTTCATATATAATTTATTTTAATTCGATGCAAGGTTTGAGAGTTATAATATGCATGAACAGCAGGAGGTTTTCTGCAAAACTGCGGTCTCTGGAAAATGATTAAATTCGTCCACAGAAAAAACGTTATACGGGCCGAATCTGAATGCACTGCTGACCCAACAGAGAGGGGGGCTGTGGGGGCTCACCCATGGGCCAAGGCCCAGGTCGGGGAAGAGGCTTGGCAGGCCGGTTGCTGGGCCTTGAGGAGCGGCGCGGTCCACGTGCAGTCAACGGGCAGAGGAGGTTTGCAAGCGACGCGCTCGTCCTCCTCTCGTACAGGAAGAAGCGGCGGCGGTCTCAGGCCTTCCACTACGTAGCCGGTGCCCGGCATGTTAAAATATAGTAGACTGGGCATTGATGCCCTGGTAAATTACTTTGGCACCGGCCTCACAACGTGCGGGTGTAGCCCGTAGAATGATGGGACCCACATGTACATAGAAAAATCAAAGCAAGCCAACCTCTGGTCAATCCTTCACGCCAGTTCCTCTTGTCCACCTTCAGAAAAATGGGGCATCGGAGCAGCAAGTACAGATGGTAGTATATTCTATTGCAATGCTAGAATGGGGCATCGGAGCAAGAACTTGCTCCAGTTCCCAGAAAACTTTTTATGGCACCGCATGAGCTATGGAGGGCACCGGTGCCAAATAACGTAAAAGTGGATTTGGCACCTCTTTTGGCCTACATAGTGGAAGGCCTCAGGGAGAAAAAATAGGCAGGCCGGCGGGTGCAAGGACGCGACACAGGGACTTGTTGGCGAGGCAGGAAACAACGCGGCGGTGCTCATAGCAGAGGCGAGGCAGGGGCGGTCGATGCAGGGGCATCCTTTGACACCGACGGCTGGATGCAGAGCATGTAGGGTCCGGCAGTCACACGGGCGACGAGGAGGTCCAACGGGAGTTGTGACGACTAACGCGGGCAAGCAGGATGAAGCGGAGGGACTCCAGCGAGCGGCAGGATAGCGCGGTTCCGGCGAAGGAGAAGCAGAGGAGGCATGGAAGGAGTGCGGCGCGACACGAAGCACCAAGGGGCGGCCATGGCGGGTCCCTGTAGAGAGAGACGAGAGGGAGTTGAGGGAACAAGGGGAAAGGAAGGAACAGAAGTAAAAGGGGGCGTGACGGGGCTTGTCTGGGAGGCGGAGGGCATCGGCAGGAGGAGCTTTGCTCCGGTGTGGCACGCGAAGATGACGATGAGTCAAAGGACGCGCGGGTGTGGGGAAACTCGCGGTGGTCTCGATCCAGGCAGGAGCGGGGTCTGGTGCCCGAGCGGCTGCTGTGCTCGTGCAGCCCGCGTAGCAAGGAGGGGAGGTTGCGGGCGATGGCGAGAAGGATCTTCGTGGGGATTGGGATGGCTGGGATGGATTGGTCTAATGGGGAAAGCGAGGTGGAGAGGTGGTTGGCTCGCGGTGGATCCCGAGGAAGATGGATTTGGTAGAGTGGCGGCAGCGACAAGGGACAAACCTCCTAGAAATTAGGGTTGGCTTGATTTGGTAGGGGTTGGTCTATATATATGAAAATGGATTGAGGTTGGACCCTCCGATCGAAATCGGGCGGTCGAGAAAAATAGGCTAGGGAGTCCAAATAATAAAACAGAGATGTTTTATAGACGTTTGGGGATGATCCGGACCCAACGGTGACGACTGCCCGGGTCAGGTTCGGGGAAGTTTCGGACGCGCATGTGAGGAGTCGGTTGGAACTTGTGGGCTATGCAGAAGGCCTCGGGCTGAGAGGAGAGAAAAGAGAGAGATAGACCCGACGACTATTTCCAGAGACCGAAAACGTCCGACGATTTGACTGACTATAATGTCGCTATAGTTATCCGTTGGGGTGTCATATGGACTCCGAATGCGATGAAACTTGGCAGGCGGCCTACTGACAACATAACAACACCGCATGCCAACTTTCAACCCATTCCTAGAACATTTTCCGGCCACTTACAAAATAATATTTCGGACGTGCCGCGGGCGCGTGCAAGTGTTTCTAGGCTCAGAACGGACAACGGAAGGAACTGGGGGAACCCGGACAAATGTAAGTTTTGAAAACATGATGATGCAATGCACATGATGACATGGCAAGATGCGACACGCAAGCAAATGACAAGGCAACAACAGTGAATAACTGGAAAACACCTGGCACAACGGTCTCGGGGCGTTACAACACTCCACCAATATGAGAGGATCTCGTCCCGAGATCTAGGATGGCACCAGAAGGAAACGGAAGAGGAAACAGGGAAGAGGTAAAACTAAGTTTCTTCTTTGTTAAACGAGTGAAACCACGAACTTGAGAGGTTGAACTAATTTAAAGGAAGAATGCAACAAAGATGAACAAAATTGAAAACACTTTGTTAGAAAAGAGGTACAAGGAGCATTACTAGAACCTTGTAGGTTGAAAGACATAAGAAAAAGGTTGCAATGGACAAGAAGTACATGCAAGCACTCCGGTTGAATGGATAAGCAAAGGAAAGAACAAGATCTTGGCAAAAATGAGGTGATGAGTGGAGAGAGCATCATCACAATGCCTCCGTTAGAAATGAAAGAATGGAATGAAAAGAACGGAGAAGAGAATCCTCTCCCACAAATAACTTGGGAAAGCATCCTTATGAAGAAGGGTTGAACGGAATTGTTGGAAAATCAACAACAAAAGAATAAGCTTGTAGTGGGCTTATGCAAAACGTCTCCAAATTATGAGGTGACAAACGGCCAGTAAAGGAAGCCATTGATTTGAGTGAGAGCACCAAGGCGATGAAAAACTTCTTTCACCAAGAGGATAGGAGAAAACTTGGATCATTGATAAGCACCATAATAGCAACATTCCTTGGGGAAGGCTTTAGGTCAAACATGACACAAGATAACTCAAACGAAGAGATTGGTGGATTTAAAATATCTCATTCTTAACAATTTTGAATCATGACATACGAAGGGAAATTGTCAAAAGTGACATAACACCACCTCAAAAGATAAGATATAGAGAAATGCACTTCGGAATACAAGATGAAGAATGCTTGAACTCCTCAAAACAAGACATGCGTTGAACACCATGTTTATTTGAGAGTATAGCTTGGCGGATCTTAACTTCGAGAGAAAATCTTGAGGACAATTGAAGAATGAAAGGAATCCTTGACGAACCACCATGTAGAGCCTCCATGGAGAACTCCGGTAATTAAAGAATGATCAAATGAAAAGGGAAAGTTGAAAAGAACTCCAGGAGAAGCCTCCCAATGATTAGGTGAAGGTTCGCGATGATATAATCGAGAAAAACTTGGAACTCCGGAAAGAAAAGATGAAGCAATTGAAACCGAGAATTTATTCATCATGAATACCGGAAGAATGAATCCATCATTTGGATGAAACAAGAATACGAATTATGTTATGCGTATCCTTCACCACTTTAAATTGATGGCAAGCAACGGATTTGGCATACTACTTATTCTCATGGAAAGGATTAAGATAGATATAGCACAAACTTGAGAAAAGACTTCAACGAACCACTGTTAGGATTTGAAAGAACGAATGAATTGATATGATAACCAAGGAAGAGAACTCTTGAACGAACCATCGTAAGAATTGAAAATGAATGAAGAAAAGATAAAAAAAACACCGGGAAGAATTATAAAAATAATGAAGATACGTGAGAGAATTTAGATGCATGAGAATGAATAGATCACGAGCTGATTAGAGAATACTTCAATGATTCGCCGGTAAAATCTGGAGAACGATAGCTGAAAGCTGGAATGAATGATTGTGAGATGATGGGCTCCAGAGAATCAAACTGAAAAGACTCATGGATGCCTCCTCCTCATGACTTCGTTTGAAGCGTTCTGATCTAGAATGAGTGATACGTCCCCGTCGTATCTATAATTTTTTATGGTTCCATGCCAATATTATTGAACTTTCATATACTTTTGGCAACTTTTTATACTATTTTTGGGACTAACATATTGATCCAGTGCCCAGTGCTAGTTCCTGTTTGTTGCATGTTTTTGGTTTCGCAGAATATCCATATCAAACGGAGTCGTAACGGGATAAAAACGGACGGAGCTTATTTTTGGAAAATATGGAAAATTCGGAAGGAAAATCAACGCGAACCAGTGCCTGAGGTGGTCACGAGGCAGGGGGCGCCCCCTACCCTCGTGCGCCCACCGTAAGGCAGTTGACGCTCTTCTTTTTCCGCAAGAAAGCTAATATTCGGAAAAAAATCATGGCGAAGCTTTCAGGCCAATCGGAGTTACGGATCTCCATATATATACGAAACGGTGAAACAGAGCCAGAGGAGAACGGAGAACCAGAGAAAAACAGAGAGATAGATCCAATCTCGGAGGGGCTCTCGCCCCTCCCATGCCATGGAGGCCAATGACCAGAGGGGAAACCCTTCTCCCATGTAGGGAGGAGGTCAAGGAAGAAGAAGACGAAGGGGCCCCCTCTCCCCTTCTCTTCCGATGGCACCGGAACGCTGCCGTGGCCATCATCATCATCACCGCGATCTACACCAACACCTCCGCCATCTTCACCAACATCTCCATCACCTTCCCCCCTCTATCTACAGCGGTCCACTCTCCCACAACCCGCTGTACCCTCTACTTGAACATGGTGCTTTATGCTTCATATTATTATCCAATGATGTGTTGCCATCCTATGATGTCTGAGTAGATTTTCGTTGTCCAATCGGTGGTTGATGAATTGCTATGATTGATTTAATTTGCTTGTGTTTATGTTGCTGTCCTTTGGTGCCCATCATATGATTGCGCACGTGGATCACACCCTAGGGTTAGTTGTATGATGATAGGACTATGTATTGGAGGGCAAGAGTGACAGAAGCTTCAACCTAGCATAGAAATTGATGCATACGGGATTGAAGGGGGACCAATATATCTTAATGCTATGGTTGGGTTTTACCTTAATGAACATTAGTAGTTGTGGATGCTTGCTAATAGTTCCAATCATAAGTGCATAGAATTCCAAGTCAGGGATGACATGCTAGCAGTGGCCTCTCCCACATAATACTTGCTATCGGTCTAGTAAAGTAGTCAATTGCTTAAGGGACAATTTCGCAACTCCTACCACCACTTTTCCACACTCGCTATATTTACTTTATTGTTTATTTATCTAAACAGCCCCTACTTTTTGTTTACGTACTCTTTATTATCTTACAAACCTATCCAACAACACCTACAAAGTACTACTAGTTTCATACTTGTTCTAGGTAAAGCGAACGTCAAGCGTGCGTAGAGTTTTATCGGTGGTCGATAGAACTTCAGGGAATATTTGTTCTACCTTTAGCTCCTCGTTGGCTTCGACACTCTTACTTATCGAAAACTGTTGCGATCCCCTATACTTGTGGGTTATCAATGAGCCGGAAAGACTCCGACTAAATACGTTGTGCCTTAGCATCCAAAGCAGCCTGCTCCTCGGCCATCCTAGCGTTTGCTGCGTTTAGCTCCTCCTTGGCCTGTGCTTTCTCATCACGCAATTTTGTGATCGCCGCAATATGATGATCCTGATCCGCCGGGTTGACCACTACTGTTAACAGTGTTTTCAGCTTATCCAGCAAGTTAGTTAAGACCTGAACCGGCGGGCGCACAGGGCCTCCTGCCCCGGCAGCCGTTGCCGCTGCTGTAACGCCCCGAGACCGTTGCGCCAGGTGTCTTCCAGTTATTCGCTATTGTTGCCTTGTCATTTGCTTGCGTGTCGCATCTTGCCATGTCATCATGTGCATTGCATCATCATGTTTTCAAAATTTGCATTCGTCCGGGTTCCCTAGTTCCTTCCGTTGTCCGTTCTGAGCCCAGACACACTTGCATGCGCCCGCGGCACGTCCGAAATATTATTTTGTAAGTGGCTGGAAAATGTTCTCGGAATCCATGAGTCTTTTACGAGGCAAGAAATATCTTTAACATGCTAGGAGCAGGAACCAGTAACCCGGCAGTGGTAAACCGGGTCGAAGCACCTGGGACGGGTACGCCGGTTCAGCCGTGCATGACGGAACCGCCTCGTCAGAATGATAACCCGCCACAGCACGCGCCGACGCCACCGGGTCATTACTCTAACCCTTTGGATAACATGATTGTTGTGGCGTCACAATTGGTGGATCTCCCGGTTGAAGGCGAGTCACCGACGACGGTTGAAACACGAAGGGCTAGAGAGCTCCTTCAGACAGCACTAGTACATCAGCAGGCTTATTCTTATAGCCGTGACAGGATTCGTTCCACCCCTCGCCCGAGCCGGAGTTACAGCGGGCATATCGATGAGCCGGCTGTGTCAAGCAGTGGGTGGAACCATAACCCGCCTCATGGACTGCTACCTCTTTTAGCACTGCGTTGGTTTTCCCCGAAGAGGAAGGGATGATGTAGTAAAGTAGCATAAGTATTTCCCTCAGTTTATGAGAACCAAGGTATCAATCCAGTAGGAGGCTACGCGCGAGTCCCTCGTACCTCCACAAAACAAATAAATCCTCGCAACCAACGCAAATAGGGGTTGTCAATCCCTATAGGGCCACTTATGAGAGTGAGATCTGATAGATATGATAATATAATATTTTTGGTATTTTATGATAAAGATGCAAAGTAAAATAAAGGCAAAGTAAATAACAAAGAAAATAACTAAGTTATAGGAGATTGACATGATAAAGATAGACCCGGGGGCCATAGGTTTCACTAGTGGCTTCTCTCGAGAGCATAAGTATTCTATGGTGGGTGAACAAATTACTATTGAGCAATTGACAGAATTGAGCATAGTTATGAGAATATCTAGGTATGATCATGTATATAGGCATAACGTCTGAGACAAGTAGACCGACTCTTGCCTGCATCTACTACTATTACTCCACTCATCGACCGCTATCCAGCATGCATCTAGAGTATTAAGTTAAAAACAGAGTAACACCTTAAGCAAGATGACATGATGTAGAGGGATAGACACATGCAATATGAAGAAAACCCCATCTTGTTATCCTCGATGGAAACAATACAATACGAGCCTTGCTGCCCTTACTGTCACCGGGAAAGGACACCGCAAGATTGAACCCAAAGCTAAGCACTTCTCCCATTGCAAGAAAGATAAATCTAGTAGGCCAAACCAAACTGATAACTCGAAGAGACTTGCAAAGATAACCAATCATACATAAAAGAATTCAGAGAAGATTCAAATATTACTCATAGATAAACTTGATCATAAACCCACAATTCATCGATCTCAACAAACACACCGCAAAAAGAAGATTACATCGAATA
Organism: Triticum dicoccoides; assembly: GCF_002162155.2. NCBI lineage: Eukaryota > Viridiplantae > Streptophyta > Magnoliopsida > Poales > Poaceae > Triticum > Triticum dicoccoides. The sequence continues at coordinate 517,639,941 of NC_041382.1, read as the reverse complement.
GATCTCCACAAGAGAGGGGAGAACATTGTATTGAGATCCAAAAAGAGAGAAGAAGCCATCTAGCTACTAACTATGGACTCGTAGGTCTGAGGTAAACTACTCACACTTCATTGGAAGGGCTATGGTGTTGATGGAGAAGCCCTCCGTGATCGATGCCCCCTCCGGCGAAGCTCCGGAACAGGCCCCGAGATGGGATCTCGTGGATACAGAAAGTTGCGACGGTGGAATTAGGGTTTTGGCTCCGTATATGATCGTTTGGGGGTACGTTGGTATATATAGGAGGAAGAAGTATGTCAGTGGAGCAACAGGGGCCCACGAGTGTGGGGGCGCACCTGGTAGGGTAGGGCGCGCCCCCTACCTCGTGGCCTCCTGTTACGTTTCTTGACGAAAGGTCCAAGTCTCCTGAGTTGTATTCGATGAGAAAATCACATTCCCGAAGGTTTCATTCTGTTGGGACTCTGTTTGATATTCCTTTTCTTCAAAACACTAAAACAGGCAAAAAAACAGCAATTCTGGGCTGGGCCTCCAGTTAATAGGTTAGTCCCAAAAATAATATAAAAGTGGATAATAAAGCCCAATAATGTCCAAAACAGTAGATAATATAGCATGGAGCAATCAAAAATTATAGATACATTGGAGACGTATCATGGACATGACCCGGCGGTCGGTGGAGCTGATGCTCAGAATGTAGTGGATCAAGGTAGAGCACGTCGAGAGGCCGAGCTGGCGGCACAGTATGTGGCCTGTCAACCTACTCCGGTTCGTCCAACCACTTCGGTGGAGCCAGGTGTAACGTTCAGGAATTTAGAGGTGCCATGTTTAGTGCCGGCTCTATGTAATGAGCGTCTGCCCAAGGATTTCAAGGGTCCTCGCAAGGTGCCTAACTATACAGCCGATTTACCTCCTGAGGCGTGGATTGAGAGTTATGAGATGACCATGGAATTGCTAGATGTCAGCGATGCTGTGTGTGCTAAATATTCCCCCTGATGTTGCAGCGAACATCCCGCACTTGGTTGAAGGGGCTCCCTGCCAATTCCATTGGGTCATGGGTCGAGTTAAAAGCCCGGTTCATCCAGAATTTCAAGGATACATGTAAGAAGCCCATGTCAATTGTGGATTTAGCCTCCTATGTCCAAGAAGAAGGTGAGTCGACAACCCATTAGGTGCGTCGGGTCTCAACAATCATGCACTCGTCGGATCAGATCAATGCCGACTCAGCAGTGTTGATGTTGGAGAACAACTGTCGTTTCACGCCCCTAAAGTAGAAATTAGGGCGGCTCAAACGCCACTGCAATGACATGGGGACACTTATGGCGGCTCTGGTTAAGTATGCTGAGTCTGATTGTACCAAGGACCCCGAGTCTGATGACGAAAAGCCAAGAAAGGGAAAGAAGAGCAGCAACACCAAGGGGCAGCAGCACAACCCGGTGAACCAGGGAGGCAATGGTAAGCGCAAAGCTGATAATAGTTTTGACTTTGTGGCTAACACCAATGCGCAGAATAATGGTCAGCGTCGTAAGGGTAAACCGCCCCCCACGGACTGGAGGATCCGGTTTCAATCTTGAACAGATGCTAAATAAGCCCTGCCCAAGACATGGTACACGAGAAAGACCATCCGGGCACCTCTGGAAGGATTGTTACATTATGAAGGAGTATAAGAATTCCAATCTTTTTCAAGACAGTCCTGGGCCAAGTGGTGATTCAGGATCCGTCTCTCACAGACCGGGATATGGCGGTGGCGGCTCTAACTCTGGATTCCAAGGAAATCAAAGTAATCACGGCAACCAGGGTGGTTACGATCAGCAGAGTAATCAGGGGAGTCAACAGCAGCAATAGTCTGATTATCAGAGCAACCCAAAGCATTTGAATAGTGGACAGTATCATGTCTTCGCCACTAGCTTATGTAAGCGTGACCAGAAGCTTCATAAGAGGGCAGTCAATGTTGTTGAGCCGGCGGTTCCCCATTACTTGCGTTGGTCCGAGTAACCCATTTTGTGGAGTTGGGAAGATCACCCGCCCCGGGTTGATAATCCGGGTCACTTGGCTTTGGTTGTCACACCTCAGGTTGGAGGGTATAAGTTCACCAAGGTACTCATGGACGGAGGGAGCAGCATCAATATCCTTTATTATGAAACTTTCCGTCGCATGGGGTTGACTGATAAAAATCTTAAGCCGTCAAACACTGTTTTCCATGGCGTGGTACCTGGTAAGTCAGCCTACCCAGTTGGTAAGATAGCTCTGGAAGTTGTTTTTGGAGATGATCATGACTCTATGTCGGAGACATTGACCTTTGAAGTGGTCAAGATCCACAACCCATATCACGCTCTGTTTGGACGGCCGGCTTATGCCAGGTTCGTGGCGTGGCCTTGTTATGTGTATCTGCAGCTCAAGATGTCGGGTTACAAGGGAACCATCACGGTTCATGGGAGCCGAAAGATAGCCTTGGAGTGTGAGGAAGGAGACGCTGCTTATGCTGAGTCTGTTTGTGCAACTGAGGAGCTGAAATTTTATAAGGATAATGTTGACCCAATGGACATGACGTCTCTAAAGAAGCCAACCACAAAGCAGGATCCTTCACTCAAATTTAACTCAGCCGATGACACTAAGATGGTTGATTTCGTTCCTGGCGATTCGTCGAAGCAGTTCAGTATCAGTGCCAATCTGGATCCAAAACAGGAAAGCGTGCTCATCGAGTTCATCTGTAAGAACCGGGACATCTTTGCATGGAAGCCAGTTAAGCAGTTTCTTCGCCGGTTTAACAAGGAGAGGCAGAAGGCTATTGGAGAGGAAGTGGCCCGGCTCTTGGTAGCCGGGTTTATCGTCGAAGTTTCACATCCTGAGTGGTTGGCTAACCCGGTGCTGGTACTTAAGAAGAACGACACTTGGCATATGTGTGTGGACTACACGGACTTAAACAAGGCTTGTCTGGCTGATCCTTTTGCTCTCCCTCGTATTGATCAGATTATCGATGCTACGGCGGGTTGTGAGCGTTTGAGTTTTTGGATGCTTATTCTGGTTATCATCAGATCAAGATGGCAGTTAAGGACCAGGAGAAGACAACTTTCATAACTCCCTTCGGAGCCTTCTGCTATGTGTCTATGCCTTTGGGGCTCAAGAGTGCCCAGGCGACTTATCAGAGATGTGTGCAGAATTGCCTTCATGAGCAAATTGGGCGCAGTGTTCATGCTTATGTGGATGATATTGTGGTGAAATCCAGAGAGAAAGAGACATTGATAGATGATTTGAAGGAAACCTTTGATAATCTCCGGGTTTATAAAATGATGCTTAACCCTGCCAAGTGTGTTTTTGGTGTGCCGGCAGACAAGCTCTTGGGCTTTTTGGTGTCTAACAGGGGCATTGAAGCTAATCCGGAGAAGATCAAAGCCATCACTTCTCTGGCTAAGCCAGCGTGTGTCAATAATGTGCAACATCTGGCAGGTCGTATTGCGGCATTAAGTCGGTTCATAAGCCAGTTGGGAGAGAAGCCTATCCCTCTGTATCAAATGGTGAAAAAGACAGATAATTTTCTCTGGAGTGATGCCGCTAATACATCGTTTGAGGACTTGAAGAAACAGCTGGCTGAGCCACCTGTTCTGGCTGCTCCTGTTGATAAGGAGCCATTGTCATTGTACGTGGCTGCCAATGCCCGGGCTGTCAGCGTGGCTATTGTGGTGGAACGGAAGGAGGTAGGCAAGGAATATCCGGTTCAACGGCCGGTTTATTATATCAGTGAGGTGCTTATTGAGTCCAAACAGACATACCCACATTGGCAGAAGCTTGTGTATGGGGTTTTCATGGCAAGCCGTAAGCTTACGCAATATTTTCAGGGTCATCCTGTCACTATGGTTAGCTCTGCTCCTTTGGGAGATATCATCCAAAATAGGGAAGCAACTGGCTGGGTTGCTAAGTGGGCCATTGAGCTTGGACCTCACGGGTTAAAATATGTGCCTCGTACGTCTATCAAGTCCCAAGCGCTTGTAGATTTCATCAATGATTGGACAGAGTTGCAGGCACCGGAGGAAAAGCCGGATAACACATACTGGACTATTCACTTTGATGGGTCCAGGAAATTGGAGGGCTCAGGGACTGGAGTTGTGCTCGCTTCCCCTTGAGGTGATAAATTTTGTTATGTTCTCCGTTTGATGTTCCCTTGCACTAACAATGTAGCTGAATATGAGGCCTTGCTCCATGGTCTTCATATGGCTAAGGAGATGAATGTAAGACGGGTTAGGTGCTTTGGTGACTCAGATTTGGTTGCTCAACAAGTCTCTGGTACTTGGGATTCTAAGGATCCACTCATGGCAGCTTATCGACGAGAAGTGGATGTTATTGCTGGTCACTTCAAAGGTTATCAAGTTGAGCATGTTGATCGGAGAAAAAATGAAGCGGCTGATGCCTTAGGCCGGTTGGGCTCTCAACGTAAACCGATGCCGCCTAATGTTTTTCTTGACGTTTTGCATAACCCATCGGTCAAGTTACCTATGGAGGAGGACTTGGCTATTCCTGACCCGAAAAGCTCAGTTGGTGGCAGCTCTCCATATAATTCCTGATTGGACAGTCCCTTATTTGGCTTATATGACCCGGGGCGAGTTACCTGAGGATGAAACCCTAGCCAAGCAGATAACCCGATGGTCTAAGTCAATGACAATTGTCAATGGAGAGCTGCATCACCGCAGTGTTACAGGGGCCTTTCAACATTGTGTTTCTCTAGAAGAGGGTCGTGAGATCCTACGTGATATTCATGAAGGAGACTGTGGTCATCATGCTGGTTCAAAGTCGCTGGTGGCTAAAGCTTTTCTTCATGGGTTTTATTGGCTAACAGCTCATGCTGATGCTGAAGACCTGGACAGCAGGTGTGATGGATGTCAGAAATTTTCACAATGAGCCCATGTGTCGGCTCAAGAATTGAGGATGATTCCAATTACTTGGCCGTTTGCAGTTTGGGGGCTTGATATGGTTGGACCTTTCAAAAGATCCAAGGATAAGAATACCCACCTTCTGGTGGCGGTTGATAAGTTCACTAAGTGGGTAGAGGCAGAGCCAGTCACTAAATGTGATGCAGCAACGGTGGTTCAATTCATGAAAAAGGTGATCTTCCGTTTTGGTTTTCCACACAACATTATAACAAACAATGGCACTAATCTCTCCAAGGGTGCTATGGAATAATTTTGTTAATTGAGCATATCCGGCTTGATGTATCGTCAGTGGCTCACCCCCAATCTAATGGTCAAGCTGAGAGAGCCAATCAAGAGATCCTGTGAGGCATCTATCCCTGGCTTATGGTTCCCTTACAGAGGACGCCGGGTTGTTGGGTGAAGGAGTTACCTTCCGTGTTATGGAGCATTAATACCACCACCAATAGATCGACGGGTTACACACCTTTCTTTATGGTTTACGGAGCAGGGGTGGTTCTCCATAGTGACATCCGTCATGACTCACCTCGTGTGGTGGCCTATGTCGAAGCTGATAATGAAAAAGCAGGTCAGGAAGCACTTGACATGTTGGATGAAGAGCGTGACATCGCAGTGGCTCGTTCGGCGATTTACCAGCAAGATCTGCGCCGTTACCACAGCCGCCGGGCTAAAACCAGAACTTTACAAGAAGGACGATCTGGTGCTCCAGCTTTTCCAGGATTAGACTAATATGCACAAGTTATTGATACATCTCCAACGTATTTATAATTTTTGATTGCTCCATGCTATATTATCTACTGTTTTGGACATTATTGGGCTTTATTATCCACTTTTATATTATTTTTGTGACTAACCTATTAACCGGAGGCCTAGCCCAGAATTGCTGTTTTTTGCCTATTTTAGGGTTTCGAAGAAAACGAATATCAAACGGAGTCCAAACGGAATGAAACCTTCGGGAACGTGATTTTCTCAACGAACAAGACCCAGGAGACTTGGACCCTACGTCAAGACACAAAAGAGGAGGCCACGAGGTAGGGGGTGCGCCTACCCCTCCCCCCCAGGCGCGCCCTCCACCCTCATGGGCCCCTATTGCTCCACTGACGTACTCCTTCCTCCTATATATACCTACGTACCCCCAAACGATCAGATACGGAACCAAAACCCTAATTCCATCACCGCAACATTCTATATCCACGAGATCCCATCTTGGGGCCTGTTCCAGAGCTCCACCGGAGGGGGCATCGATCACGGAGGGCTTCTACATCAACACCATAGCCCCTCTGATGAAGTGTGAGTAGTTCACCTCAGACCTACGGGTCCATAGTTAGTAGCTAGATGGCTTCTTCTCTCTTTTTGGATCTCAAAACAATGTTCTCCCCCTCTCTTGTGGAGATCTATTTGATGTAATCTTCTTTTTGCGGTGTGTTTGTTGAGACCGATGAATTGTGGGTTTATGATCAAGTCTATCTATGAACAATATTTGAATCTTCTCTGAATTCTTTTATGTATGATTGGTTATCTTTGCAAGTCTCTTCGAAATATCAGTTTGGTTTGGCCTACTAGATTGATGTTTCTTGCAATGGCAGAAGTGCTTAGCTCTAGGTTCAATCTTACGGTGTTGTTTCCCAGTGACAGTAGGGGCAGCAAGGCACGTATTGTATTGTTGCCGTCGAGGATAACAAGATGGGGTTTTCATCATATTGCATGAGTTTATCCCTCTACATCATGTCATCTTGCTTAAGGCGTTAATCTGTTTTCATTAACTTAATACTCTAGATGCATGCTGGATAGCGGTCGATGAGTGGAGTAATAGTAGTAGATGCAGGCAGGAGTCGGTCTACTTGTCTCGGACGTGATGCCTATATACATGATCATACCTAGATATTCTCATAACTATCCTCAATTCTGTCAATTGCTCAACAGTAATTTGTTCACCCACCGTAGAATACTTATGCTCTCGAGAGAAGCCACTAGTGAAACCTATGGCCCCCGGGTCTATCTTCATCATATTAATCTCCCAATACTTAGTTATTTCCTTTGCTTTTTACTTTGCTTTTACTTTACTTTGCATCTTTATCACAAAAATTCCAAAAATATTATCTTACCATATCTATCAGATCTCACTCTCATAAGTGGCCGTGTAGGGATTGACAACCCCTTATCGTGTAGGTTGCGAGGATTTATTAGTTTTGTGCAGGTGCGAGGGACTCGTGCATAGCCTCCTGCTGGATTGATACCTTGGTTCTCAAAAAGTGAGGGAAATACTTACGCTACTTTACTGCATCATCCCTTCCTCTTCGGGGAAAACCAACGCAGTGCTCAAGAGGTAGCAGTTATCCCCATCTTGGGAAGGACGCTTTGTGGTCAGAAAGAATCTGAACAATGGGTCATATTAGCTTATCGATGTTCGACACCGCAAGCACTCACGCACGTCGGAGGAAGAGATCCGCCGGCCGTGGAATATTGCTCATCTTCGGCCTTACTACACTTGAGCCACTGGCTCTTCTGATGTACATATTTTTGACAATGTATATATTATGATCAATATAATAAACCGGCATCCCTACCAAAGCAGGGCCTCTGTCATTTTTTCTTAAAGAGTTTTTGGTCACTTGGGGGCTTTTGCTTTATAGAGCGAAGTTATGATTACCCTTTGATCTGGCTTATTGGCCACAAAAAAAACAAAAAACTTGGGGGCTTCAACCCAGGTTAACAGGGACCAAAGAGAGTTTGTTGCAAAAGCACAACTCAAACATAGGCGCCCATTGAGCACAGCTCAAAAATATTGCTTGGGGGCTCTTTTGTTCTAAAGAACAAATATTTTTTATAACCCTTGTAATAGGCTTAAAATCCAGGCTTGGAAGCCAAGTGTATTCACCTAAAACCCGGGATTATCCTGCCTTTTTAAGTAAGCCACTCCGTGATACGTCCATTTTGCATCATGCTTTTATATCAATATTTATTGCATTATGGGCTGTTATTACACATTATGTCACAATACTTATGCCTATTCTCTCTTATTTTACAAGGTTCACATAAAGAGGGAGAATGCCGGCAGTTGGGATTCTGGGCTAGAAAAGGAGAAGATATTAGAGACCTATTCTGCACAGCTCCAAAAGTCTTGAAACTTCACGGAAGTCATTTTCAGAATATATACAAAATATTGAGCGCAAGAAGTTCCAGAGGGGGGGCCACACCCTGGTGGCCCTCTGATGCCCATCTTCTGCTATATGGAGTCTTTCGATGACAAAAAAAAATCATAAGCCAGCTTTCGGGACAAGACTCCGCCGCCATGAGGCGGAACCTTGGCGGAACCAATCTAGGGCTCCGGCGGAGCTGTTCTGTCGGGGAAACTTCCCTCCGGGAGGGGGAAATCATCGCCATCGTCATCACCAACGATCCTCTCATCGGGAGGGGGTCAATCTCCATCAACATCTTCACCAGCACCATCTCCTCTCAAACCCTAGTTCATCTCTTGTATCCAATTCTTGTCTCTAAGTCTAGGATTGGTACCTGTGGGTTGCTAGTAGTGTTGATTACTCCTTGTAGTTGATGCTAGTTGGTTTATTTGGTGGAAGATCATATGTTCAGATCCTATATGCACATTAATACCCCTCTGATTATGAACATGAATATGCTTTGTGAGTAGTTACGTTTGTTCCTGAGGACATGGGAGAAGTCTTGCTATTAGTAGTCATGTGAATTTGGTATTCGTTCGATATTTTGATGAGATGTATGTTGTCTCTCCTCTAGTGGTGTTATGTGAATGCCGAATACATGACACTTCACCATTATTTGGGCCTAGAGGAAGGCATTGGGAAGTAATAAGTAGATAATGGGTTGCTAGAGTGACAGAAGCTTAAACCCTAGTTTATGTGTTGCTTCGTAAGGGGCTGATTTGGATCCATATGTTTCATGCTATGGTTAGGTTTACCTTAATACTTTTGTTGTAGTTGCGGATGCTTGCAATAGAGGTTAATCATAAGTGGGATGCTTGTTCAAGTAAGGACAACACCCAAGCACCGGTCCACCCACATACCAAATTATCAAAGTACTGAAAAGGCAGAATCGAACTGTCCCTTAACCTGCAATTCAATTGTGCATGCAATGATGAATCACTCCTTCCTGCTATAGTGTACATTTAGGCATCATCATACATGGCATAATCTAATACATGTGCATTCAATAGTAGAATCTGGAATGTGCAATGTTTATGTTAGTTCATACGTTGCACATGATGTTTAAATGCCCCTTAAATCTGGTCAGTCAAGTGATGGTCTTTAAGCCTCCTTCTTTGCTTCTTTTCTTAATATGTAAGATTTGCTCACACATCTGTTCAATTGCTTGTTTGCATCATCCAACCATACTAGGACTGTTTGCTTTGATTACTTGCCGTTCTTGACCTAACACTCTAACAAAGCTTGTCAATGATTTAAACACTAAGGGCTATTGTAGTGGGGCCTTGTCTAACTCATAGGTGACATAAAGTTTTGGTTGTACACTTGTTTATCAAGCCTCCCATGATGCCTTATCAAGCCTCTAACCCACCGTCCTAGCAAACCGTTGTTTGGCTATGTTACCGCTTTTGCTCAGCCCCCTCTTATAGCATTGCTAGTTGTAGGTGCAGTGCAGGTTGTTCCATGTTGGAACATGGATATGTTGGGATATCACAATATGTCTTATTTAATTAATGCATCTATATACTTGGTAAAGGGTGGAAGGCTTGGCCTTTTGCTTGGTGCTTTGTTCCACTCTTGCCGCCCTAGTTTCTGTCATACCAGTGTTATGCTGCTTGAATTTGCGTCCCTAACACATGAGGGTTTATGGGCCCCTTTTGATAGTTTGCTTTGAATAAAACTCTTCCAGCAAGGCCCAACATTGGTTTTACCATTTGCCTAATGACAACTAAAAATTTGCATAGGGAGTAATTAACCTGAGGATTCTTAATCAACCCCCTGGGCCAGTGCTCCTCATGAGTGTTGGTCCAAACTGGCAGTAGCCGGGGCCACCAACGGGTGTGCCAGCTAGAAAGTTAGCCAATCCGACATAGCCTTAGACGAGATACACGCGGATCCTATCGGGGTGTCGGCACGTCGGGAGATCTTGCTGGATTTGTTTTACCATTGTCGAAATGTCTGGTGCACCGGGATTCCGAGTCTGATCGGAGGGTCCCGCGATGGAGGATTGCCTCCGCGGATAGTGAGCTTGTCATGGGCTAAGTTGGGACACCCCTGCAGGGTTTAAACTTTCGAGAGCCGTGCCCGTGGTTATGTGGCAGATGGGAATTTTTAATATCCGTTTGTAGTGAACTTGAAACCAAACTGTTTAAAATAGACCAACCGCATGTGTAACTGTGATGGTCTCTTTTCGATGTGGTTCGGGAAGAGAACACGGCGGGGTGATGATTGAACGTAAGTAGTTCAAGATCACTTCTTGATCGTTACTAGTTTGCGACCGCTGCGTAGTTTCTCATATTATTCTTGTATTCGTAAGCTACCCACCATACAATGCTTAGTGCTTGCTGCAGCTACACCATATAACCATACTTTTCCTATGAGCTTAAATATACTTACTATCGCGGGTTTTGAGATTGTTGAGTCCTCGTGACTCATCAGATACTACAAACACAGCTGCAGGTGCCGATGAGATTGATGCAGGTGAAGCCACTGAACTCAAGTGGGAGTTCGACGAGGACAGTGGCTGTTACTATGTTTCCTTTCCAGATGATCAGTAGTGGTGCCCAGTAGGGTCGATCGGGACTTAGCATGGGTGGTTGTCTTCTCTTCGTTGATTTTGTCCATAGCCGGAATTTGTGTTCATCTTGAATGATTGTATAACTTGATGATACTTGTGTGACATTGTGGCGATTGTAAGCCAAAGCTCGTATTCTATCTATTCAGTACATGGGATGAGCAAAGATATAACCACTCTTGCGACCATACCAATATGCACTTATACCCCAAGTCATGCCTCGACACGTATGGAGTATAGTCACATATATTGGGCATTATACAATATCATCCAATAGCCTATGCCATGTCAATGTCTTTCCCTTCAAAGATAAAGGGAAGACCTTCTTCTTGACAACATCCTCGGGCATACCTGCCAGCTTAAATAATCCACAAACTTCATCCACATAGATTAGGTGCATATCATGATGTAATGTTCCACACCTTCACAAGGATTAGCTAGCAGTTTCTCTATCATACCCGAAGGAATTTCATAATAAATATTTTCAGTAGGTGAAGTAGGTTGAGGAGCAACTAATTGTTGTCCCGCTCGAGGTGAAGATACCCTGAACAAGCCCCTCGAAGGATTATTTTCCATAGTAACAAGTGACAGTAAATCTAGCGCACTATATAAATGTTTTCTTACCAAATTCCACTCACCAAAGGCACTTCACTCCCCAGCAACAGCGCCAGAAAAGAGTCTTGATAACCCACAAGTATAGGGTATCTATCGTAGTCCTTTCGATAAGTAAGAGTGTCTAACCCAATGAGGAGCAGAAAGAAATGACAAGTACTTTTCAGCAAGGTACTCTCTGCAAGCACTGAAATTATCGGTAACAGATAGTTTTGTGATAAGATAAATTGTAACGGGTAACAAGTAAATAAAAGTAAACAGGGTGCAACAAGGTGGCCCAATCCTTTTTGTAGCAAAGGACAAGCCTGGACGAACTCTTATATAATGCAAAGCGCTCCCGAGGACACATGGGAATTACTGTCAAGTTAGTTTTCATCATGCTCATATGATTCGCGTTCGTTACTTTGATAATTTGATGTGTTGGTGGACGGGTGATTGGGTGCTGCCCTTCCTTGGACAAGCCTCCCACTTATGAATAACCCCTCTCGCAAGCATCCGCAACTACAAAATAAGAATTAAGGTAAACCTAACCATAGCATGAAACATATGGATCCAAATCAGCCCCTTACAAAGCAACACATAAACTGGGGTTTAAGCTTTTGTCACTCTAGCAACCCATCATCTACTTATTACTTCCCAATGCCTTCCCCTAGGACCAAATAATGGTGAAGTGTCACGTAGTCGACGTTCACACAACACCACTAGAGGAGAGACAACATACATCTCATCAAAATATCGAACGAATACCAAATTCACATGATTACTTATAACAAGACTTCTCCCATGTCCTTAGGAACAAATATCGAACGAATATTCATAATCATGATCATAGGAGTATTAATTATCATTAATGTTCTGAAAATGTAATCTTCCACCAGATAAACCAACTAGCGTCAACTACAAGGAGTAATCAACACTACTAGCAACCCACAGGTACCAAACCTAAGGTTTTGGGGTCAAGATCGAATACAAGAGATGAACTAGGGTTTGAGAGGAGATGGTTCTAGTGAAGATGTTGATGGAGATTGACCCCCTCTCAATGAGAGGATCAACGGTGATGATGATGGCGACGATTTCCCCCTCCCGAAGGGATGTTTTCCCGGTAGAACAGCTCCGTCGAAGCCCTAGATTGGTTCTGCCCATCTTCCGCCTCGATACGGTGGCGGTTCATCCCGAAAGCTTCCTTCTCATTTTTTCCAGGTCAAAACACACCATATAGCCAAAGATGGGCACCGGAGGCCTGCCAGCGGGCCCACAAGGTCGGGGGGCGCGCTAGGGGGTAGGGCGCACCCTTCACCCTTGTGGTTGGCTGGTGGCCCCCTTTGGTACTTTCTTCGCCCAATATTTATTATATATTCCAAAAATAAGCTCCGTGAAGTTTCAGGACTTTTGGAGCTGTGCAGAATAGGTCTCTAATATTTGCTCCTTTTTTAGTCCAGAATTCCAACTGCCAGCATTCTCCCTCTTCATGTAAACCTTATAAAATAAGAGAGAATACGCATAAGTATTGTGATATAATGTGTAATAATAGCCCATAATGCAATAAATATCAATACAAAATCACGATGCAAAATGGACGTATCAGAGGGTAGGACAAAAGATGTCATGCAAGTTCTTGTCCATTTAGCACGTATGACTATATTCGGAATACATGCCTACATTATATTGATGAACTGGAGCTAGTTTTGTGTCACCCTATGTTATAACTGTTGCATGATGAATGCCATCCAACATAATTATCCATCATTAATCCATTGCCTACGAGTTCGTTTCATATCGACCTTTGCTTCGTTACTTTTCCGCAGCTACTGTTACAATTGCTACGGAACTAGTAGTGTTACATTTGCCACCGTTACCGTTACTTCCATACTAATTTGCTACTAAATATTTTGTTGCAGATATTAAGTCTTTCATGTGTGGTTGAATTGACAACTCAGCTACTAATACTCAAGAATATTCTTTGGCTCCCCTTATGTCGAATCAAAAAATTTAGGTTGAATACTCTACCCTTGAAAACGGTTGTGATCCCCTATACTTGTGGGTTATCAAGACCTTTTTCTGGCACTGTTGCCGGGGAGCATAGCTCTACTCTCTAGGTCACTTGGGATTTATATCTGTTGATCACTATGAGGAATCTAAAAGACAACAAAACCAAGATCTATCCCTCAACTACGAGGGGAGGTAAGGAACTGCCATCTAGCTCTGCACTTGATTCTCCTTCTGTTTTGAGTAAACTTGCGACACCTACACCTGCTATTGATTTCGATATGTTGCATGTTATTGATGATGCCACTTCTGCTATGCATGATGCTTATGATGATACTACTTATGTGCTTGATGATATTGTGCCACTAGGTGAATTTCTTGATGAACAACTTGCTAGGGTTAGAGAGATGATGATTATGATTCTCCCCCTAGATATCAATTGCCTGTTGTACCTGAGGGTTATGTTATGGATGAAGAAACTACTAGAGACTTCGTTGCTTGCAATGATAGAAAGGATCTTAAGAAATTATTAGCTAAGATAAAAGAAAAATCCTTGAATGCTAGAATGAAATATGACCCTGCTTTTGCTACTTCACATATCTTTGTTACTGATAAGGATTATGAATTCTCTGTCGATCCTGAGTTAATTACTTTGGTTGAATCTGATCCTTTTCATGGTTATGAATCTGAAACTGTTGTGGCACATCTTACCAAATTGAATGATATAGACAACCTATTTGCTCATGAGGAAAAAGAATTCGCTATTACTATATTCTCAAATTGTTTCCTTTCTCATTGAAGGGTGATGCTAAGTTATGGTTTAATTCTCTTGCTCATGGTTGTGTGCGTAGTCCCCAGGATATGATTTATTACTTCTCTCAAAAATATTTCCCCGCTCATAAGAAACAACCTGCTTTAAAGGAAATATTTGATTTTGTGAAAATTGAAGAAGAGAGTCTCCCACAAGCTTGGGGGAGGCTTCTCCAATTACTTAATGCTTTGCCTGATCATCCTCTCAAGAAAAATCATATACTAGATATCTTTTATAATGGACTAATTGATGCTTCCAGAGACCACCTGGATAGTTGTGCTGGTAGTGTTTTCAGGGAAAGAACTGTTGAGCAAGCTGAGTTGCTATTGAATAATATATTGAGTAATGATAATGATTGGACACTTCCTGAATCAACTCCTAAGCCAACTCTGAAGAAAAGGGTACTATATTTCTCAGTCCTGAAGATATATGCAAGATGCAAAGAAATCTATGAAGAAAAAGGTATTAAAGCTGAAGATGTTAAGAATTTACCGCCTATTGAAGAAATACATCGTATTGATAACCCGACATAGGTAGTAGAGGTAAACTCTCTCCATAGATTTGATGAAGGTGATATTCCTTATAATATGTCTGCTAGTCAATGCTTGGATGAGTTTGATAATTTTATTGTTAAGCAAGAAAATTTCAATGCTTATGTTAGTAGACAATTGAGACGTAATGCTTACATGCTTGACCACTTGGGTGATTATATGAGTAGAAATGTTAATGATCTTAAGATTATTAGTAAACATGCTTCCATGGTTACAACTCAAGTAGAACAAGTACTTAAGGCATAAGATGATTTTCTTAATGAGTTGAATAGTAAGAACAGTGATAAAGGTGTTAGGGTTCTGACTAGAGGTGGTAAGATGACCCAGGAACCTTTGTATCATGAGGGCCACCCTACGAGAATTGAGCAAGAATCTCAGAGAATTAATACTGATGCACCTAGTCATAGTAATAAAAAGAAAAAGAAAACTAATAGGACTTTGCATGCTGATAGTGAACCTGCTATAGACACACCTTAGAATCCCAACGATATTTCTATTTCTGATGCTAAGACACAGCCTGGTAATGAACACAAACCTAGTGCTAATGTTAATGATGATGTTCACGTTGATGCTCAACCTAGTAATGATAATGATGTAGAGATTGAACTTCTTGTTGATCTTGATAACCCATAATCAAAGAATCAACGTCATGATAAGAGAGACTTTTTTGCTAGGAAACATGGTAAAGAAAGAGAACCATGGGTTCAGAAACCCATGCCCTTTCCTCCTAAACCATCCAGGAAAAAGGATGATGAGGATTTTGAGTGCTTTGCTGAAATGATTAGACCTATCTTTTTGTGTATGCGTTTGACTGATATGCTTAAAATGCCTCCTTATGCTAAAATATATGAAAGACATTGTTACAAATAAAAACAAAAATACCTGAAGCTAAAATTTCCACCATGCTTGCTAATTACACTTTCAAGGGTGGAATACCAAAAGAAACTTGGAAATCCAGGAGTACCAACTATACCATGCTCCATTAAAAGAAACTATGTTAAAATTGCTTTATGTGATCTTGGAGTCGGTGTTAGTGTTATGCCTTTCTCTTTGTAGCATAGACTTGAATTGAATAAGTTGACACATACTGAAATCTCTTTGCAAATGGCTGATAAATCAACTGCTATACCCATCGGTATTTGTGAGGATGTGCCTGTTGTGGTTGCAAATGTTACTATTTTAACATACTTTGTTATTCTTGATATTCCCGAGGACGATGGTATGTCGATTATCCTTGGTAGACCCTTTTTGAATACTGCAGGGGCTGTTATTGATTGCAACAAAGGCAATGTCACTTTTCATGTCAATGGTATTGAGCATATGGTGCACTTTCCGAAGAAACAACCTCAAGTTCATAGTATCAATTCTATCAGAAAAATTCCAACTATTACTATTGGAGGTTTTAAATTCCCTCTTCCTAGTGTCAAAAAGAAATATGATATTCGTGCTGTTGGGGAAATGCATATTCCCGTTAAGGTAACCTAGTGTTATTCAAAAGTTCTCCAGTTTCATGTCATTGGGAAGAAGTTTGTTAATAAGACTTGATCAAACTTGTTAATGGATTCCTTTTAATGAGCATGAGATGGGTGAATTTAAAAAGCACAACTCTCTGTACCTATCTTTCACTTTCTGTTATTTAGTTTAAATAAAGCAAAATTAGTATTTCATGTCTGTTTTCTGAATTATCCATGCAATAAAAAATGTCCCGAGAATAAAAGTTCTCTAAATGCCCTGAAAATTTAGTATGAATTTTTATACAATATTTTAGAATTTATGGTGCAAAGAACACACTAGGTGAAGGAAATAGGCCCTAGAGGCAATAATGAAGTTGTTATTTATATTTCCTTATATCATGATAAATGTTTATTATTCATGCTAGAATTGTATTAACCGGAAACTTAGTACATGTGTGAATACATAGCCAAACAGGGTGTCGCTAGTATGCCTCTACTTGACCAGCTCGTTAATCAAAGATGGTTAAGTTTCCTAGCCATGGACATGTTATCATTTGATGAACGGGATCGCATCATTAGAGAATGATGTGATGGACTAGACCCATCCGTTAGCTTAGCACTATGATCGTTTAATTTATTGCTATTGCTTTCTTCATGACTTATGCATGTTCCTATGACTATGAGATTATGCAACAACCGAATACCAGAGAAACACATTGTGTGCTATCAAACATCACAATGTAACTAGGTGATTATAAAGATGCTCTACAGGTGTCTCCAATTGTGTTTGTTGAGTTGGCATAGATCGAGATTAGGATTTGTCACTCCGTGTATCGGAGAGGTATCTCTGGGCCCTCTCGGTAATGCACATCACTATGAGCCTTGCAAGCAATGTGACCAATGAGTTAGTCACGGGATGATGCATTATGGAACAAGTAAAGAGACTTTTCGGTGACGAGATTGAACTAGGTATGATGATACCGACGATCAAATCTCTGGAAAGTAACATACCGGTGACAAAGGGAACAATGTATGTTGTTATGTGGTTTGACCGATAAAGATCTTCATAGAATATGTAGGAATATGAGCATCCAGGTTCCGCTATTGGTTATTGACCAGAGATGTGTCTCAGTCATGTCTACATAGTTCTCGAACCCGTAGGGTCCGCACGCTTAACGCTTGATGATGATATGTATTATGAGTTATGTGATTTGATGTACCAAAGGTTGTTCGGAGTCCCGGATGTGATCAAGGACATGACGAGGAGTCTTGAAATGGTCGAGACATAGAGATCGATATATTGGACCATGTTATTCGGACATCGAAAGTGTTCCGGATAGTTTCGGATAACACCGGAGTGTCAGAGGGTTACCGGACCCCCGCCCCCGAGAAGTTATGGGCCTTAGTGGGCCTTAGGGGAGCGAGAGGGCTGTACCCAGGAGGTGCCACCCCAAGGGGAGTCCGAATAGGACAAGGGGAGGGGGTGAGGGAGTCCTGGATTAAGGGGTCCTCGGGCGTCCGGACTATGTAACATGGGCCAGACTAATGGGCTATGAAGATACAAGGCAGAAGACTTCCTCCCGTGTCCGGATGGGACTCTCCTTTGTGTGGATGGCAAGCTTGGCGTTCGGATATGTAGATTCCTTCCTGTGTAAACCGACTCTGTACAACCCTAGGCCCCTCTGGTGTCTATATAAACCGGAGGGTTTAGTCCGTAGAGGCAATCACAATCATACAGGCTAGCCATCTAGGGTTTAGACATTATGATCTCGTGGTATATCAACTCTTGTAATCCTCATACTCATCAAGATTAATCAAACAGGACGTAGGGTATTACCTCCATTAAGAGGGCCCGAACCTGGGTCAACATCGTGTCCCCTGTATCCTGTTACCATTGACCCTAGACGCACAGTTCGGGACCCCCTACTCGAGATCCGCTGGTTTTGACACAGACAGGGGGCACAACCCCTCTTTCCCTCTCCCTCTCCCTCTCCTTCCTTCATCTCCTAGTTGGACTAGGAAAGCGGGGAACCTACTGTCGGTGTCAAAACCGGCGGATCTCGGGTAGGGGGTCCCGAACTGTGCGTCTAAGGCGGATGGTAACATGAGGTGGGGGACATAATGTTTACCCAGGTTCGGGCCCTCTCGATGGAGGTAATACCCTACTTGCTGCTTGATTGATCTTGATGATATGAGTATTACAAGAGTTGATCTACCACGAGATCGTAGAGGCTAAACCTTAGAAGCTAGCCTATGATTATGATTGTTGTCGTCCTACGGACTAAACCCTCCGATTTATATCGACACCGGAGGGGGCTAGTGTTAGACAGAGTCGGTTACAAGGGAGGAGATCTACATATCTGAATTACCAAGCTTGCCTTCCACTGAAAGGAGAGTCCCACCCGGACACGGGATGAAGTCTTCAATCTTGTATCTTCATAATCCAACAGTCCGGCTGAAGGATATAGTCTGGCTGTCCGAGGACCCCCTAATCCAGGACTCCCTCAGTAGCCCCTGAACCAGGCTTCAATGACGATGAGTCCGGCGCGCAGATTGTCTTCGGCATTGCAAGGAGGGTTCTTCGCCAAATTCCGAATACTTGTCGAGTAGTGTTTGACTTCCCATGAATGTTGCACCCCTTGGCTTCTGCGCCTAATAATGGCTATCCTCCACGTGTTGAGCGAATGCGAGAAGTCGAGGCATTTTTACACTTGCCACCCTAACCATTTGACTAAATCGTCTATTTAAAGAGACAGGGATCCTCAGATCCAGATCACACCATCCTCCCACAGCAAGTATCCATCGGAGCGCACCCGGAAAAAGTCCATCACATCATGGTCGGCCATCGCAGCTCCTCTTCTCGCTCCTGTAGCCCTAAGCCAAGCGATTGGAAGAAGTGGTCCGTCCCCCACAGCCAATTAGTAGAGTTACAGACCCAGGGGTTTCTCCCTCTATCATATATGGTCCCCGTCCGAGCCGGACTTGCCACTTACAATGGCGGGGAGCAAGCGGAGAGATTTCCCAACCCATCCATGGGGAGCGGGTATGCCTTGTCCCTTACTTATTGAGGGAGCTTGGATTTCCAATCCATCCGTTCCTCCGCGGGCTCCTGGAGTTCTACAGCCTCCAGCTGCATAACTTTACTCCCGCCTCCATATTACACATCGCTGGCTATGTTGCCCTTTGCGAGCTGTTTTTGGGCTGCGGAGCTCATTTTGAGCTATGGAAGAGGCTATTCTGCCTCATACCCCGTACACAGGAGGGGTCAATATATCAAGTAGGCGGAGCTGAGATATGGCGCATCGCCGGGACCGGATACCTGTCCGGTACTCCGATGAAGACCTCCGAAGACTGGCCTTCGGAGTGGTTTTATATGGAGGATGTCCCTCTTCCGGACCCTATTCGGATGGGCCTTCCTGAGTTCGATAACGCCCCTTTGAAGAAACGCCGCAGCTGGCGACTTGGAGCCCCCAGGAGGAAGATAACAGAGAGGTCCTTTACCTGATGGGCCGGATAAAAACTCTGGCCAAATCAGGATTGACAATGATCGAGGTTATGTCAATATGTATAATGCGGGGGGTGCAGCCACTTCAATATCGGGGACAACCCATGTGGTACTTTAATGGAGAAGACGATGCCACCCGCTGCGGTCGTAAGGGACCGGACTCCGCCGCTGCTCTAGCAAAAATATTGTCCGATTTATATAAAGGAGAGGAAGAGGAGTTGATCCGCATTAAGCCACAGGATGGATTCTCCATGTACAAACCCCCAAACTGGGTGAGCTGCGACTTTCTACTCTAGACCTTCCCGCAGTCTTCGTCATAAGTATTTACCTTGCTATTTCATAGCAGGAACTCCAAAAAGCTGTGAGGGAGGTCCACAGCCCGTCTCCACAACCAGAGGACCCTGACCGGGCCCTCGACCCCGGACTCGAAGAAGATCCGGACACATTTGTGGAGCTCATCGACAGGACATTCTATCAGTCAAGCTGTGACGGTGCCTTGGTGGCCCTCATAGCCGATTATCCTAGACTGCTCCCTGCATCGCATGTAAGTAAAACCGGAGTCCCAACTTCCGAGAAGGATCCCTATTTTTCGCCCTTCACATACTGCACACATATGGTGTCTTACAGGGAAGGCCCTCGGGACGCCATGCCGAACCCGCAGTGACTCACCAATAAGGGACACCGAAGCCGGGTAGGCTTAAAAGGAAGACAGTTAGGACGGAGACGCCGTCGCAGAGGTATGAAAAAGAACCCCGCTCCGTGGTTGTCACCTTTTAAATCATAATAACGTCCATGGTTCCTGGCAGGAAAAACGCTCGCTGGACCATATCCGGAGAGCATGCTGGCCAAGCCTCCACCAGCTAGGCTCCAGAGCCGGACTTAGAGGTAGATGCTAAAGCGGGGCCAACACCGGATGTTCCTCCTACAGAGGATGCGGATAGGCTGTCCGCTACGAAACTCGAAGTGGAGAGTGCCATGAATCACAGGCGTCGCCGGGCCGTACTCCGCGACGCTTGTTTCTCTCAAGAGGCGTTCGATGCCTTCAACTCAGGAGACGCGTACATCCGAGCTGCTCAAAATGGTCTTGCCCGAGCCATGGACCAGTATGTGAAGGATATACGTGTAAGAAAATCTAATAATTATGTATATCAGTAGCCCATGAGACTTGAAACAGTGGGCACAACTGATTTAAGGATCATTGTTTGCGTAGGTTCTTACGGAGAAGAATACCCAGTTGCCTCAAGAGCTGGAGGAGTGCAAAGCCTAGCTACGGGCCGAAGTTGCCGCAATGAAGGAGTCCAAGAAGGCCCCATCTGGTAACACTTGTTTCTATCTAAAAGAATGACATGTACTAGTTAGTATTCGGCATGCATGCAAATCTAACAATAGATTCTGCAGATGATCCCGGAGTGAATCCGGAGGTCGTGCGAGGGGATGAGCAACATGCTCAACGACAGATAAAGGCTGGCGAGCGCGTGCTTACGCAGGTTAGGCGGGAGAAAAACGATATCCAAGATGCCAATACCCGGCTGGGCGTTGAACTGAAAGATGTTCGGGCCCAGCTTGCTGACTCTGTAAAGGAGAATAAGAGGCTTCGACGCGGCATTTTTAGTAAGTGCTTGAAGGAACTTTTATAGAGTTCGGCGAAGAAACTGGCTAACAGAGTTATATATGTAGGTATGCTGACGGGTCGTCCCGCAGAGGAGATGCCCGCGTGTGCGGGTGATCTTCTGCCAGAGCTCTCACAACTGCACGAACAAGTTCGGCAGGTGATGCTGGGCATTGCCCAAGCCTTGTGGCCATCCGCATCCCTGCTAGGAGGCATGTGGGAGCTTGTAGAGATGCTCAAGGGAGCGCGGCGGCACTTCTGATTATGGAAGATATCAGCTTGCCGACAAGGGGCAAGGGAAGCCTGGGCCATGGTGAAGACGCGAAATACCAAGGCTAACCCGAACCACATGGCCTAGGTCAGACCTGTGGGGTCTCATGGGAAAGATATTCCCGTCAGTTTGGTGTATGACCAGGTGAAATTAGCCGCAAAGTATTCCCAACAGGATTGTAGGCTAGACAGCCTGTTGGATGGTATAGAAGAAGAATTTAGTCAGTCTAAGTGACTGTGTACTTCAAGTGACATATATTGTCCCTGGCCAGATTGTAAATCATTTGTCATGGCGGACCTTTTTGCTTCAACCTCCGGACCCGACAGTCCGGAGTGTATCCGAATACCTGCTTAGTTATGTAAAACCCGGGGTACGCGTGGAAACCAGGCATAGGGTTCATAAGTGCTTGAACAAACAAGTACCCAACTAGCTATGTTATATTACATGGATAGTAAGAAACATCTTCCAGGGAGAATAGTTCCATTACGGGTTCGTTTCCCTGGGTACACATGCATTAATGTGCATGTCCGAACTGCGAGAAGAGACGCAGGATATAAACATCTGGGGGCATGTATTACAATAAATAAAAGTCATCTTTTGTTCACCGACTGAATATTCCCTTAAGAACGCTAGCTTTCGGCTTCACCCAGTCTGAGGTACACATCCGGCTGACCCGGCAGTAACAATCGCAGAGGTGCTCCCCTTATGCCCTAGCAGAATTAATGGGAACGTAGGGCATAAACACAAAAGCCAGGCAATCCATCTTGGCCAAAACTTAAGTCATATCGATGCATATAATGGCGAAGAAAAGGTACATGTGGAAAAGTAACACATGTGCGGGGGGCATAGAGCCCGGAACATAGTTATATTAAGCTTCTATATAAGAAGCCCCCAGGTATAATGAGCACGCCTAGCGTGTCAAGATTGTGTAGTCAAGACACATTTTAACCTTTTAAGGCCGTGAAGAAAAAGGGAAGAAAGAAAGAAAGCAAGCAAGCAAGAAAGAAAAGACAGATAACGGATCTATAAAAAATTGATGGAGGTAAGGAGATGAACACAGAGTCCGGCACTAGGCGTAGAACCTTCTGAGTCTGGCTACGTTCCATGGGTTTGGCTCGAGTCGATTGTCCAATGCGTCCCGCAGATGGTACGCTCCATCGGTCAGAACTTTGTCAATAATGAAGGGACCTTCCCATTTGGGCTTGAGCTTGTCCTTTTTCTTCTCCGGTAGGCGTAGAACGAGTTCACCAACGTTATAAGTTTTGGCCCGTACTTCTATGCTTTGATACCGCTGAGCCTATTGCTGATAGAATGCGGAGTGGGCTTTTGCCACGTCACGCTCCTCCTCCAGGGCGTCCAAACTGTCCTGCCGATCAAGCTCGGCTTCTTTCTCTTCGTACATGCGCACTCGTGGTGAGTCATGAATGATGTCGCAGGGCAGTACCGCCTCTCCGCCGTCCACCATAAAGAACAGTGTGTATCCGGTAGTGCGATTTGGCGTGGTCTGCAGCCCCCATAGTACAGACTCAAGCTCCTCCAGCCAGTGTGTATCTGATTCCTTCAAGGATCGCACTAATCTGGGTTTAATGCTGCTCATGATAAGACCATTTGCTCGCTCAACTTGACCGTTAGTCTACAGGTGATAGACAGAGGCATAATCGAACTTAATGCCCATATTGCTGCACCAAGTTTTTACATCGTCAGCTATAAAGTTCGAGCCGTTATCGGTGATGATGCTGTGGGGGGCGCCGTAACGGTGTACAACCCCGGGTATGAAGTCTATCACTGGTCCGGACTCGGCCGTTTTAACTGGTTTGGCTTCTATCCATTTGGTGAATTTATCCACCATGACCGATAGGTATTTTTTCTTATGGCTTCCCCCTTTAAGGGGTCCGACCATGTCAAGCCCCCAGACCGCAAAGGGCCAAGTAATGGGGATTGTTTGGAGAGCGGTAGGTGGCATATGGCTTTGGTTTGCAAAAAGCTGGCAACCAACGCAACGTTGAACGAGGTCCTGTGTGTCTGCTTGGGCAATCAGCCAGTAAAAACTTGTACGGAAGGCCTTGCTTACAAGGGCCCGAGCTGCGGCGTGGTGGCCGCCAAGTCCAGCATGAATTTCTGCCAAAAGTTTCCGTCCTTCCTCTTCGGAGATGCACCTTTGAAGTACTCTGGTAGCGCTTTTCTTATAAAGCTCTCCCTCGTGGACCTTGTAGGCTTTAGACAGCCGCACAATGCAACGTGCCTCGTTTGGGTCATCAGGGAGTTCCTGCCTAGTTAGGTAAGCCAAGAAGGGTTCTGTCCACGGGAAGATGACAGCCATAATCACATGGGCCGAAGATGTTATTTCGGTGGCAGAGCCTCCGATTACGTCAGAGTGTTTGGGGTCTGGTGTTGTGGCTGGATCCGGATTGTTTTTTCCAGTCTCCCCTTCCCACACCACGGATGGCTTAACCAACCTTTCCAAGAAGATATTAGGTGGGACAGGGTCGCGCTTAGTGCCGATGCGGGCGAGGATATCCACCGCTTGATTGTTTTCTCGGACCACATGGTGGAATTCGAGGCCCTCGAACCGAGCTGACATTTTGAGGACGACGTTGCGGTAAGCCGCCATTTTTGGGTCCTTGGCGTCAAAGTCCCCATTTATTTGAGATATTGCGAGGTTCGAATCCCCCCGCACCTCTAGGCGTTGAATGCCCATGGAGACTGCCATCCGGAGACCATGCAACAGGGCCTCATATTCTACTGCATTGTTGGAGTCTATGTATAATATTTGGAGTACGTATTGGACTGAGTCTCTGGTGGGGGATGTCAGGACGACGCCTGCCCCCAGACCAGCCAGCATCTTAGAGCCGTCAAAGTGCATGATCCAATTGGAGTACGCACCGTACTCTTTAGGGAGTTCGGCTTCCGTCCATTCGGCGATGAAATCAGCCAGTACTTGTGACTTAATGACTCGCCGTGGTTTATATGTTATGTCGTACGGGAGGAGCTCGATAGCCCATTTAGCAATCCGGCCCGTGGCATCATGGTTACATATTATGTCATTGAGTGGTACTTCGGAGGCCACCGTAATTGAACACTCTTGAAAGTAGTGTCGCAGTTTCTAGGATGCCATGAAGACCGCGTATGCTATCTTTTGATAATGTGGGTACCGTGATTTGCATGGAGTGAGGACGGTGGACACGTAGTATACCGGCTTTTGAAGCGGGAACTTATGTCCGTCTATTTCTCATTCGATGACGAGCACTACGCTTACAAC
Organism: Triticum dicoccoides; assembly: GCF_002162155.2. Classification (NCBI taxonomy): domain Eukaryota; kingdom Viridiplantae; phylum Streptophyta; class Magnoliopsida; order Poales; family Poaceae; genus Triticum; species Triticum dicoccoides. The sequence continues at coordinate 517,615,219 of NC_041382.1, read as the reverse complement.
TTGGTGTGTTGCCGCTATATATAACAGCATTGGTTCGCCGACATTTGGCGCGGCCAAGATTGGGTTGGTGGCCAATGCGGCTTTTATTTCGTCCAATCCGGCCGTGGTCGCATCCGTCCACTCGAAGTGTTCGGTGCGTCAAAGAAGGCGATAAAGAGGTAGTGCATTTTCTCCTAATCGGGAGATAAAGCGGCTTAAGGAAGCCACACATCCAGTTAACTTCTGGATTTGCTTGAGGACTGTTGGTATAGCCAACTGTGACAAAGCTCGTATTTTAGTCGGATTTGCTTCCTCTATTGGAGACGATGAAGCCCAGGAGCTTTCCGGCGGGTACGCCGAACACGCATTTTTCCGGATTGAGCTTGATGTCATATGTTCGGAGGTTGTCGAACATGGGCCTCAAGTCGTCTATTAAGGATTCGACATGTCTTGTTTTAATGACCACATCATCTACGTATGCCTCCACTGTTTTGCCGATTTGTGTTTCCAGGCATGTCTGAATCATGCGTTGATAGGTTGCACCGGCGTTTTTGAGCCCAAAAGGCATGGTGTTAAAACAGAAAGGGGCTGTATGGAGTGATGAATGCCGTTGCAGCTTGATCGGGCTCCGCCATCTTAATTTGATGGTATCCGGAGTATGCATCGAGGAAGCACAATGAGTCGTGTCCTGCGGTAGCGTCGATAATTTTATCGATGCGGGGGTGGGGGAAGGGATCCTTGGGGCAAGCCTTGTTAAGGTCCTTGAAATTGACACATAGGCGCCAGGATTTGTCCTTCTTTGGTACCATCACCAGGTTTGCTAGCCAGTCCAGATGTTTTATTTCTCTAATGAATCCGGCCTCGAGTAACTTGGCTAGCTCTTCTCCCATGGCTTGTCGCTTAGGCTCAGAGAAACGCCGAAGAGTCTGCTTGACCGGCTTGAACCCCTTTAGAATGTTAAGGCTATGCTCGGCCAGCCTGCGTGGGATTCCTAGCATGTCTGAAGGATGCCAGGCGAAGATGTCCCAATTCTCGCGCAAGAACTCCCGCAGTGCGGCGTCTGTTGTGGGGTTCAACTGTGCCCCGATGGATGCTGTTTTTGTAGGGTCCGTTGGGTGAACCTGGAATTTGACTATTTTGTCCGCTGGTTTAAAAGAGGTGGACTTGGGTCTTTTGTCGAGTATCACGTCGTCCCTGTCCACCGTGGAGCGCAGCGCAGTTAGTTCTTCGGCCGCAAGGGCTTCGGATAATGCCTCGAGGGCTAGTGCGGCGGGGTTTTTTCGGCGCAGAGTGCTATGTCCGGATCACTAGCCAGAGTGATGATCCCATTGGGCCCGGGCATTTTGAGCTTCATGTACCCGTAATGGGGTATAGCTTGGAAGATCGTGAATGCCTCCCGCCCTAAAAGGGCGTGGTATCCGCTACTGAATGGGGCCACTTGGAATGTGATTTCTTCGGACCTATAATTCTCCGGCGTGCCGAATACCACATCTATTGTGATTTTTTCCCACACATCGTGCCTCCCGACTAGGGATGATTCCTCTGAAGGTCGTGCTACTTTTCTCAATGCGGCTCTTTTCTATTTCCATTTTGCTAAGAGTTTCCTCGTAGATGAGGTTTAATCTGCTGCCACCGTCCATGAGCACTTTAGTAAGCCAGAAGCCGTCCACAATTGGACTAAGAACCAAAGCGGCTGGTGCTCGGGCTGTTCGGAATTGAGGTTCGTCACTGGCATTGAAGGTTATGGCCGTGTCATTCCATGGATTTATTGCTGCAACGTGGCAGACTTCGGCAAGGCTGCGGAGTGTTCGCTTGCGCCTATTATTTGAAGCGAAGGTCTCGAAGACTGTCAGTATTGTATTGTTATTTTCCACGGGATGGTGCTCTGTTGTATTGTTGATGAGGATATCCTCGCCACTCTTGGCCACATACCAGAGTATCCAACATGGGCTGTGTGTTGGCATGGTATCCGATGTACTGTGAATTTTGCATGGCCCATTGAGCCATCCCTCCAATACAGTTCTACGCCCTGTAGTGGGCTTCTGTTTCTTTGTAATTGGGTCGGGTGACTTACGAGAGTACACCCTTTTAGTTCGG
>NC_041382.1:517569673-517612739 GCF_002162155.2 Triticum dicoccoides | reverse complement strand
AGCCGGAGGGTCCCAGAATTTTGTTTGGGTTTTCCAGGTGCTTTCCATCGCACAGTACTTCCGTACTATGGCTGCTAAGTCAGCAAAGTGTGCTATGTCACAGTGACTTATGGCGTTGAGGATTCCCTTGTCCGTGCAATTTTTGCAAAAGAATGAAATTGCATCTTCCTCGCGACAGTCCTTGACCTTGCCCATTACAAGGAGGAATCTGGCCCAATAGTGATGTACTGTCTCTTGGTGCTCTTGTCTAATGTGGGAAAGATCACTTGAGTCTGGGTGGGTGCATAGATTTAGGTCCAAACCCTGACCCGATCTGAGACCCAGGGGCGGAGGAGTTTCTGAGCTTGGCAGTACGGACTCCGGGATGTTGCCCAATAGTTCTGGCCCGCTGTCTGATTCTAGGTTCGAAGCTTGGGCCATGTCCTCCCGTGGACGGGTATCCGGCTCGGAGAGCTCAGGAATCCGGACATAGTTTGTCCTCATAATAGAGGAAGAATTGCTACATTGCTCCTCCACCACCGCTATCTGATGGGTGACCGGCGGAGAATTAATCTCCCTTTGGTCGGGTTTAAGCCCGATCCGATCATAGTCCGTTGCAACTCCCAGGGCGGCGATGCGATACAAGAGCTTGTCCAGGGAAGAGAGCTCTATTGGATCCATCTGCTTGGCGAATCCCGAGCCGGCGTGGTGGCTGTTTTTGATGACCCGAGAAGTCATCGTCGGTGCGACGGCCGAACGGGCGGTCATGACGAAGCCGCCTAGTCGGAGATTTTGGCCTACAGCCAGGGCTCCCCCCGAGGTAATGTTGTCCTTGACAACAAGACGAGCCATCAAGCCTTTATGTGGCGGCACAGTGGAACTCTCAATGAAAGCACCAATGTCGGTGTCGAAACCGGCGGATCTCGGGTAGGGGGTCCCGAACTGTGCGTCTAAGGCAGATGGTAACAGGAGGCGGGGACACAATGTTTACCCAGGTTCGGGCCCTCTTGATGGAGGTAATACCCTACTTCCTCCTTGATTGATCTTGATGATAAGAGTATTACAAGAGTTGATCTACCATGAGATCGTAGAGGCTAAACCCTAGAAGCTAGCCTATGATTATGATTGTTGTCGTCCTACGGACTAAACCCTCCGGTTTATATAGACACCGGAGGGGGCTAGGGTTACACAGAGTCGGTTACAAGGGAGGATATCTACATATCCGATTTACCAAGCTTGCCTTCCATGCAAAGGAGAGTCCCACCCGGACACGGGACGAAGTCTTCAATCTTGTATCTTCATAATCCAACAGTCCGGCTGTCCGATGACCCCCTAATCCAGGACTCCCTCACCTACTCCTACTAGGAGTAGGATTCTCCTCTAGGGGCGCGCCCTAGGGGACCGCTGGCCCTCCCCTCCTCTCTCCTTTATATACGGGGGCGGGGGGCACCCCATAGACACACAAGCTGATCTTTAGCCGTGTGCGGTGCCCCCCTCCACAGTTTTCCACCTCGGTCATATTGTCGTAGTGCTTAGGCGAAGTCCTGCGTCGGTAACTTCATCATCACCATCAACACGTCGTCGTGCTGATGGAACTCACCCTCGGCCTTAGCTGGATCAATAGTACGAGGGATGACAACGAGCTGAACGTGTGCAGATCGTGGAGGTGTCGTGCGTTCGGTACTTGATCGGTTGGATCGCGAAGACATTCGACTATATCAACCGCGTTACTTAAAGCTTCCGCTTTTGGTCTATGAGGGTACGTAGACACACTCTCCCCTCTCGTTGCTATGCATCTCCTAGATAGAACTTGCATGATCGTAGGATTTTTTTTGAAATAATGATTTCCCCAACAGTGGCATCTGAGCCAGGTCTATGCGTAGATGTTATATGCACGAGTAGAACACCAAGAGTTGTGGGAGATAATAGTCATACTGCTTACCAGCATGTCATACTTTGATTCGGCGATATTGTTGGATGAAGCGGCCCAGACCGACATTACATGACCGCGTTCATGACACTAGTTGTACCGACGTGCTTCACACACAGGTGTCTAGTGGGTGTCTATTTCTCCAACTTTAGTTGAATCGAGTGTGACTACGCCCGGTCCTTGTTGAAGGTTAAAACAGCACACTTGACAAAAAAATCATTGTGGTTTTTGATGTGTAGGTAAGAACGGTTCTTGCTAAGCCCGTAGCAGCCACGAAAAACTTGCAACAACAAAGTAGAGGACGTCCAACTTGTTCTTGCAGGGCATGTTGTGATGTGATATGGTCAAGACGTGATTATATAAATTGTTGTATGAGATGATCATGTTCTGTAACAAAGTTATCGGCAACTGTCAGGAGCCATATGGTTGTCGCTTTATTGTATGAAATGCAATCGCCATGTAATTGCTTTACTTTATCACTAAGCGGTAGCGATAGTTGTATAAGCAATAGTTGGCAAGACGACAATGATGCTACGATGGAGATTAAGGTGTCAAGCCGGTGACGATGGTGATTATGACGGTGCTTTGGAGATGGAGATCAAAGGCACAAGATGATGATGGCCATATCATATCATTTATATAGATTGCATGTGATGTTTATCCTTTATGCATCTTATTTTGCTTAGTACAGCGGTAGCATTATAAGATGATCTCTCACTAAATTTCAAGGTATAAGTGTTCTCCCTGAGTATGCACTATTGCTACAGTTTGTCGTGCCGAGACACCACGTGATGATCGGGTGTGATAAGCTCTACGTTCACATATAATGGGTGCAACCATTTTTGCGAACGCAGAATACTCAGGTTAAGCTTGACGAGCCTAGCATATGCAAATATGACCTTGAAACACTGAGACCGAAAGGTCAAGCGTGAATCATATAGTAGATATGATCAACATAATGATGTTCACCATTGAAAACTACTCCATCTCACGTGATGATCGGACATGGTTTAGTTGATATGGATCACGTGATCACTTAGATGATTAGAGGGATGTCTATCTAAGTGGGAGTTCTTAAGTAATATGATTAATTGAACTTTAATTTATCATGAACTTAGTACCTGATAGTATTTTGCATGTCTATGTTGTTGTAGATATATGGCCCGTGCTACTATTCCTTTGAATTTTAATGCGTTCCTAGAGAAAGCTAAGTTGAAATATGATGGTAGCAACTACACGGACTGGGTCCGTAACTTGAGGATTTATCCTCATTGCCGCACAGAAGAATTACGACATGGAAGCACCGCTAGGTGCTAGGCCTGCTGCAGATGCTACTGATGATGTTAAGAACGTCTGGCAGAGCAAAGCTGATGACTACTCGATAGTTCAGTGTGCCATGCTTTACGGCTTAGAATCAGGACTTCAACGATGTTTTGAACGTCATGGAACATATGAGCTGTTCCAGGAGTTGAAGTTAATGTTTCAAGCAAATGCCCAGATTGAGAGATATGAAGTCTCCAATAAGATCTACAGCTGCAAGATGGAGAAGAATAGTTTCGTTAGTGAACATATACTCAGAATATCTGGGTACCACAACCACTTTACTCAACTGGGAGTTAATCTTCCAGATGATAGTGTCATTGACAGAGTTCTTCAATCACTACCACCAAGCTACAAAAGCTTCGTAATGAACTATAATATGCAAGGGATGGATAAAACAATTCCTGAGCTCTTCGCAATGATAAAGGTTGTGGAGGTAGAGATCAAGAAGGAGCATCAAGTGTTGATGGTAAACAAGACCACTAGTTTCAAGAAGAAGGGCAAAGGGAAGAAGGGGAACTTCAAGAAGAACAGCAAGCAAGTTGCTGCTCAAGTGAAGAAACCCAAGTCTAGACCTAAGCCTGAAACTGAGTGCTTCTACTGCAAAGGGACTGGTCACTGGAAGCGGAATTGCCCCAAGTATTTGGTGTATAAGAAGGATGGCAAAGTGAAAGGTATATTTGACATACATGTTATTGATGTGTACCTTACTAATGCTCGCAGTGGCGCCTGGGTATTTGATACTGGTTCTGTTGCTCATATTTGCAACTCGAAACAGGGCTACGGATTAAGCGAAGATTGGCTAAAGACAAGGTGACGATGCACGTGGGAAATGGTTCCAAAGTCGATGTGATCGCGGTCGACACACTACCTCTACGTCTACCTTCGGGATTAGTATTAGACTTGAATAATTGTTATTTGGCGCCAGCGTTAAGCATGAACATTATATCTGGATCTTGTTTGATGCGAGACGATTATTCATTTAAATCAGAGAATAATGGTTGTTCTATTTATATGAGTAATATCTTTTATGGTCATGCACCCTTGATGAGTTTAATAATGATAGTGCAACTTATTTGTGGCACTGCCGTTTAGGTCATATTGGTGTAAAGCGCATGAAGAAACTCCATGCTGATGGGCTTTTAGAATCACTTGATTATGAATCACCTGATGCTTGCGAACCATGCCTCATGGGCAAGATGACTAAGACTCTATTCTCCGGAACAATGGAGCGAGCAACAGACTTGTTGGAAATAATACATACTGATGTATGCGGTCCGATGAGTGTTGATGCTCGCGGTGGTTATCGTTATTTTCTAAACTTCCCAGATGATTTAAGCATATATGGGTATATCTACTTGATGAAACATATATGAAACATTTGAAAAGTTCAAAGAGTTTCAGAGTGAAGTGGAAAATCATCATGACAAGAAAATTAAGTTTCTACGATCTGATCGTGGAGGTGAATATTTGAGTTATGAGTTTGGTCTTCATTTGAAACAACGCGGAATAGTTTCGCAACTCACGCCACCTAGAACACCACAGCGTAATGGTGTGTTTGAACATCGTAACCGCACTTTATTAGATATGGTGCGATCTATGATGTCTCTTACTGATTCACTGCTATCGTTTTGGGGTTATGCTTTAGAGATGGTTGCATTCATGTTAAATAGGCCACCATCGAAATCAGTTGAGACGACACCATATGAACTGTGGTTTGGCAAGAAACCCAAGTTGTTGTTTCTTAAAGTTTGGGGCTGCGATGCTTATGTGAAAAAGCTTCAACCTGATAAGCTCGAACCCAAATCGGAGAAATGTGTCTTCATATGATACCCAAAGGAGACTGTTGAGTACACCTTCTATCATAGATCCAAAGGCAAGATATTTGTCGCTAAGAATGGATCCTTTCTAGACAAGGAGTTTCTCTCGAAAGAAGTGAGTGGCAGGATAGTAGAACTTGATGAGGTAACTGTACCTTCTCCCTTATTGGAAAGTAGTTCATCATAGAAATCAGTTCCAGTGATCCCTACATCAATTAGTGAGGAAGCTAATAATGATGATCATGAAACTTCTAATCAAGTTACTACCTAACCTCGTAGGTCAGCCAGAGTAAGATCCGCACCAGAGTGGTACGGTAATCCTATTCTGGAAGTCATGTTACTTGACCATGACGAACCCATGAACTATGAGGAAGCTATGATGAGTCCAGATTCTGCAAAATGGCTTGTGGCCATGAAATCTGAGATGGTATCCATGTATGAGAACAAAGTATGGACTTTGGTTGACTTGCCTGATGATCGGCAAGCCATAGAGAATAAATGGATCTTCAAGAAGAAGACTGATGCTGGCGGTAATATTACTGTCTACAAAGCTCGACTTGTTGTGAAAGTTTTTCGACAAGTTCAAGGAGTTGACTACGATGAGACCTTCTCACCCGTAGCGATGCTTAAGTCTGTCCGAATCATGTTAGCAATTGTCGCATTTTATGATTATAAAATTTGGCAAATGGATGTCAAAACTACATTCCTTAATGGATATCTTAAAGAAGAGTTGTATATGATGCAACCAGAAGGTTTTGTTGATCCAAAAGGTGCTAACAAAGTGTGCAAGATCCAGCGATCCATTATGGACTCGTGCAAGCATCTCAGAGTTGGAATATACGCTTCGATAGTGTGATCAAAGCATATGGTTTTATACAGACTTTTGGAGAAGCCTGTATTTACAAGAAAGTGAGTGGGAGCTCTGTAGCATTTCTGATATTATATGTGGATGACATATTGTTGATCGGAAGTGATACAATTTCTGAATAGCATAAAAGGATACTTGAGTAAGAATTTTTCAATGAAAGACCTCGGTGAAGCTGCTTATATATTGGGCATCAAGATCTATAGAGATAGATCAAGACGCTTAATTGGACTTTCAGAAAGCACATACCTTGATAAAGTTTTGAAGAAGTTCAAAATGGATCAAGCAAAGAAAGGGTTCTTGCCTGTGTTACAAGGTGTGAAGTGGAGTCAGACTCAATGCCCGACCACTACAGAAGATAGAGAGAAAATGAAAGTCATTCCCTATGCCTTAGCTATAGGTTCTATCATGTATGCAATGTTGTGCACCGGACCTGATGTGTGCCTTGCTATGAGTTTAGCAGAGAGGTACCAAAGTAATCCTGGAGTGGATCACTGGACAGTGGTCAAGAACATCCTGAAATACCTGAAAAGGACTAAGGATATGTTTCTCATTTATGGAGGTGACAAAGAGCTCATCGTAAACGGTTGCGTCAATGCAAGCTTTGACACTAATCCGGATAACTCTAAGTCACAAACCGGATACGTATTTTTATTAAATGGTGGACCTGTCAGTTCGTGCAGTTCTAAGCAGAGCGTCATGGTGAAGTGGAATACATAGCTGCTTCGGGAGCAGCAAATGAAGGAGTATGGATGAAGGAGTTCATATCCGATCTAGGTGTAATACCTAGTGCATCGAGTCCAATGAAAATCTTTTGTGACAATACGGGTGCAATTGCCTTGGCAAAGGAATCCAGATTTCACAAGAGAACCAAGCACATCAAGACACACTTCAATTCCATCCGTGATCAAGTCAAGGAGGGAGACATAGAGATTTGCAAGAAACATACGGATTTGAATGTTGCAGACCCGTTGACTAAGCCTCTCTCATGAGCAAAACATGATCAGCAGCAAGACTCCATGGGTGTTAGAATCATTACTGTGTAATCTAGATTATTGACTCTAGTGCAAGTGGGAGACTGAAGGAAATATGCCCTGGAGGCAATAATAAAGTTGTTATTTATATTTCCTTATATCACGATAAATGTTTATTATTCATGCTAGAATTGTATTAACCGGAAACTTAGTACATGTGTGAATACATGGACAAACAGAGTGTCCCTAGTATGCCTCTACTTGACTAGCTCGTTAATCAAAGATGGTTAAGTTTCCTAGCCATGTACATGTGTTGTCATTTGATGAACGGGATCACATCGTTAGAGAATGATGTGATGGACTAGACCCATCCGTTAGCTTAGCACTATGATCGTTTAGTTTATTGCTATTGCTTTCTTCATGAATTATACATGTTTCGATGACTATGAGATTATGGAACTCCCGAATACCGGAGGAACACCATGTGTGCTATCAACCATCACAACGTAACTGGGTGATTATAAAGATACTCTACAGGTGTCTCCGATGGTGTTTTTTGAGTTGGCATAGATCGAGATTAGGATTTGTCACTCCGTGTATCGGAGAGGTATCTCTGGGCCCTCTTGGTAATGCACATCATTATGAGCCTTGCAAGCAATGTGACCAATGAGTTAGTCATGGGATGATGCATTACGGAATGAGTAAAGGGACTTGTCGGTGACGATATTGAACTAGGTATGATGATACCGATGATGGAATCTCGGGCAAATAACATACCGATGAGAAAGGGAACAACGTATGTTGTTATGCGGTTTGACTGATAGAGATCTTCATAGAATATGTAGGAACCAATATGAGCATCCAGGTTCCGCTATTGGTTATTGACCATAGATGTGTCTCAGTCATGTCTACATAGTTCTCGAACCCGTAGGGCCCGCATGCTTAACGCTGACGATATATATTTATTGTGAGTTATGTGATTTGATGTACCGAAGGTTGTTCAGACTCCCGGATGTGATCACAGACATGACGAGGAGTCTCGAAATGGTCGAGACATATAGATTGATATATTGTACCATGTTATTCGGATATCAGAAGTATTCCGGATGGTTTTGGATAAAACCGGAGTGCCGGAGGGTTACCGGGACCCCCCCCCCCCAGAAGTTTTGGGCCTTAGTGGGCCTTAGGGGAGAGAGAGGGCCGCAACCAGGAGGTGGCGCCCCCCCCAAGGGGAGTCCGAATAGGACAAGGGGAGGGGGTGCGGCCCCTCTTTCCCTCTCCCTCTCCTTCCTTCTTCTCCTAGTTAGACTTGGAAAGGGGGGGAACCTACTCCTACTAGGAGTACTGCCCAAACTTTTTTCTAGTTGAATTGCCATTATTTGTTTTTACTTTATGCTTTACAAAGCACAATTTCATGAATCATAAAATAGATTAAGGGCTTCTTTGATTCAAAGGATTCTCGAAGGAATTTTGGAGGATTCTAATCCTTAGGAATTTTTCCTATCTTGGTTGTTTGATTCGTAGGATTGTAAACCATAGGAATTTTTCCATATGATTTATTTGCACTAGATTTCATAGGAAACATCCCATCCACTCAAACCTCTTTGAAAGAATTCTGCGTTTTTTTCTATGCACAATCAAACACTCGTACCATCCTGTAGGATTCAAGACGACATTCCACTCTTATCCCATGTTCTTCCTATTCCCGCGTTTTGGAAATCCTACGAATCAAAGAGGCCCTAGGTTTTTTAAAAAAACTAATTGATTTTGAATGAGATGAACTATAAGAATTAAACGAAGGTCTACATTAGGCATATATGACTCAGAGCTTACATGCTACAGTGTGGTATTTATTCGTAATTTGGTTGCAAAATCTGACGCGTGCAATGCATGTGTACCTTACTAGTACTTCGAGTATGTGCAAAACTCAATGGAATGCTACACAGTGTCTCTCTTACAGTTCATGAAGCCACGTGGCACATGTGGAGGCGTTGTCGCGACATCCTTGTGTGGATTGATCACAGTGACGTGCTGCTGGTTCCAGAAGAATGTACTCGTCCTCCCTGAGCCGCACTGGCAGTACATGCACGAAGCGAAGATGTGCACGCACGCCACGCACGCACTCATTCCCTCGCACGCACACACGGGTACATGGGCGGACGCAATTTTGTACCAAGATCCACCCCATTTGATAATTTGACACGTGTAAAGTCCTTCACTTCATTGATGGTCAATTAATACAGCGCATGCAAATTGAGTGGACGTGAGGGCGGAAGAAAGACATTACTACTCCATTGCACGCATGCGAGTAGTTAAATCATGGGTTGCTAGTGGTACTTCCATTGGTCTCCTTCGTATTTTGTGTGTGCGTCTTCCTTCTTTTTGGGGGGTGATAATCCTCCTTCTTCTTTTGCTCATGTGTTTCTTATTTTGCTTCGGGTGTTTGGCCGCACGTGTCACCTTCTGTGCGAGGCATGAATAGAACAATGCTAAAAATGAGATGACTAGCAAATTAGATCATTCTTTATCGCCAATAGAACAATGCCTCTTGCTAGTAATATATAATAAGAGTAGAGAGTAGAGGATATGGCACTGGGCTGCCGTGTTTCGTGCTCCTCCATCGTACTCTAGTGGAAAACTTGAGTATACCGCACGGTTTTGTGCTCCTCCTTAGGTCGTCGGCACATTTATACGAGCAGTCAAATCACAAGGCCCCGCCTTCCAGCAGTAATGAGCCGTCAAATCACAAAGGCCCTCGCCTCTCGTGAAAAGGACCAAGCTAGACTGCCCCGCCCTCTAGCCTTTTAAAAAATGTATACATTTGTACTGTAGTAGTATCGATGGATAGCGTCGTGGAGCAAAACTAACAAGATGTAATTAAAGAAAAAAGGTGGTACATATAGAGAGCACTTGTCGCCAAATTATGCATATACTATATGACACTACCCACTATGAAGGTACTAGTAACATAGACTAGTAACTGGTCTATGTTACTCTCCACTATGACCAGCCAAAGTCGAGGCGCGGATACCAACGAGGGCCTGCTTGTGTCTATACTTGGACAACTCACCCGACTGCATGCGCACCAGGAAGACGAAGCTCATGTCGTGGTGGTGCCGTGTGCGGCCCGCATATTAACCAAAACCTCGCGCCTCCATCTTAGCCTCCGCGTTTACAACATCTCAATCTCAAGGCCAAGTAGCAACGTGAAACCTATGGTAGAGCCAATCGGATGGTTGAGAACACTACAATTTGTAGCTACAGATGCGTGTGTGAGAGAGGACGAGTGCGTGCGTGTGTGAGAGAGTACAATTGTATGTGGGTGGCATCGACCTAGGGAGCAGTGATGGTGCGTGCGAGAAGTCCCGAGAGATAGGTGTAATGCGTCTGAAAAAAGACTAGTCTATAGCTCGCCACGAGGCCATTCCTGTCGAACGCCAAGCATAAGATATGTATCCGACGGTGCCAGTCTTTGCACGTATACAGCAGTAGAAAAAGAACTAGTACCATGTCAGATGCTACACCATGGCCGAGAAAACCTGCCGACGTTACGCCATCCGGGAATAGTGCCGCACTTCGAAACTAGAACCGTCAATAAATTTTTAGCGCGTCTCGTCACATTCCAAATTACTAGTGCTACCACGCTATATTTAATTGCAAACCTGTTCACACCGATCACAACCTAAACGGTTTCCCACTTAGGAGCGTATTAGTAGTACTCCTACTCGGTTATAAATACTACTATGCTAAGATGACTGCACATTCCTCCTCAACTCCTCATCCACAAAAAACAATCAAGTCAATCAAGCCATATCCAGCATGAGTTCTGGGTCGAGAGATTTCCACCAGGGAGAGGTGAGCATGGAAGAGGAAGCACGAGAGATGTCCCGCCTTGCCGCGAAAGAAGCTGACATGTCCAACCGCGCAGCAGTAGCAACACAGAGGTCCCGCCGCGCCGCCAAAGCAGCACAGAGGTCCCGTCGTGCCGTCGATGTAGCAGATTGGTCCAGCCACGCCGCGGAAGCAGAAGAGATGTCCCGCCGCGCCGCCAAAGCAGCAGGGAGGTCCCTCCGCGCTGCAGCGGCCTGGGAAAATTTCTCGCGAGCAGGCGAGGACTCTTACAGGCGCATGCATGCGATAGTCCATAGCCAGATGGATCAGATCTCCGGCTGGGCGAGGATGCAGTACAAGGCTACCGGCGTCATCCAGCAACTGGGGGAGGGCAATGCGAAGCTCTGGGGCGAGCGTGACCTTCTGAGGGCGAAGATCGCCAGAAGGGCGAAGCAGGAGGAGGAGACTGAGGGAGTCCTGGATTAGGGGGTCCTCGGACAGCCAGACTATATACTTTGGCCGGACTGTTGGACTTTGAGGATACAAGATTGAAGACTTCGTCCCGTGTCCGGGTGGGACTCTCTTTTGTGTGGATGGCAAGCTTGGCGATTCGGATATGTAGATCTCCTTCTCTATAACCGACTCTGTGTAACCCTAGCCCCTTCCAGTGTCTATATAAACCGGAGGGTTTAGTCCGTAGGACAACAACAATCATAAGATATAGGCTAGATTCTAGGGTTTAGCCTCTACGATCTCGTGGTAGATCTACTCTTGTAATACTCATATCATCAAGATCAATCAAGCAGGAAGTAGGGTATTACCTCCATCGAGAGGGCCCAAACCTGGGTAAACATTGTGTCCCCCGCCTCCTGTTACCATCATCCTTAGACGCACAATTCGGGCCCCCCTACCCGAGATCCGCCGGTTTTGACACCGACATTGGTGCTTTCATTGAGAGTTCCACTGTGCCACCACATAAAGGCTTGATGGCTCCTTCGATCATCGGCAACGATGCGATCCAGGGTGAGGTTCCCCCCCCCCCGGACAGATCTTTGTATTCGGCGGCTTCGTACTACGGGCCAACTCGGTTGGCCATCTGGAGCAGATCGAGAGCTACGCCCCTGGCCATCAGGTCAGGTTTGGAAGCTTGAACTATATTGCCGACATCCGCGGAGACTTGATCTTCGATGGATTCGAGCCCATGTCAGGTGCACTGCACAGTCACGGTGAGCATGACTTAGCTCTACCGTCGGACGGTGTTCGGGAGATCACACATGTGGCTACTCCGGCCCTCAATCCAGAGCAGATCATGCCGTCCGAGGACGGGTGGATGGACCCCGCCACGGAGGCCGCACACTCAGCGGCGATAGAGCCGAATACTGACTTCACCTCCTATGAGACCCGTGTTACCGGACCCTTGGATTCGTCCCCGGCCACAGGCTCCGAACCGCTTGCGTCCATGCCTATCCAATCTGATTGGGCACCGATCATGGAGTTCACCTCCACGGATATTTTTCAGCACTTGCCCTTGGGCGATGTGCTAGATTCATTGAGGTCTCTCTCCTTGTCAGGAGGCCCTTGGCGAACTATGTCCGGCTTGAGTGGGAAGCGGACGACAAAGAAATTCATTCCCCACCTACCACCCACTTAATAGCCACTATCAACGACTTAACTGACATGCTTGATTTCGGCTCCGAAGACATTGACGGTATGGACGACGATGCTGGAGAAGAACAGGAACCACCGCCCACAGGGCACTGGACAGCCACTTCATCACACGATATATACATGGAGGATACACCCAAAGAAAACAACGATGAGGAATGGGAGGATGCAGCGAACGATAGTCCCCTCGAGAAGCAACCAAAGCGATGACGTAGGCGCCGCTCCAAATCCCGCCTCAGCAAAAACAGCGATAACAGCGCAAGAAAGAACAGTACCCCGGTCGACTCCAAAGGAAACGACGACCACATGGACCCAGCGATGGAGCAGGATGAGCCAGCGGACGGTGAACATAGTACAGAGCCGCTGTCCGATCACGGCGACACCGAGGGTAAAGCTCATCAACTTGTCTCCGGGGAGGAGAATAGTCCGGACGACGATGCACACATCATCCCGGAAAGGCACTTGGAACAAGAGAACCTCCATAGAAGGCTTATTGCCACCGCGAGGAGCCTGAAGAAGCAGAAGCAAAGGCTTAAGGCCACGCAGAATACGCTCAACAGCAGATGGAACAAAGTGCTTGACACTGAAGAAAAGTACGGCAGCAGTCGCCACACAAAGAGCTATCCAAAGCACAAGCTGCTGCCCGAATTCGACGACGAGGCTTTAGAGCCCATGCAGCCGAAAAATAAAATGGCCGATCAGCCGGATCGACCACCCTGTGGCCGCGACAGGGCGGCTAACAACGTCGCACACAAGTCAGCGCACGATTTACGCGAAGACCTGCACAAAAAAGCCGGTATGGCCAGGTCCATCTATGGATCCAGGAAGCGCGCTCCAGCACAGAATCATGGCCGCCCAAACGACTATACTGACCGAATAACAGCTCGGAATCAAAACCAAACGCTACAACTGTCCGAAGAATGCCATGACACATCCAAATACAGGGGTGCCGCGCACCCCCTATGCTTCACCGATGAGGTGCTGGACCATGAATTTCCAGAGGGATTCAAACCCGTGAACATAGAGGCATACGATGGAACGACAGACCCTGGGGTCTGGATTGAGGACTTTATCCTTCACATCCACATGGCTCGCGGAGATGATCTCCACGCCATCAAATACCTGCCCCTCAAGCTGAAAGGACCAGCTTGGCACTGGCTGAAAAGCCTCCCCGAAAACTCAATTGGAAGCTGGGAAGAGCTTGAGGACGCTTTTAGGGCAAATTTTCAAGGGACCTATGTCCGACCTCCGGACGCAGACGATTTAAATCACATAATTCAACAGCCCGGAGAGTCAGCCCGAAAGCTCTGGAACAGATTTCTCACGAAGAAGAATCAAATCGTCGACTGCCCGGATGCCGAAGCCTTAGCGGCTTTCAAGCACAGTGTCCGGGACGAATGGCTCGCCAGAAACCTCGGCCAAGAAAACCCGAGGACAATGACATCCCTAACAAGCCTTATGACCCGCTTTTGCGCGGGCAAAGACAGTTGGCTGGCCCGTAGCAGCACAAGCAACCCAGGCACATCCGAAGTCAGGGATGGCAACGGGAAACCGTGACGCAATAAAAGCAAGCGTCGAAACAATGAAGACAGCCCATACAACACGGCGGTAAATGCCGGATTCAGGGGCTCTCGACCCGATCAACGGAAAAATCCATTTAAAGGCAACAGCGATGGACCATCCAGCCTAAACAAGATTCTAGAAAGATTATGTCAGATTCATGGCACCTCCGACAAACCTGCAAATCACACCAACAGAGAATGCTGGGTTTTCAAGCAGGCCGACAAGCTAAACGCCGAACACAAGGGGAGGGAGACACCAAGCGAAGATGAGGATGAGCCTTGCCAACCGAACACTGGGGGACAGAAAAAATTCCCACCAGAGGTCAAAACAGTGAACATGATTTACGCAACTCACATACCGAAGAGGAGGCACCAGCGCGCACCCCGAGACGTATACGCCGTGGAGCCCATCACCCCCAAGTTCAACCCTTGGTCGGCCTGCCCGATCACTTTTGATCACAGGGATCACCCAACTAGTATCCGGCACGGAGGATCGGCTGCCTTGGTGCTAGACCCAATAATTGATGGATACCATCTCACCCGAGTCCTTATGGACGGCGGCAGTAGTCTTAATCTGATATATCAGGACACCGTCCGCAAAATGGGGATAGACCCAACAAGAATCAGCCAAAGCAATACTACCTTTAAAGGAGTAATACCAGGTCTAGAGGCCCGCTGCACGGGCTCTCTAGTACTAGAGGTTGTATTCGGTTCTCCCGACAACTTCTGAGGTGAAGAATAAAACTTCAACATCGCTCCATTCCGAAGCGGCCATCACGCACTACTCGGAAGAACGGCCTTCGCTCGTTTTAATGCAGTACTACATTACGCTTATCTTAAGCTTAAGATGCCCGGTCCACGTGGCATAATCATAGTTAGCGGAAACATAGAGCGTTCCTCACGTACGGAGGAATATGTGGCGGCTTAGCAGCCAATCACTAAACGGCCTCTCCAACCAGGAAAAATGATCGGTCGTCAAGACCGCGGACACGGTTAGACGAGTCCGGCGCACCACTAGCTGTAACAGCTCAGATAAACCTGAGATTGGGTCGATGGATATACCCCCATAGGTGGTGCTAGGGGCTTCCCGCATATAAAAAGGGCTACAGTTCGACTTGACCCTATTTAGATTGCATTTTAATGGTTCATTAAGAATAACCAATTTTTTGCACGAAGACTTTCACCTATGTTTTTCTCTTTTACAGATGATCATCGTGCTACACCCTTCCAGAATATGGCACAATAGAGACAAAGACGCAGACGTGCAGCAGGGCCCCACTCAAAGGCTTCTTTTTAGATTAAGACCCAGTGTAAACCTTTTTTACTGTCTGTTGTTGCTTCACTCCCTCCGGATACTCAACACAACCGAAAGGGATGCTGGCGTTATTGGCATTTCGTCACGTCAGACTAATGCAAGTACCTGTAAAATCAGGGCTCATTATCAAGGGCGTTACTCAGCCCAGTATATGTTGTAAAGTCCGAATACCTTAGGGAGTGTTTGGCATCGTGAGTTTGGCCTTATATGCATCAGCTCTGAATCATGTCTTTGGTCAATAGTTGGGTTTGCCCAGCTCCCGTGTTTTGCTACCTTACGTTCCGCTCTATTAGCTAAGGTGGCACCGGGAGAACTACTGCGATTGTGCCCTGGTTCATATGGATGAGCACCTCAGTAGAGAAAGCTGAAAACTGACTGTCATGATAAAGCGCGAGACTGGTCAACCACTCGATGACTCAGCGGAATCTTCGTGATTCCTCCACATTAATGAAGGTCCGGTTTCCCAGTCATGTACGTACGCGCACCGTATTCGGATGAGCGCGCACGTACCAGGGGCTATATAGTAGCCCTACCGTCAAACTCCTATGGCTAAGTGAAAGTGTTAAAGCTATATAGTCCGATTGCCTTGTTCGCCGTGCTATCACCTCCTTAATGGACCAAGATGTTGGGTCAAGTGTGAATACGCGCTTTTCCGAACACCCCCGCATTATGTGCGTGGGGGCTAAAGGTAACGACTGCAAACTTTCAGGTTATATACATACATAAACGGCCACACGGGAGGCATCATAATACTTTCAGGCAAAAGTATAAACACAGCCTTTATAATCCAAATAGCATTGTTTTTACAATTGGGACACATGTCACTCGAACATGATACTCTTCGAGCACTGAGCCTCTATTAAACGAGCGCCTTCTAGGACTTCTTCAAAATAGTGCTTAGCCGGGACCTGGCCTACGGCCGGATCCCGGGTTGCAATAGTGGTGGCCTCCATCTCTGCCAATATGTCTTAACACGGGCAAGGGCCATCCACGCACCCTCTATGCACGCCGACCTCTTTACAGCGTCAATATGCAGCACAACACCAAGGAATCGTTGCACTAAACCAAAATAACTATTCGGCCTTGGTCCCTTCGGCCAAAGATGATCCACGACAGACCTCATGGCAAGTCCGGACAACCTATGGAGCTCGGCCCACTCGGCCATTTGTTCATTTAACAGCAGCGGACGCGTTGGAGCACTGAACTGCGACCAGAACAAATTTTCCACTTCATGATCTTTCTGATCTTTGAAAAACTCAGTCGTATCAGCAACACTCATTGCCAAGTCCGAATACGTGTCTGCAGCACTCCATAATTGATTCAGAGGGGCATACTTCGGATCTTCGAACTTCGCCCGCAACAAAAAGGGCTTCCCAGCTGTGATATCTCCGGCTTGACGGAGCTCCTCCTTTGCCGCTCTGATTGGAGAGCGGGTTTCCTTGGCTGCTTCCACGGCTTTCTTCAGGTCAGCCCCTTCCGCTTGGCTTTCCATTTCAAGAAGCTCATATCGACCGGCGTCATCTTTCAGCCCAACAGCCATCTTGGCTATTTTATCTTCGCTCTGGTGATGAGCAGCCTGTTCGGCTCTTAAGTCTTCGGACGCCTTTAGGGAGGCTGCATCACTTCTCCTGGCTTGTTCCTTGGCTCGGGCAAGTTCCGCCCGAAGGGTCTCCACGGCGGCAGCTCCATCTGCAATCACAACATATTACAGATACTAGCATCATGCTCCTCTTAATATTTGTTGACCACCCGAAAATACATACCCTGTGCCTCATCAAGCCGCTTGTTCACAAGCGCAATGTCGGCATCTGCCGCGTCAAGTTGCCGCCTTAGTCTAGCAAACTCAGCAGTCCGGCCAGCCACTGGACCCTCAGCCGCCTGCACATGAAAACAGCGCGATCATTACCTAGGATTATGATCCTCTGTTTGCCGCCTCTGGATAGCAACCAGAGTCTTAGGGGCTACTATTTGTATAGAGCACGCCTAGCGTGTGCGGTACCGTCAAAAAATTTATATATTACTTTGCGTACCTCAAAACATCTTAGCAGGCTCGTAAAAGCCTCATGCAACCCACTTTTGGCGGATGAAATTCTCTCAACCACCGTACCCATTAAAGCATGATGCGCCTCTGAGAGAGCCGCTTTCTCCAGAAGACCCATCAGTGCGTCCGGTTGTGCACTGGACAATCCCAGACTCTTTCTGTTGCCGTCCTTAGGAGCCGAGTACTCCGGACTTCGGGTAGCCGAAGGGTTACCTTCTGTCCTTGGCAGATTAGGAGAAATCCTCCGTGATGACACCTCAGGGTCGTCCGCCCCAAGAGGTGGGGAGACAAGGGGAGGCGTTTCGCTCTCCATCACCTCCGGAAGAAGATCCCCCGAAGACAAACTCTGTCGAGAAGGGCTATGAGCCGGACTGCAAGATATATGTCTCGGTTATTGTCCTCAGAGATAAAACAGGATATGTTTACCAAAGTACTCTTGTTCACTTACAGCTCGGCGGAGGGCTGGCCCCCTTGCGGGCAATGTGAGGTAAGAACGCCCTACGGGGGAAGGACCCCCTGATGAAGGTTTCTTCCCTCGTTTGGAAACCTTCATTTTCCAAGTCTTCGAAGGCGATTGATATGTCTATAACGTACCTACTTTTCCAAACACTTTTGCCCTTGTTTTGGACTCTAACTTGCATGATTTGAATGGAACTAACCCGGACTGACGTTGTTTTCAGCAGAATTACCATGGTGTTATTTATGTGCAGGAGCAAACGTTCTCGGAATGACCTGAAACTTCACGGAGCCACTTTTCAGAAAATAAGAAAAATACCTTCAAAAGATGAAGGCCAGGGGGCCCACCACCTCCCCACGAGGGTAGGGGGCGCGCCTGCCCCCCTAGGGCGCGCCCCCCTACCTCGTGGGCCCCCTATTGACTCTCCGACTCCAACTCCAACTACATATATTGAGTTTCGGGGAGAAAAAAATCAGAGAGAAGAAATCATCGCGTTTCACGATACGGAGTCGCCGCCAAGCCCTAAAACCTCTCGGGAGGGCTGATCTGGAGTCCGTTTGGGGCTCCGGAGAGGGAAATCCGTCGCCATCGTCATCATCAACCATCCTCCATCACCAATTTCATGATGCTCACCGCCGTGCGTGAGTAATTCCATTGTAGGCTTGCTAGACGGTGATGGGTTGGATGGGATCTATCATGTAATCGAGTTAGTTTTGTTAGGGTTTGATCCCTAGTATCCACTACGTTCTGAGATTGATGTTGCTATGACTTTGCTATGCTTAATGCTTGTCACTAGGGCCCGAGTGCCATGATTTCAGATCTGAACCTATTATGTTTTCATCAATATATGAGTGTTCTTGATCCTATCTTGCAAGTCTATAGTCACCTATTATGTGTTATGATCCGTTAACCCCGAAGTGACAATAATCGGGATACTTACCGATGATGACCGTAGTTTGAGGAGTTCATGTATTCACTATGTGTTAATGCTTTGTTCCGGTTCTCTATTAAAAGGAGGCCTTAATATCCCTTAGTTTCCGTAAGGGCCCCGCTGCCACGGGAGGGTAGGACAAAAGATGTCATGCAAGTTCTTTTCCATAAGCACGTATGACTATGTTCGGAATACATGCCTACATTATATCAATGAATTGGAGCTAGTTCTGTGTCACCCTAGGTTATGATTTTTACATGATGAACCGCATCCCGCATAATTCTCCATCACTGATCCATTGCTACGAGCTTTCCATATATTGTTCTTCGCTTATTTACTTTGCCGTTGCTATTGCTATCATCACTACAAAATACCAAAAACATTGCTTTTACTATCGTTACCTTTTGTTACCGTTATCACTACTATCATATTACTTTGCTACTAAATACTTTGTTGCAGATATTAAGTTTCCAGGTGTGGTTGAATTGACAACTCATCTGCTAATACTCGAGAATATTCTTTGGCTCCCCTTGTGCCGAATCAACAGATTTTGGTTGAATACTCTACCCTCGAAAATTGTTGTGATCCCCTATACTTGTGGGTTATCAAGACTATTTTCTGGCGCCGTTGCCGGGGAGCATAGCTCTACTCTTTGAGTCACTTGGGATATATATCTGCTTATCATTATGAAGAACTTGAGAGATCCAAAAACCAAGATCTATCCCTCAACTACGAGGGGAGGTAAGGAACTGCCATCTAGCTCTGCACTTGATTCACCTTCTGTTATGAGTAAGTTTGCGACACCTACACCCGCTTCTGCTATTCGTTCTGATATGTCGCATGTTATTGATGATACCACTTCTGCTATGCATGATACTTATGATGAAACTACCTCTATGCCTGATACTATGCCACTTAGTGATTTTCTTGATGAACAAATTGCTAGGGCTAGAGAGATTGAAAATATTGAATTTGATGATACTGATGAAAGTGATGATGAAGAATCACTTGTTATTCCTAAGGGTTATGTTTTTGGTCAAGAAGCTTCTTTCACTATCTTAGCTTGCAAAAATAGAGTAAGGGTTATGCTTAAAAGGTTATTAGCTAAATGGAGTAAGCAATCTCTAAATGCTAGACTGAAACCTGACCCTGCTTTTGCTACTTCACATATCTTTGTTACTGGTAAGGATTATGAATTCTCTGTTGATCCTGATATAATTACTTTGGTTGAATCTGATCCTTTTCATGGTTATGAATATGAAACTGTTGTGGCAAATCTTACTAAATTAAATGATATAGCTACCCTGTTTACTAAAGATGAGAGAACTCGTTACTTTTATATCCTTAAAATATTTCCGTTCTCATTAAAGGGTGATGCTAAGATATGGTTTAATTCTCTTGATCCTGGTTGTGTGTGTAGTCCCCAGGATATGATTTATTACTTCTCTGCTAAATATTTCCCTGCTCATAAGCAACAAGCTGCTTTAAGGGATATATATAATTTTGTGCAAATTGAAGAAGAGAGTCTCCCACAAGCTTGGGGAGGCTTCTCCAATTACTTAATGCTTTGCCTGATCATCCTCTTAAGAAAAATGAAATAGTTGATATCTTCTATAATGGACTAACCGATGCCTCCAGAGATTACCTGGATAGTTGTGCTAGTTCTGTTTTTAGGGAAAGAACACCGGATGAAGCTGAAATTCAATTGAATAATATGTTGACAAATGAAAATAATTGGACACCTCCGGAGCCAATTCCTGATCCTATTCCTAAACCAACTCCGAAGAAGAGGGGTATTCTGTTTCTCAGTCCTGAAGATATACAAGATGCAAAGAAATCTATGAAAGAAAAGGGTATTAAAGCTGAAGATGTTAAAAATTTACCTCCTATTGAAGAAATACATGGTCTTAATTTACCGCCTGTTGAAGAAACAAATAATCTTAATCCATTACCTATTGAAGAAACTTATGGTCTTGATAACCCGACACAGGTAGTAAAGGTAAATTTTCTCTATAGATATGATAAAGCTGAAATTCCATTTACTAAATTTACTAGCCCATGCTTAGATCAGTTTGATAAATTTATGGCTAAGCAAGAAGACTTTAATGCTTATTTTGGTAGACAATTGAAATACAATTCAAGTATGCTTGAACACTTGGGTGATTATATGGCTAATGTCAAAGGTGAACTTAAACTTATTAGTAAACATGCTTCTACGGTTACCACTCAAGTAGAACAAGTACTTAAAGCTCAAAATGATTTGCCCAATGAATTGAATAATAAGAATAATGATAATGTTGGAGTTATGACTAGAGGTGGTAAAATGAATCAGGAACCTTTGTATCCTGAAGGCCACCCTAAGAGAATTGAGCAAGATTCTCAAAGAAATAATATAGATGTACCTAGTTCTTCTAAAAGAAGAAAAAGAAAAATGATAGGACTTTGCATGCTTCTAGTGATCCTATTGTTGAAACACCTGAGAATCCAAATGATATTTCTATTTCTGATGCTGAAACTCAATCTGGTAATGAACCTAAAACTAGTGGTAATGCTAATAATAATGTTCATGATGATGCTCAACCTAGTAATGATAATGATATAGAAATTGAACCTGCTGTTGATCTTGATAACCCACAATCAAAGAATGAACGTTATGATAAGAAAGACTTTGTTGCTAGGAAACATGGTAAAGAAAGAGAACCTTGGGTTCAAAAACCCATGCCTTTTCCTCCCAAACCATCCAAGAAAAAGGATGATGAGGATTTTGAGCGCTTTGCTGAAATGATTAGACCTATCTTTTTGCGTATGCGATTAACCGATATGCTCAAAACCAATCCTTATGCTAAGTACATGAAAGATATTATTACAAATAAAAGAAAGATACCGGAAGCTGAAATTTCCACCATGCTTGCTAATTATACTTTTAAGGGTGGAATACCAAAGAAACTTGGAGATCCAGGAGTACCCACTATACCATGCTCCATTAAAATAAACTATGTTAAAACTGCTTTATGTGATCTTGGAGCCGGTGTTAGTGTTATGCCTCTCTCTTTATATCGTAGACTTGATTTGAATAAGTTGACACCTACTGAAATATCTTTGCAAATGGCTGATAAATCAACTGCTATACATGTCGGTATTTGTGAGGATGTGCCTGTTGTAGTTGCAAACATTACTATTTCAACAGACTTTGTTATTCTTGATATTCCCGAGGATGATAGTATGTCTATTATTCTTGGAAGACCCTTTTTGAATACTACAGGGGCTGTTATTGATTGCACTAAAGGCAATGTCACTTTTCATGTTAATGGCAATGAGCATACGGTACACTTTCCGAGGAAACAACTTCAAGTTCATAGTATCAATTCTATTGGAAAAATTCCATCGATTATATTTGGAGGTTTTGAATTTCCTCTTCCTATTGTCAAGAAGAAATATGATATTCTTATTATTGGGGATGTGCATATCCCCGTTGAGGTAACATAGTGTTATTCGAAATTTCTCCGGTTCCATGTTATTCGGAATGAGTTCGTTAACAAGACTTGATCAACCTTGTTAGAGGATTCCTTTTGATGATCATGAGATGGATGAAACTAGAAGGCACAACCTTGTGTACCCCACTTTTACTTTCTGTTATTTATATTAAATAAAATAAAAATAAATATTTTTCTGTCTGTTATCTGATTATCCGTGCAATATAAAAATACCTCGAAAATAAAAGTTCTCCGAATGCCCTGAAATTTAAATATGATTTTTTTCTAGAATATTTGAGAATATTTGGCACTAAGAACATAGCAGGGGGCCAACCACCTGCCCACGAGGGTGGAGGGCGCGCCCTACCCCCTAGGCATGCCCCCTGCCTCGTGGGCCATGGTGGCCCTCCTCCACTTATTCCTGCACCCACACACTTCATCTTCCTCCCATAAATACGAATATCCAGCTCAAGCACGAGTTCTAGCTCATCTTGCTGCCATTTTCGATCTCCTTGCTCAAAGCACCTCTCACAAAACTGCTTGGGGAGATTGTTCCTTGGTATGTGACTCCTCCATTGGTCCAATTAGTTTTTGTTCTAGTGCTTTATTCATTGCAAATTTTTGCTGGTTAGGTGACCTTGTTCTTGAGCTTGCATGTCAAATTTATATGGTCAAAAGTAGTATTGATGCATGATATAGGTCCTAGGCACCTATAGGAGTAGTTGCTATCAATATTATTGAGTTTGGTTTACCTTTATTTTGAAGTTACTAAAATTTTTAGAATTTTTCAGAAAATGATGAGGAGACTATTGAGGGGCTCGTCGAGCCAAAGCTCGAAGGAAAAGGCACCGAAGCCTAAGTATAATTTGTCGCGCATTGCGGAGGTTTGGGCGTGTGAATGGCCTTCCGACGATTTCTTGAGAGCAGCTGGTATTTATGAAGATTTTCATGAGTTGGCTAAGAACGCAGGCCTCGCCGCTTTCCTCCACGACCAATGCGATCAGTATCTCTTACTCACAAATACATTTGTGCAAAACTTTCATTTCCATTCTAGGAGCACGCACCTACGGTGGAGTTTCATTTATATGATGAGCATAAGGAGATGTCACTTCATGATTTCTGTCGGATTTGTTTAGTCCCTTTTGAGGGCAAGACAGAAGAACCACATCATGATGATGTGGAGGGGTTTATTGATACTATCACTGTAGGGGAAACTAGGAAGGTTTGCGATGCATGAATCACTAGCATACGTTTTCCTGTTTTATGTTACTTTACATTATTTGCTAGTCGTTGCTTAATTGGACGCGGAAACTGTGGAAACCTTAGCATCCATGATATAATTATTCTGCTCCATGGTTTTTACAGTGATAACACTTTTAGTATGGGCGGTATTATTGCCAAACGGTTAAGTCTGAACCGTACCAAGGGCCCCATCTTTGGAGGCATATATGCTTCACGCCTAGCTGCACATTTTAACATACCTATTAGGCATTTTGAGAAGGAAGAAAAGGTGTTGCCTCGTGTTTATCTAGATTATAAAAGTATGGTGGCACATGATTTTATTGTTAAGAATAGGGAAAGAGAGCTTAAATATCAATTGTTCTTTAATAAACATCATCCTGAGACTATTACCATGCCTGCTCCTTCTTTGTTTGATTTATCTGTAGGCTAGTACCTTGTTCCGTTGAAGGCTATCCACGCCTACCGGAACCCTGCACCAGCCATGGAGCCGGAGCCGGAACCACAAGTTGATCCTCCACGAGAGTCTAATTACCAGTGGGATCCGGAGATGATTGTCAGCCAGTAGCAATCGGAGTCTTCCTCTTCTTCATCTTAGTATGACCCCAGCTACTATTATGGATATCCGCCAGACCAGCCGTGGCCATAGAACAACTTAGGCCAAAATCCTAAGCTTGGGGGAGTACATATTTCCCACCGACATTACATTTATGTTCACACACTCATTGCTAGATGTCGGTGCTCATACTTTTTCATTGTATCATCCATGCTAGTTCAATTTCCTTTTTATGCTTTCTTCTTGTGTGTTTGATAAACCTTAAGAAAAAACCAAAAAATAGTTATAGCTTTTAATTAGTTTACTTTCCATGCTTTTAGTAGTAATTAAAAAAGAAAACCCAAAAAGATTTCATGTTCTTCTTTTGCTTGTTGGGAGCTTTCCTGTGTAAATAGTTTTATTTCTTTCCGTTTCTTTGGGGGTCGATAGGAGAAGACCATAATTAAATTGTTGAAGTGACTCTTATATGCATTATTGTTGATCTGACAAAAGAGCCCATATTGCCTTGTCTTCTCCTATTTATTGAATGCCTGCAGATTCCAGCTTAGTCCAATGCACGTGCACTATTATTATTATTCACACTATTCGGCCATGCAAGTGAAAGGCAATTATGATGATATATGATGGATTGGCTGAGATGAGGAAAGCTGGTATGAACTCGACCTCTTTTGTTTTTGTAAATATGATTAGTTCATCGTTCCTGATTCAGCCTATTATGACTAAACATGTTTGCAATGACAATTAGAGATCATAGTTTCTTGTGCCATGTTTGATTAGTTATGAGTTATAATGGTTTACCTTGCGTGCCAACATGCTATTAAAATGATTATGATGTGGTATGATAGGGTGGTATCCTCCTCTGAATGATTTAAGTGACTTGACTTGGCGCATGTTCACGCATGAAGTTGAAACAAAATCAACATAGCCTTCACGATATTTGTGTTCATGGTGGATTATATCCTACTCATGCTTTCATTCGGGGTTGATTAATTTTAATGCATGTTCATGACTGTTGTCGCTCTCTAGCTGGTCGCTTCCCAGTCTTTTGCTAGCCTTCACCTGTACTAAGCGGGAATACTGCTTGTGCATCCAATCCCTTAAACCCCAAAGTTATTCCACATGAGTCCACTATACCTACCTATATATGGTATCTACCTGCCGTTCCAAGTAAATTTGCATGTGCCAAACTCTAAACCTTCAAATAAATATCCTGTTTTGTATGCTCGAATAGCTCATGCATCAACTAGGGTTGTCCGTATCTTCCATGTTAGGCGGGTTATTCTCAAGAGGAGTGGACTCCGCTCCTCACTCACGATATAAATGGCTGGTCACCGGGATGCCCAGTCCCATGCTTTATGCAAACTAAATCAAAATAATTGCAAACAAAACTCCCCCAGGGACTCTTGTTAGTTGGAGGCACTCGTTGTTTCGAGCAAGCCATGGATTGATGCTTGTTGGTGGAATGGGGAGTATAAACTTTACCATTCTGTTTGGGAACAACCAATAATGTGTGTAGCATGGAATATATCGCCATCTCTTGGTTGTTATGTTGACAATGAAAGTATACCGCTCAAAATATTATTCACCTCTATTTCAAAACCGAGCTCTGGCACGTCTACAAATCCATGCTTCCCTCTGCGATGGGCCTATCTATTTACTTTTATGCCGAGTCATCATCCTCTTATTAAAAAGCACCAGTTGGAGATCACCACTGTCATTTTCATTCATTACTGTTAGTTTACATTGAGTATGACTTGACTGGATCTCTTTTACCATGAATTACAATGTCTAGTCAGTCCTTGGTCTTTAAAGGTGGTATGCATTTATGTTTTGCGGTCTCAGAAAGGGCTAGCGAGATACCATCTTGTTATATCATATTTTGATTATTTTGAGAAAGTGTTGTCATCCAAGATTTATTATTATGGCTCGCTAGTTGATTATGCAATTGATATGAGTAAACTTGAGACCTATGCGTTATTGTGAATGTGGTTAGTTATAATCATTGTTGAAAACTTGAATGCTGGCTTTACATATTTACAACAACAAGAGCAAACAGAGTTTGTAAAAGTTTTTCTTTATCACTTTCAGTTTGTCAACTGAATTGCTTGAGGACAAGCAAAGGTTTAAGCTTGGGGGAGTTGATATGTCTCCAACGTATCTACTTTTCCAAACACTTTTGCCCTTGTTTTGGACTCTAGCTTGCATGATTTGAATGGAACTAACCCGGACTGATGTTGTTTTCAGCAGAATTACCATGGTGTTATTTATGTGCAGGAGCAAACGTTCTCGGAATGACCTGAAACTTCACGGAGCCACTTTTCAGAAAATAATAAAAATACCTGCAAAAGATGAAGGCCAGGGGGCCCACCACCTCCCCACGAGGGTAGGGGTGCGCCCCCTACCTCGTGGGCCCCCTGTTGACTCTCTGACTCCAACTCCATATATTGAGTTTCAGGGAGAAAAATCAGATAGAAGAAATCATCGCGTTTTACTATACGGAGCCGCCGCCAAGCCCTAAAACCTCTCGGGAGGGCTGATCTGGAGTCCGTTCGGGGCTCCGGAGAGGGGAATCCGTCGCCATCGCCATCATCAACCATCCTCCATCACCAATTTCATGATGCTCACCGCCGTGCGTGAGTAATTCCATCATAGGCTTGTTGGACGGTGATGGGTTGGATGGGATCTATCATGTAATCGAGTTAGTTTTGTTAGGGTTTGATCCCTAGTATCCACTACGTTCAGAGATTGATGTTGCTATGACTTTGCTATGCTTAATGCTTGTCACTAGGGCCCGAGTGCCATGATTTCAGATCTGAACCTATTATGTTTTCATCAATATATGAGTGTTCTAGATCCTATCTTGCAAGTCTATAGTCACCTATTATGTGTTATGATCCGTTAACCCCGAAGTGACAATAATCGGGATACTTACCGGTGATGACCGTAGTTTGAGGAGTTCATGTATTCACTATGTGTTAATGCTTTGTTCCGGTTCTCTATTAAAAGGAGGCCTTAATATCCCTTAGTTTCCGTAAGGACCCCGCTGCCACGGGAGGGTAGGACAAAAGATGTCATGCAAGTTCTTTTCCATAAGCACGTATGACTATGTTCAGAATACATGCCTACATTATATCAATGAACTGGAGCTAGTTCTGTGTCACCCTAGGTTATGATTGTTACATGATGAACCGCATCCAGCATAATTGTCCATCACTGATCCATTGCTACGAGCTTTCCATATATTGTTCTTCGCTTATTTACTTTCCTGTTGCTATTGCTATCATCACTACAAAATACCAAAAACATTGCTTTTACTATCGTTACCTTTTGTTACCGTTATCACTACTATCATATTACTTTGCTACTAAATACTTTGTTGCAGATATTAAGTTTCCAGGTGTGGTTGAATTGACAACTCAGCTGCTAATACTTGAGAATATTCTTTGGCTCCCCTTGTGTCAAATCAACAAATTTGGGTTGAATACTCTACCCTCAAAAACGGTTGCGATCCCCTATACTTGTGGGTTATCAGCGCTCCTTTTCCTTCCTTGGGGAGAGGGGATTCTAGATTCTTCTCCCCGATTATCCTCCTTCGCGGAGACACTAATTCCCCCGGTTTGGATGAGTAATGCGTGAAGCCCGCTTTCGGCTTCTTTATTCCTCCCTTTATCTTCCCCTGATGGCACTTGATAAGGTGTGTGCTCAAGCATCCTGGCTAGTACAGGATCCGGTGAGCCTTCAGGAAGGGGGGGCGAACACCTGATTATCTTCGCCTTTCTTATCCAGTCCTGGCCAAGAGTGATTTTTTCAGAAATGATGTTGTGACAAATAAAAAGACAGCATGTTCGGCCGCGGAATTACTTATGTGGGTATCTAGACGGTTGCAGTTGAGACCCGCATCCTCGGTGGTGTCCGAACACTTTATTCGTGATCCGAAGAACAATCCATACATCTCTTCGAGCGTCACACCGAAGAATTGCTGAATAGTTCGCGGTCCTTCTGGGTTGAACTCCCACATACGGAGAGATCAACGTTGGCATGGCAGGACCCGACGAACTAGCATAACTTGCATTACCTTGACAAGACTGACATCCCTCTTGAGGAGATCTCGGATGCGACTTTGCAATCTCAGCGTGTCATTAGCTGGTCCCAGGTCCAGCCCCTTGTTGACCCATGACGCCCGTTGCGGCGGGGGGGGGGGCGAGCGGAAGGCGGGGGCAGCTGCC
This sequence comes from Triticum dicoccoides, assembly GCF_002162155.2. Lineage (NCBI taxonomy): Eukaryota > Viridiplantae > Streptophyta > Magnoliopsida > Poales > Poaceae > Triticum > Triticum dicoccoides. Next base: position 517,584,555 of record NC_041382.1, on the reverse strand, counting down.
CACTTCGTACTTCGGGGAGCTATGATGTAAAACCACTCCCGCTGCCATAAGTTGGACACCTCTGGGAAGGAACCCTTTGGCCATAGAGCATCGGCGCCTTTGCCTATTATGGCACCTCCGCATTCTACGTGTCGCCCATCGATCTTCTTCAGCTTCACATTGAAGGTCTTGAGCCATAAGCCAAAGTGTGGGGTGATGCGGAGGAAGGCCTCACACACGACGATAAACAACGAGATGTGAAGGATGGAATCTAGAGCTAGATCGTGGAAATCGAGCCCGTAATAGAACATAAGCCCTCTAACAAAGGGATGAAGACTAAAGCCTAGCCCTCTGAGGAAGTGGGAAACAAATACGACACTCTCATTGGGTTCGGGAGTGGGGATGACCTGCCCTTGAGCAGGCAGCCTGTGCGAGATTTCGACGGTTAGATATCTGGCTTCCCTTAGCTTCTTGATGTCCTCCTCTGTGACAGAGGAGGCCATCGACCGACTTGGAAGGTTGGATCCGGACATGGTTGAAGGTATGAAGCGCTTAGCCTGAGCCTTGGGTGTTGGAACTCGAGGTGGGGAAGGGGAAGGATCGAGCGCGAGAAGAAAAGGATAGGCCTTGGCCCCATTATAAAGAGGGTGAATACCAAGCGTCCTCCGCGTGGCCGTTTGGAACTTGCCTAAAATCGAGGAGTCATACTAACAAGCATGATTGGGTTACCCACACCCGTATTGATGAGAATCCCGTGATAAGGAGACCACGATCTCTGCTTCGACAAGACATGCCAATAAAATTGCCTCGCAACACGTGCAGTGGCAGGCAGGGAAAAACAGTTCGTAATGACCGGGCCACGGCAGGACGTCACGTTATGAAAAGTTGTCAACAGATTAGATTTGTGGAATAATATACTCTCTACGGTGGTATGTGGAATTTGTTCTGCAGAGCCAGACATGATCCTTGTGTTCAAAATCTTCTCTGGAGTATTCGGAGAAGGAACCCGCCTTGCAATGTCGCAGACAATCTGCACCCTGGACTCATCATCATTGAAGCCTGGTTCAGGGGCTACTGAGGGAGTCCTGGATTAGGGGGTCCTCGGACAACTGGACTATATACTTTGGCCGGACTGTTGGACTATGAGGATACAAGATTGAATACTTCGTCCCGTGTCCGGGTGGGACTCTCTTTTGCATGGAAGGCAAGCTTGGCGATTCGGATATGTAGATCTCCTTCTCTGTAACCGACTCTGTGTAACCCTAGCCCCTTCCGGTGTCTATATAAACCAGAGGGTTTAGTCCATAGGACAACAACAATCATAATCATAGGCTAGCTTCTAGGGTTTAGCCTCTACGATCTCGTGGTAGATCTACTCTTGTAATACTCATATCATCAAGATCAATCAAGCAGGAAGTAGGGCATTACCTCCATCGAGAGGGCCCGAACCTGGGTAAACATTGTGTCCCCCACCTCTTGTTACCATCAGCCTTAGATGCACAGTTCGGGACCCCCTACCCGAGATCCGCCAGTTTTGACACCGACAGAGACCGCTGCCGTGTTGCGGAGGACGGGCGTCATCATCAAGAAACTTATGGACGAGAATGCCATGCTCCGCATCGAGCACAACAGGCTGGTTGAGGAATCCATGGATGCTGCCAAGCAGCGTATTAAGGACATGAAACTGATGAAAGAGATCATCGCCCGCCGTGAGAACTAGTCTCCGTGACCTGCAGCGCATAAAGAAGTAGAGATCAGCGAGCCAGATCGTTGTATGCGTCTTCCTTCTTCTTTTGCCCTTGTGTATTTCGGGCGTAGGCGCATGTGGCTTTTTTATTTATCTTCCTAATTATGTAAGACAATTATTATCCACTCTCATCGTCCTTATATATATTCATCAGTCTTGCTATAAGTCGCAATAGATGCTATATAGGTCTGTCGGATCTTACATCAAGATCCGTGCAAAATTTTCTTTTCAGATTTTCTTTTTTCTCTCTTAAATCTCAGTCGAGTGAGACATTGCCACACCATTGAACAGAGGCTCGGGCGCCATTAATGGAGACCTTGGGAGAGAGGTGGACGGCAGATGGAGGTCAAAGGGCTCTCCTCCTGATAAGCACGCACAGTGGTCTGATCGCACGCCTCCCATACTCAAATAGCTACCATGCACGATGCCTCCTAGCTAATAAAAAAGGGGACGCATGGCGGCACGTAAATGGTAAATAGAACGCCCACGATTTGAATAATACTTGTGTTTCCGATTGTAACGTGACAGCACTTGTTTCAAAATGACTTTGTTGATTGTTAATGTGTGCACCTTCCAAATTGGACAGCAAAAAATGCCATCGATCCGTGAGATGCCTGCTCAAAAATGCAATTAGATATCTTAAAAATGCCATCGTTAAGTTAGATGTTTGCTCAGAAATGCCATTAGACATTGTTATTTTCACGTCAAACCCGTTGGCCATGTTACATGACAAAATAAGCCGATTCTCACAATGATAAGTTAATGGTGTCCAGCACAACACACCCTTCAAATAAAACTAAGCACCCTGGAATTCTTTGACAAAACTAAGCACCCTGAAATTCTTTGACAACTAAACTGCTGGCTATATGATGTTGGCCATATATATTGTACATATATATTGTCAAGAAACGAGTGGTAGTACTATACCAACTAAAAGATGAAATGTACGAAGTATAACGAGAAGAAACATAACATAGTTCTGTTGGGGCTCAGCACAACACACCCCTCAAATAAAACTAAGCACACCAGAAATTAAACTAAGCAACTAATCTGGTAGACACTACATTAGAACCACCATGAGCAACGACACTGCCACCTTACTCGGAGTCCTCGTCCACGTCCTCGACTTCGTCCTTGTCCCTCTTCCTCTTGGGCGATACTTCTTTTCTTGAACCGCACACTTGGCTCTAGCTCTTCATCCAACCCTTGTAGATAATGAAACAAAGGTAGTCATCCATTGCAGCGTAGTGGACGTGGTCTATATCTAGTATAGTCCACTGCCATGCATGATGAAATGTGTGCGGAGCTTTCTTCAGTTCACCGTACATAGGATGAACCATAGCTCCTACCAGGGTCAACATTGAAGGCTGATCAAGGGAGGGCACCAGTCCTTCCTTCTGGAGGTTGAAGGGGTCGCCTACAACGAGGCCTATCTGACCCAGGATTTCCTTGTCGTTCCTAAAGTCTACAGTAATGAATTTGAGTCGGCCGCCCTTGAGGAAGTCCTTAAATTCCTCGCACTCAACATCGGCATGGCATATGTGGTAGACCAAGCATAAGTCATGCACACAAACCTGGATCACGGCGGGCTTCTTCTTCTCTGCCTCCTTTAGTTTCTTCTCGCTTCCCAGGACTATGGTGTACACAACATCTAGCCTAGCGACCCACTCTTCATTTGAGTTTTCGAACATGCGTTTGAAGCGAGCAAGGCATTCTTTCACCGTTGCGGAAGAACGGGTGTAGATGACGTCGAACTCATCACCGGTGATGGTTCTAACCTTGTACTCACCGCCGATCATGGAGATTTGGTACGCCATGGATTTTGGAGGAGGGTTAGAATTAGTGGAACTGCCGTAATGTGAAAGGATGGGACGACTAGGAGCGGTTTATCGATTGTAAAAATGTCGAGTGGGGGGCGCGTGCGAATGGCAGGGTAGTGGCTTGCCTGGTGGATAAATGGATTCATGCACTATGGGGGCCCAATTAGATGTCATGTCTACTCGACGCCCAATTAAATGGCTTTCGATGTCATGTCAAGCATCGGGAAAATTACAGGTGATAAGAAGCTTTCCATTCTCCCATGATACGGGCTTCCGAGAGCCCTTGGATCTGAGATCGAACGGTTGCATGGCGTGATTCTAGACCTATGGGTGAATATCCTATCCTGGAGGGTTATTTTGCAAATTTTTAGCAACTTAGCATGCGAACGTTCGATCTCAGATCCAAGGGCTACCAGCAGCCCGTATCATGGTCGCGCCTACTACGACCATCTCCTCACTCGCGCGGTCGCGCCCTTGGAGATTTAACACGGTGTGTTAGGCTATCTGATGTTGGCATGTCATACATAGTCATCACTTAGTCACTCATACAACAAGGTTAGCTATAAGGTTGGCTATGAGAGTATTTTTTGTTTACTCCTCTCTATCTGTTTCTTCATAATATTTATTGCATTTGCCAGGGAGTGACCTCTTCCAATGAAATGGTGCTTAGATGAGGTGCTATGGGCATTAAATGGCTTAGCAACTCAAGTCCCCAATGCATAGGTGCTTAGTTTTTTGTTGCTAAGTTTGCTTCATCTAGGTACACGCGCTTATCACCGTTTCTTCCTGGGGTCACCAAACTAGTCTCTCTCTTCTTAATTAACTTGCCACATCAGACTTTATGCCTATGTGGCTGGCTTAGCACCTGTAGGATCAAGTACAATAGTGGGCTATAAGCCCGCTTTACATGGCATTTTTGCATATGTGAGGGAAAGAGGCAAGGAAAAAGTGGAGGAGTGGGCTCTCAAGCAAGAGCCAGCCTCTACATGGTGGAGCATCGGGAGAGGCACCTGTATGGTGGTGGTCAGGAATCGGGAGACTCAAGGCGGTCGTGGCGTCGCAGTTACAATGATAATGGAAAGTCAAATCACCGGGCCCCACCTGTCCAGCAGTAACTCACTAGCAAATCACACAGCCCTACGTTTGCAGCAGCCTACTCCCTCATCTTCTCGCGTCTCTATCAAACCAACCAGGCGGAACTGCCCCACCTACTGCGCGGGAAAAGCCCCATCCTCGAAATCTCCCACTCATTGTCAAACCAAGTAAGGATCTCCTTCAACCTAGCTAACTTTGCCTGGTCGCCGCCGGCGATCTGCCTGATTCGATGTTGCATCCCCTCCATAGATCCTCGTCCGAGGAGAGAGGAGGTGGTTTTGCAATGGAGAAGAGGGAGAGGCGAGACAGTGGTTTTGGAATGGAGATGATGGAGAGGAGAGGAGGTGGTTTTGCTATGGAGAAGAGGGAGAGGGAGCGTGCGGCAGCGATTTAGGATCGGACGAGAGGGCCGGCGCGCTGTGACTGGATCAAAATCAAAATCAATTTACCCTTCAATTAAGAAAGCGACCCCACAACAAGTAGTCTCCCTTTTATTCTGGGTCATAATTAACCATTATTTTCGCAAATAAAATATATGTTATATGTTGCAAAAATAATATAATTTGAAAGTACATTCAGATACGAACCAAATGATACAATTTTTGGTGACATGCATTCACATTTTGCTTGTCAAATACAGTACGTGGTCAAACTTCGACGCAAAATATGCAAAAAAAACTTCCAAGACCAGCGCTGCACTTCTGCTCTTCTCCTCTTAAACCACCGCCGCTCCTCTCCTGTTCCAATCTAAATCCAGCGCCGCTCCTCTCCTCTTCCATTTCAAAACCACCGCCCCTCCTCTCCTGTTCCAATCCAAAACCAGCATCGCTCCTCTCCCTTTCTAAACCAAAACCAGCGCTGCTCCTCTCCTCTTCCATTCAAAGACCACCGCCGTCGAGTGAAGGTGTTATGGAGAAGTAGATCGATGGAGGAGTACAACCGATACGTGAGGATCGCAGACGGCGACCCTGTGAAGCTAGCTAGGATGTTGGAGATACAATCTTGGTTTGACAACAAGGACCAACTAGCGGCGATGGCGACATCCATGGCCAAATATCTACAACAGAGCGAAAAGGCGGCGATACTCCCGGAGGGAGTCGCGCGGGAGTACATAGAGCTGCTCCTCTGGGCCATGGAGCAAACAGATCCACCGAATCTGGTCGTGAAGGTGCGGTGGTGGGAGTATCGATCCCAGATGGAGCATCCACTAGAGATTGAATGATCGAGCATCTACAGGGTGTCGTTTGTGAGGGTGTCGTGCCAGAGCGAGACGGTGGAGTCTTCGTCGACTGAACCCAACTACAAGAGGAGAAAAAAGTTGGCCCGACGACGCTTCCCCGCCATCCTCTCCCTCGCCGTTCACATCGTCTCACGGGGCGGCTGTCTGCCGCCGAGGAATAGAAGGGGTTGCCCCCCCCCAGACCAATAGTCGGGCAGTTTGTGAATTGTCAGGAGGAGCTTAGGGTTGTTAGTATTTGTAGGTTGTGAATTGTGTTTTGTGTTGTGTATTTTGAGAGTACTTTCAGATATGAATGTCTTTTGAATTTCAGATTTGCAGTATTGAGCATATGAAGTATTTTATGAAATCTAGAGATCTATTTTTAGCACTTAAAAATGTAGTTTCATAGGAGTATAAAAGTGCAGACAATGTGATTCTCAGAGAAGAAACTGCAAGTTTCAGTCTCATATAAGAAACTCCAAGTTCAGTTTCAGATAAGAAACTACAACTTTCAGAGGCAGAGCATTTATATTAACACGGCCTTTTCAAACAGTGTTAACATCATGCTGGAAGTTTTATCCATGGTCGAAACTGGAACTACCAGCCAGTTAACATCATGCTGATCAACATTCATGCATAGCACGTCTTCATATGATGCACACTCAAAAAGATATGCTATTTTCAAAATGCCCACACGATGTCGAGTGTGCGAAAAATAGGGAAAACAAGGGACGAAGTTTTGGCAAGTGTAGGACATGGTGTGCGTAGATGACAATTGGGACCCACATGTCAAAAAAGGCAGAGGCAAAAAAATTGGAGATATTTTCTTTGCACAGGTGGAATCGAACCCGGGCGGAACAGGTGTCGGGTAGTGTCACTCGGCCACCGGGCTAGTTCAGTTGTTTCGTTACTAATAAGGCACTTCCTCTGGTGGTCGGATCTCCTCCTGCGCCTTTGTGCGCTCGCCGCGATGCTGCAGTCTGCAGTTGTGAACATGCTGAACAAACGAGAGGAATCTGGAGAGGACTGTACATGAAGAGGCGGATAGTCGGGACCCACCAGGTCTATGGCCGTACGCAAGCAAGTGCCTCATCGAAAAAATACTTCCTCCTAATGCTATACTGACGTTGGGGCCCACGGGTTTGTCAACATAGTTACATTTTTTCACCTGCTTCAACGTAGTTACTATAGGAGATAAATTCACAATGAAGTTGGGGAGCTGGCAGGTATCATTTATTATCACTGGGGCATCAAGTATCGGTTGGGTTTTGGGCTGCCCCGTCTAGGCTTTATTTTTTAACATGCGCAGCCCACGACCTCGGATGGGAGGTCCATAGGCCTGTTTGTATTTTCTTGAGGGTCGTCATGTATCTATCGGCCTATGGACCTCCCATCCGAGGTTTTATTTTTCCTGAAACATCGACAACCCTATTTATGTTTTTTTGAAGAAAACGCAGAGGTTTGTTCTATTTTTCTATATAAGAATAGGAACACCTGGTCCAACTTATGTTTCCCTTCTAACTATATTATATATATTTAAATTATTTTATATGTTATTATATATTATAAGATACTTACATATGTAAGAAAACAATATCCCACATCTTGTTAACTTATAAAAATAATTTCTTAATAATAAAATCCTGGAGTTTTTTTGGCAACGAAAATCCTCGTGATTGTGTACAAAAGCTTGGTAAGATTTAAGGACCAATGTAATAATAAATCACTTATTATTTAAATATATATATATAACAAAATGCTCAGCCCCTGTTTATTTTTTGATAACATTGTTGCGCCCACCCCAACATTTTTAGAATAAGCCCAGCAAAATCGTGTATTTCGAGAAAGTGCAAATGGCCTATAATTTTTTAGGAAAAACATAAATGGGCCGCATGGATGCTACATTATTTGTTCACCCAACCCAGCTAATGGACTGTAATTCAAAAAAAAGATCAAATGGACTATAAATTCTACCCCGCAAAAAAAGACTGTAAATTCTGAAAAATGGGTTGAATACGTGCCACATTTTTGGAGGCTGAAATGTGGGACAATAGGCCAAAGCCAATGCAAGTCATTGCCAACTTAGTCAACAAATGATTCTGACATCGTTAGCCGTTGGATTTACATCCAACGACCGGCATCCATCTTCAATCTCTCGTCTTCTTCCTCCAGCGCCGTCGGGACCACCTGCTCCCGCCTCCTGCTGCTAGCAGCTCTGCTTAGCAAGCTTCGCAGCGCTACTCCACCGTTGGCCAGGCCATCCCTCCACCCCTCCACACCTCCTGTTCTTCTACACCGACTGCCGAACCACACCGCACCAGAACCAGTTAACCCTCGTACACCTCTCCATCTGTGACTCTACTCCATGTCTTCCCATCTCTGGCTCGTTGCTGTCTGGGGCCTCGCCGTCATCCACCACCTTGGATGCGCTCAGCGCGGAGTGGTCAACATGGTCAACGAACAACACCATCAGAAGTAGACTGTGCGTGCAAAGGCTGGCAGTTGGGTCAACGGTTGCACACAAGGAAATGCCTCCTTATTATGCGCAAAATAATGATTCCTCCACCTGACAACTGGGACCCACCGGAAGGGCCTATGTATTTCGCGAAAAAAATGTTCCCACCGCTGACAGGTCGGACCCACCAGCTATATCTTCGCACGCAAGGAAGTGCCTCCTTATTACGCACAAAAAATGAATACTCCCCCAGCTAGTTGGACCCACCTTGGTGGGAGGCTGACTTGTGGGCCTACTAAGTTGACGGGGACGGAGTGCTTTGTCAACTTAGTCAATATGAACGATTCTAGCTCGAGTGACCATATGATGTCCATCCAACGGTCATAGTGCTTCTTCAACCTCTGGTCTTCTTGCTCCAACCGCCCAAAGCAGCGCTGGTCGAGCCGCATGCTCCTACCTCCCGTGGCCGGCTGTGCTGCCGCGGAGGCCTCACCGCCCCCTACTATTCCCACTGCTGGCCAGGCCCTGCGGCGACGGCAGCCTCACACCGCAGCCGAACCAGTGAACCCTCGTACTCCTCTCCGCACTGGCTTCCACTGTCGCGTCTTCCCCAGCTCCGCATCGTCCCCTTCCTAGGCCTCGCCGTCGTCCACCGCCCTGGTACTCTCGGCACGGTGTGGTAAACATGGTCAAGGAACGGCTTCCATCGGACGTGGACTGTACATGGAGAGGCTGACAGCTGGGTCCATGGCCGCAGCAAGGAAGTGCCTCCTTATTACGCGCAAAATAATTATTCCTCCACCTGACAGCAGGGACCCACCGGACGGGCCACCGTATTTCTCGAAAAAAAGGTTTCCCCCTGACTGCTGGGACCCACCAACTACATCTTCGCACGCAAGGAAGTGCGTCCGGGCAAAAAAACGATTCGCCCCCTGACTGCTGGGACCCACCAGCTACATCTTCGCACGCAAGGAAGTGCCTGACAGTCGGGACCCACCTGGTCGAAGCGTATGTAGTGTTATCATTCTGGTCGCGAATGTGTACGTACATACTGTTCGATGTAGAGGCGCGCAAGTGTCGTAGTAGAGGCGCGCACGTAGCATGTACACGTACGTACAGCGGCCAATGTGCAAGAAAGAAAATACGGCCACGTACGTACATACGGGCAGTGTCTCGAACGCCTACTCGCGCATACATACGGCCAGGGCTCGTGTACATGGCTGGGTCGGAACGGAGAAACAGCGTCGTCATCGTGTTCATGGGGAGCCAACCGGCTGGGTCGGAACGGAATGCGTCGTCGTGTTCATCGGGAGGGCTTGGACGGAACAACCGATGGAAACGAGGCCTGGCGTACCGCAGAACGGAGGAAACGGCCTTGTGTTCGACCGGCCACGTTTTAAACAAGATCCTGTTCATCCGGGGGGGTTTTGCGTACCGCAAAATGGAGGAAACGGACCTCCTACGGTCGAAATGGGGGTCCTTTTGATCGGGAGGGGTGTGGCGTACCGCAAACAGAGAAAACGGACTTGTGTTGGAGCGCTATGGTCAAAACGGGGCTCCTGTTCATCGGGAGGGGTGTGGCATACCGCAAAACGGGACTCCACGGGATACTGTTCATCCATCGTCGACCTCCTCCAGCCTCCACCTGCGACTGTTCATCCACGGGCTCCTGTTCATCCAGCCTCTACCGCTCGCTACTCCACCGGCTACTGTTCAACTAGCCCTATCCACAGGCTCTTGTTCAACCACCCCTCCACGGGCTACTGTTCATCCAGCCCTCCACTCTCTACTATTCATCCTGCCCTCCACGGGGTGGTCCTGTTCATCCAGCCCTCCACGGGGTCCTGTTCATCTAGCCCCAACCGGCTCGATCGATCGGGGTCTTGTTCATCCAGAGGCAACACCACGGGGTCATGTTCATCCACCCCCATCGGGAACTGATCATCTAAACCCCCCCAGCAATGCTCACTGTTCATCCAAAGGCAACACCACGGGGTCCTGTTCATCCACCCCCATCGGGAACTGTTCATCCAGAGACAGCACTGATCGGCTTCAGTTAGCAGCAGTAGCAAAGGAATCGCTCGATCGGATTCAGTCAACACCCATCGATCGATCGCTCGGGTTCAGTAACGTGTAGCCTGCAGTGCAATCGCTCGGGTTCAGTTAGAGCCCAACGCCTCGCTCGGGTTCAGTTAGATCCCAACGCCTCGCACCCACGCGCGTGCATGTACGAGAGAAACGCGCATCGCTCGGCTCCGACCACCCACGGTAACCGGGAACACCCTGATATTTTCCTCGCCCTCGCTTCTACCACGGTTTTCTCCGTCATGAACGGCCCAAAGAATGTCATGCAGCTACGTCTCCGGCCCGCCCAGGATGAAAAGCCCATTTTCTGTCATGATTTTTTGTCATAGAAGTAGGACCCCACCACATCTACGATGATACTGGGTTTTGTCACAATTATCGTCATAGAAGTGTCATAAGTATCACAGAAACAATTATCGTCATAGAAGTGTCATAAGTATCACAGAAAAAAAAATTCGTTCGGCCCAAAATGTCATGGATGTGTCTTTTTTTGTAGTGTAGTTGCCCATGCCATGCTTAATTTGCTAGGAGTTGATAATGGTTTACCTTGCGTGCCAACATGTTATTAAAATGGTTGTGATGTGGTATGATAGGGTGGTATCCTCCTTTGAACGATTCGAGTGGCTTGACTTGGCACATGTTCACGCATGTAGTTGAAACAAAATTAACATAGCCTCCACGATATTTATGATCATGGTGAATTATATCCTACTCATGCTTGCATTCAGTGTTGATTTATTTTAATGCATGTTCATGACTGTTGTCGCTCTCTAGCTGGTCGCTTCCCGGTCTCTTTCTAGCCTTCACTTGTACTAAGCGGGAATATTGCTTGTGCATCCACTTCCATAAACCCCAAAAGTTATTCCATATGAATCCACCATTACCTTCCTATATGCGGTATCTACCTGCCGTTCCAAGTAAATTTGTATGTGCCAAACTTTAAACCTTCAAATGAATTCTCTTTTGTATGCTCGAATAGCTCATGTATCAACTAGGGTTGTTTGTATCTTCCATGGTAGGCGGGTTATTCTCAAGATGAGTGGACTCCGCTCCTCACTCACGAGAAAATGGCTGGTCACCGGGATGCCAAGTCCCATGCTCAAATCAAATCAAAATAATTGCAAACAAAACTCCCCCAAGATTGTTGTTAGTTAGAGGCACCCGTTGTTTCGGGCAAGCCATGGATTGATGCTTGTTGGTGGTGGGGGAGTATAAACTTTACCATTCTGCTTGGGAACCGCCTATAATGTGTGTAGCATGGATGATATTGATATCTCTCGGTTGTTATGTTGACAATGAAAGTATACCGCTCAAAATATTATTCATCTCTATTTTAAAATCGAGCTCTGGCACCTCTACTAATCCTGTCTTCCCTCTGCAAAGGGCTTATCCATTTACTTTTGTGTTGAGTCATCATCTTCTTATTAAAAACCACCAGTTGGAGAACACCGCTGTCATTTGCATGTATTATTATTAGTTTACTTTGGGTATGACAGTGACTGGATCTCTTTTACCATGAATTACAATTTCCAGTCAGCCCTTGATCTTCAGGGGTGCTCTGCATTTATTTTTTGCGGTCTCAGAAAGGGCTAGCGAGATACCATCTTGTTATATCATATTATGATTGTTTTGATAAAGTGTTGTCATCCGAGATTTATTATTATTGCTCGCTAGTTGATTATGCCATTGATATGAGTAAACATGAGACCTAAATGTTATTGTGAATACGGTTAGTTCATAATCTTTGCTGAAAACTTGAATGTTGGCTTTACATATTTACAACAACAAGAGCAATAGAGTTTGTAGAAGTTTTTCTTTTATCACTTTCAGTTTATCAACTGAGTTGCTTGAGGACAAGCAAAGGTTTAAGCTTGGGGGAGTTGATACGTCTCCATCGTATCTACTTTTCCAAACACTTTTGCCCTTGTTTTGGACTCTAACTTGCATGATTTGAATGGAACTAACCCGGACTGACGCTGTTTTCAGCAGAATTGGCATGGTGTTATTTTTGTACAGAAATAAAAGTTCTTGGAATGACCTGAAAATCAACAGAGAATATTTTTGGAATATATAAAAAATTCTGGCGAAAGAATCAAGGCCAGGGGGCCCACGCCCTGTCCACGAGGGTGGGGGTGCGCCTTCCCCCCTGGGCGCACCCCCGTGCCTCATGGGCCCCCTGATGCTCCACCGACCTCAACCCAACTCCATATATTCAAGTTCGGGGAGAAACAAATTCAAGGAGAAGGATTCATCGCATAAGGATCAGCGTAAGGGGGCCCACACCCTGTCCACGAGGGTGCAGGGCGCGCCCCCTGCCTCGTGGCCCCCCTGAGGCTCCACTGACGTCAACTCTGATTCTATTATTCACATGTTCAGGGAGAAAAAATATGAGAGAAGTATTCATCATGTTTTACGATACGGAGCCGCCGCCAAGCCATAATCTCTCTCGGGAGGGCTGAACTGGAGTCCGTTCGGGGCTCCGGAGAGGGGAATCCGTCGCCATCGTCATCATCAACCTTCCTCTGTCACCAATTTCATGATGCTCACCACCGTATGTGAGTAATTCCATCGTAGGCTTGCTGGACGGTGATGGGTTGGATGAGATTTATCATGTAATCGAGTTAGTTTTGTTAGGGTTTGATCCCTAGTATCCATTATGTTCTGAGATTGATGTTGCTATGAGTTTGCTATGCTTAATGCTTGTCACTAGGGCCCGAGTGCCATGATTTCCGATCCGAACCTATTATGTTTTCATGAATATATGTGAGTTCTTGATCCTATCTTGCAAGCCTATAGTCACCTATTATGTGTTATGATTCGTTAACCCCGAAGTGACAATAATCGGGATACTTACCGGTTATGACCGTAGTTTGAGGAGTTCATGTATTCACTAAGTGTTAATGCTTTGGTCCGGTACTCTATTAAAAGGAGTCCTTAATATCCCTTAGTTTCCAATAGGACCCCACTGCCACGGGAGGGTAGGACAAAAGATGGCATGCAAGTTCTTTTCCATAAGCACGTATGACTATATTTGGAATACATGCCTACATTACATTGATGAACTGGAGCTAGTTCTATGTCACCCTATGTTATAACTATTGCATGAGGAATCGCATCTGACATAATTATCCATCACTAATCCATTGCTTGCGAGCTTTTTGCATATTGATCTTTGCTTAGTTACTTTTCCGTTGCCACTGTTACAATTACTACAAAACTGCTACTGTTACTTTTGCTATCGTTACCGCTACTATCATATTACTTTGCTACTAAATACTTTGCTGCAGATATTAAGTTTCCCAGGCGTGGTTGAATAGACAACTCAACTGCTAATACTTGAGGATATTCTTTGGCTCCCCTTGTGTCGAATCAATAAATTTGGGTTGAATACTCTATCCTCGAAAACTGTTGTGATCCCCTATACTTGTGGGTTATCATGGGCCACTTAACCTGTGAGACAGCGCGCCTCAGGCTCTTGCTGTCAATGACCTCGATGTTGTAGCCGGCGGCCGAGACATTCCCGCACACTCTAGCCTGCTGCTTGAGTGCCTGCCACCAGTAATGGTCGTCAGCTTCCTCGACGACGTCGGGCGAAGAAACCGCTATACACCTATTTCGGGCCAGTCGCTCCTCGAGCTCCATGGGAAGCGTAGCCGGGCTTAGGCTGCGACGCTCTGGAGTGGGGTATGGGGATGGGGATTTGTGGGAAAGTGGGCGTTTGGCAGGCGTCATCTAAGAAACTCAGGGCGGCCTGGGTATGGAGATCGGTGGGTAAGCTGCGCGGGCAAACCGGCGGATGTTGACAATGGAGGCCTTGCGGCAGCGGCAGCGGGGACCTTGCTAGGGTTTCAAGCGAGGGAGGGGCTGTGTGTGTGCACACGCTCGAGGTGGTTTTGGTGTGTGTGTGTGTGTGTGTGTGGAGGGGGCACTAGGTGTTTGAGGAAATGACGCGGGTACTGAAAATTTTACTACAGGTGAGTCAAACGCGGGATTGAAATGTTGGGCTATTGAAAATTTTGGTGATAGTGCATCGCACATGGTCCGGAGATAACAACCGTGTGTTATGAAATAGAAAAACCCTCGAGGCGGGAAGATATTTTCTAGGGATGCAGGCGGGATTGGGAACAAGAAACATCACACATGGTCGGGAGATAACAACCGTGTGTTATGAAACAGAAAAACCCTTGAGGCGGGCAGATATTTTTGAGAGGGGGAGCCTCGTGGAGCCCAATGTACTGTGTGGATGTGTGCGTGACAGGTGCACCGGCGTAGCACACGGTTAGTTTGAGTGAACTGTGTCTGTTGCGTCATTCGACTTATCTAATGTTCATAAATTTGGCGAAAAATGACGCAGGAGAGGGTCAGAACACGAACACACTTGCACGTGGACCAAATTTATGTATCAAATGGGTCGTTTGATTTTCAAATACCAAATGCAACTTCGATGTGGCACCTCTCTCGCAAAGTGCACTGTATGTCTTG
>NC_041382.1:517552721-517568837 GCF_002162155.2 Triticum dicoccoides | reverse complement strand
AAGTGCGAATTAGCAACCCCCACCACACACACACACACTTTCAGTCGGCAGGCCAGAGAGGCATATATCTGACCAAGATGGATCGTAAAACGGACCAAGAATAATCCACCTTGGTCGTACAACCCCCCTCTTGTTGTTGGTCAAAGTGATGGCCGTCCATGTGACCCTGGAGATGGGCTAGCTCGCCAATAATCATGCAAGTAGCTAGTCCCTGAAGACAACCACTACATGCGTGTGGCCCAAACATATGTATGGAGAGGTGTGTTTTTGAGTAACAATGGAATAATTTTGATGTGGCGCCATGATTTCGAACTAGAAATCCCTAGACTGAGTGAGGGTTAGGTTGACGATGCATATGTATGTTACACCACATTTCAAGCCAACGACGAGGATTCATGCATGCGTGCGTGCATAGTATATGCGCTCAAACTTAATTAGGTATGGATCTCACCATGACCTATACTATGATAACATGAACCAAATGAAGAATCCGCCGTGGTAACCTATCTTGTTGTTGGTCAGGTGATCATGGATGTCCACGCAGGCCCACGAATATATTGCCTTGTCGCCGATAACCACACGAGGGAGTGTACCGTTCGAAGGCAACCACTACATGCATATGTATGGAGGTGATGCGTGCATGCATGTTTGAATACACAACATTGATGTGGCGCGTGTGCCAAAAATCGTACACTAGCTCCCCACACAGAGCAAGATCGGTTCATGATGTGTCGTTGTACTAGCCACTTCTACTCGATGGGAGGGATTCATGCGTACACATGCATGTGTGTGTGCCCAAGCTGTATCATGCATGTCATCCCAGAGCAAAAATAATAATCCCCTCCTAAGTAAAATTAACCTCTCTTGTTGTCAAGCAAAAAGTAGTGATGGACCAAGCGGGCCCACAAATGGAAAGCATCGATACCGCTGATAACCGCTTAAGTGGGTGCGAGAGGACAACCACCAGCGCTTTGCATGTGGGCCAAACATATATATGTTGAATACCCAAAATGCACAACTTTGATGTGCCACATGCCTCAAAAACCGTAAACCATGCACCCACACAGAGCGAGGTTCATATCAAGCGTACTACATATGATGGTCCCTTCCCCCCTCTTCACCGCATACTATATGCTCCTACCGTAATATATGTACAACCCAAAAGAATCCTCATCGATGGTGAAATTAATTAACCTCTCCCGATGTAGGTCAAAGTGATGCATGCATGCATCGACGATGGCCTCGTGGGCCCATAGATGGAAGCGTCACACGTGAGTGTCCTAGCTAGGATATGCATGTGGCCCAAAAAGGTGTTGTGTGATGCTTGAATAACCAATTTCACAATTTTGATGTGGCACGTGCCTCGGAAACCAAAAAGTCCCGACACTGAGTGAGGTGTACTTGTTCACGGACGCGTACGTATAGTATATATGCTAGTCCCCTCCCACCTCTTCGACGCATAATATATACCACCATAACACAAACAAAAAAGATTCTACCTTGGTGGTCAAATTAACCTCACTGCCATCTGTTCATCAAAGTGATGGACGACGACCTCGCGGGCCCACAGAAAGCATCACATGTGAGTATCGAGTGTCGTGTAGGACAACCATCGACTGCATGTGGCCAAAACATTTATGTATGAAAGGGTTGTGTAATGTTTTAACTAACGATTTCACGACTCTGATGTGGCACCGACCTGCCTAACAAAACAGCCAACCCACACGATGGCTCACAACTCATAGTGTACTGTGAGCCACCCGCCACCCCCAGATGAACGCACCCACACACACACTACGAATCTACCGCAACTACGATGCATGTTAAATTAATTATCCCGTGGTGAACATACATGTTACCAAAGGAGGGACGTATTAATTTCAAGAAAATCATAGAGATCATTAGGATGTTTTAGTACATTGATTGATTGATTTTCTACAGGTATATGATACTTCTCCATCGTATCTACTTTTCCAGACACTTTTGACCTTGTTTTGGACTCTAACTTGCATGATTTGAATGGAACTAACCCGGACTGACGCTGTTTTCGGCAGAATTGCCATGGTGTTATTTGTGTGCACAAATAAAAGTTCTCGGAATGGCCTGAAACTTCATGGAGAATATTTTTGGAATATATAAAAAATACTGGCAAAAGAATCAACGTCAGGGGGCCCAAACCCTGTCCATGAGGGTGGGGGGCGCGCCCCCTGTCTCGTGGGCCCCCTGAGGCTCCACCAATCTCAACTCCAACTCTATATATTCACGTTCGGGGAGAAAAAAATCAGAGAGAAGGATTCATCATGTTTTATGATACAGAGCCTCCGCCAAGCCCTAATCTCTCTCGGGGGCTGATCTGGAGTCCATTCGGGGCTCTGGAGAGGGGAATCCGTCGCCATCGTCATCATCAACCTTCCTCCATCACCAATTTCATGATGCTCACCACCGTGCATGAGTGATTCCATCAAAGACTTGCTGGACGGTGATGGGTTGGATGAGATTTATCATGTAATCGAGTTAGTTTTGTTAGGGTTTGATCCCTAGTATCCATTATGTTCTGAGATTGATGTTGCTATGACTTTGCTATGCTTAATGCTTGTCACTAGGGCCCGAGTGCCATGATTTCAGATCTGAACCTATTATGTTTCCATGAATATATGTGAGTTCTTGATCCTATTTTGCAAGTCAATAGTCACCTACTATGGGTTATGATCCGGTAACCCCTAAGTGAAAATAACCGGGACCACTCTCGGTGATGACTATAGTTTGAGAAGTTCATGTATTCACTAAGTGTTAATGCTTTGGTCCGGTACTCTATTAAAAGGAGTCCTTAATATCGCTTAGTTTCCAATAGGACCCCACTGCCACGGGAGGGTAGGACAAAAGATGGCATGCAAGTTCTTTTCCATAAGCACGTATGACTATGTTCGGAATACATGCCTACATTATATCAATGAACTGGAGCTAGTTCTGTGTCACCCTAGGTTATGATTGTTACATGATGAACCGCATCCGGCATAATTCTCCATCACTGATCCATTGCCTACGAGGTTTCCATATATTGTTCTTCGCTTATTCACTATGTGTTAATGCTTTGTTCCGGTTCTCTATTATCGGGATACTTACCGGTGATGACCGTAGTTTGAGGAGTTCATGTATTCATTATGTGTTAATGCTTTGTTCCGGTTCTCTATTAAAAGGAGGCCTCAATATCCCTTAGTTTCCGTAAGGACCCCGCTGCCACGGGAGGGTAGGACAAAAGATGTCATGCAAGTTCTTTTCCATAAGCACGTATGACTATATTCGGAATACATGCCTACATTACATTGATGAACTGGAGCTAGTTCCGTGTCACCCTATGTTATAAATGTTGCATGAGGAATCGCGCCCGACATAATTATCCATCACTGATCCAATGCCTATGAGCTTTTCGCATATTGATCTTTGCTTAGTTACTTATTCGTTGCCACTGTTACAATCACTACAAAACTGCTACTGTTTCTGTTACTTTTGCCACCGTTACCGTTACTTCCATATTACTTTGCTACTAAATACTTTGCTGCAGATGTTAAGTCTTTCAGGTGCGGTTGAATTGACAACTCAACTGTTAATACTTGAGAATATTCTTTTGCTCCCCTTGTGTCGAATCAATAAATTTGGGTTGAATACTCTACCCTCAAAAACTGTTGTGATCCCCTATACACTACAAAAAAATACACTTCCGTGATGATACGTGTTTGTCACAGTAGGTCGCATTTTTTGTCATGCATGTACATCCATGAAAAATTTATGACAGAATCAAGATAGTCATACCTGTTGACGGTGTCCTGGACTAGGGGGTACTCACCACGTCATCTCCCGATCTGTTAGATTGGGCCGAGGACCCCCATGGCCGTATACTCATGGGCTAGTTTGTACAGCTTCCGCATACATGGAAGATTCCACAAGACATGGTGATGAAGACAAGGACTCCTCCCCACCGGCGTATTCGGCTAGGACTCTTCTTATTCTAGGCCTCTGGTGCATTATATAAACCGAGGCCAGGCTAGTCAATAGAGAATATACAACATACAATCATACCGTAGGCTAGCTTCTAGGGTTTAGCCTCTGATCTCGTGGTAGATCTACTCTTGTACTATCCATATCATCAATATTAATCAAGCAGGACGTAGGGTTTTACCTCCATCAAGAGGGCCCGAACCTGGGTAAAACATCGTGTTCCTTGCCTCCTGTTACCATCCGCCTTAGATGCACAGTTCGGGACCCCCTACCCGAGATCCGCCGGTTTTGACACCGACATTGGTTCTTTCATTGAGAGTTCCACTGTGTGTTCGGCAAAAGGTTGATGGCTCGCCTGTAGATCAACTGCGACTTCGGCATCTTCGTCACCAGCTCGACTGGTCACCTTGGTTCGACCAAGGACTGCGCCCTACCTCCGTTCGTCATGTTCGGATGAGGGCCTTTATAAACATCAACTCCGATCTCTATCAAGATCATGGAGGAATCATCCAGGGAGCCCGGGGGCTCAACATCAACATTGCCCTCGGGCGACCGTGCTGTTTTTCTGGACAGCGAACTTGTGTCCGCCGCCACCGCCTCCTCAAGTGTCTTTTTAACGATTGCTTCGGCGGAATTGTGCGGAATGGAGTCTACAACAATCCTGGAAAGTTTCGTTGAGTTCCGATGGAGGAATCTCTGGCAATCCACGATATACCGGAGCCCTGTCAAATCTGGACGGGAATCTGGACGAGTTTAAGGCGTGGTGTCCAGCTTCTAGCTCGGACGTCCTTTGGAAAATCCAACCGTTGATCGGTTGTGGAATTCCTATATCTACTACCTCTCAAAATTTCAGCTCGATCCGACCGTCCAAACTTCGGAAACCTTCCGATTAGTGCATCACTTTTGGATTTGTTTTTGGCGCGAAAATGAATCCGGCCCGAGTTCATCTTTTTTATAAACGGGATTTCGGACATCCTTTTGAAGGAAGTTTTGTATGGGGTATTGTGTTTTGTTTCCGAACACATCCCACTAACTTTAAGATTTTTGGAACATGATCTTCAACATCATGCTGGTGTCAAACCAGTCCGACAATATTGCTCCACGGCTGCCGACCTGCGCTAGACACATCGTCACTTTGTTGAGCCGGGCTCAACTTCTTCGGATCATCATCTCGGCAAGCTGAACAAGAGTGCGACATCGCGAAGGATAAATCATCACCAACATCGCCGCCCCACGGATTACACGGAGCGGGCATACCGGCATCGCCGCACGGTCGCTTCATCAAGCCGGCATCGACCACGTCACGACCTGCATCAGCAGGGCCACACTATTGCTTCTTCAAGCTGGTGTCCATCACGCCGACCTACTTCGACTCATCGGCTGACATCGAGGCTTCGACGTCTCGGCTGGACCGGGGGCTTCGCCATCTCTTAATCAACCTACTCCGGACACTTCGGCATCACTAGCCGACCAGCTCCGTCACGTTAGCTGGACCGAGGGCTTTGCCTCAGCGAGCCTACCTTTGCCAGCATTGCCATGCCGTCGTTTTATCGCCCATCAGGCAATGCGGATCGAGTCTTGGTTTTGGGAATCACCTTGCTTTAGATTCCTACAACAAATAAACCAGGTGCTATTAATCCCAGTATTTCTTGCTTGTTTGGGTTCATTTTTCCCAAGGAATTATTACTCTGGCTTATCCATTATATGTACACAGGTCTATCAAATGGTGGCCGCATTAACGACGGTCGTGTGGTGGTTCGGTCAGTTTCCGTA
Source organism: Triticum dicoccoides (assembly GCF_002162155.2). NCBI lineage: Eukaryota > Viridiplantae > Streptophyta > Magnoliopsida > Poales > Poaceae > Triticum > Triticum dicoccoides. The sequence continues at coordinate 517,563,068 of NC_041382.1, read as the reverse complement.
CATAGTCCGGCGAACGCCGCATCCGGAACTTGGACCGACCTGTGAATTCAGGCTTTGCCACACCTTTACCGCATCATGCCGACGCCCTGCATCGACATTGACTTCGGCGACAGGTCATATTTCTTTTATTACTCACTTTGCATAAATTATTTATTATGCAATGTTTTTTTAATTATTATTATTACTATTATCTCCGGTTTGCACTATTTTTTGTGCATAGGAAAATGATCCGGGGACTTCGTCGTCACTCTGCCGGTCTGCATTGACCGTGCTATGTCACCACTTCGGCGTGTCGAGCTCTCCGCTCCGCCACCTCGGGACCGGATTGGGGGATGGAACCTTGTCCCGCATCAAGCTCGGACCGCGTCATCAATGTCGAACACATTAACCAGCTAAGTCGCTTTCATGCTCAAAGTTTTAATTTTTAACTTGTGTTCGGTTCGACCTAGCATTATACCTTTTTGAAAAAAAGTTGCTTGTAAAAAATCCCCTTGTCCAAACTTTGTTTGTGACACACATATTCAAATACCCTGTTTATTTGGGGGCTTCCTTTATGAAGTTTTCCTCTTGCATATAATTATACTTGTACGGCTTCATTCCTTGTTTGTGTATTACGCCACAATATGCACCATATTGACTTAAGCGATTTGCAAGCTGGGTTGCCTGGCTCCTGTGCTTACCCCTACGTTCCCGATTGTTCGGCTAGGGAGTAAAGGGAGCACCTCTGCGATTGTCACGACCGGGTCCTCCGAGCTCTGACCTCGGACTGGGTGAAGCAGAAAGCTAGCGCGCTTATTGTTTTCAATCATGGTCGGCACACAACGGAACTCATGAGTACAAAAAATCTATTGCACAAATCTCATAGTAATAATGAGTGTCGGTGTCAAAACCGTCGGATCTCGGGTAGGGGGTCCCGAACTGTGCGTCAAGGCCGGATGGTAACAGGAGACAAGGGACACGATGTTTTTACCCAGGTTCGGGCCCTCTCGATGGAGGTAATACCCTACTCCTGCTTGATTGATATTGATGATATGGGTAGTACAAGAGTAGATCTACCACGAGATCAAGGAGGCTAAACCCTAGAAGCTAGCCTATGGTATGATTGTTGTATATGGAGTTGATGTCCTACGGACTACAACCCTCCGGTTTATATAGACACCGGATAGGGTTATGGTTACACAGAGTCGATTACAATGGTAGGAGATCTTGAATATCCGCATCGCCAAGCTTGCCTTCCACGCCAAGGAAAGTCCCATCCGGACACGGGACGAAATCTTCAATCTTGTATCTTCATAGTCCTGGAGTCCGGCTGGAGGTATAGTCCGGCTACCCGAACACCCCTAATCCAGGACTCCCTCCGTAGCCCCTGAACCAGGCTTCAATGACGACGAGTCCGGCGTGCAGATTGTCTTCGGCATTGCAAGGCGGGTTCCTCCTCCAAGTCCTTCATAGAAGATTGTAAACACCAAGAGTAGTGTCCGGCTCTGCAAAATAAGTTTCCACATATTGCCATAGAGAGAATAATATTAACACAAATCAAATCTGCTGACGTATTCCGCAGTGCGTCATCACACTACGGCCAAGTCCTTTACTCGAATCGTTTTTACTTTTCCACCTTAGCATGTTTTGCGAGGCGGTTTCCTTGGCACGTCTTGTCAAAGTAGAGATCGTGCACCCCCTCTTACGGGATTCTCATCAATACGGACGTGGGTAACCCAACCGCGCCATTGATCACAGCGCTTGGGAGGCAAGCGAGTTTTACTAGGCTGGTGGGGACACAGAACCGCATCCGCCCATATAAGGGGATAAGGATCAACCTTTTTACCTACGCCTTCTTCCTCCTTTGCCTATCCATCTCCTGCGCACTCGAGCTCCAACGCCCAAGCCCACACTTCCCACCTCAACCTTCTCCAGCAATGTCCGGAGCGGGAGGCAAGTGGATGGTCTCCTCCGCCACGGAGGGCCAAGTCAAGAAGCTAAGGAAGGCCGGATACCTGTCTAAGGACATCGTGCACCGGCTTCCCGAAAAGGGGCAGCTTCTCCCCACCCCAAGGCCCCATGAGAGGGTAGTATTTCTTCCCCACTTCCTCCGCGGACTGGGTTTTCCACTCCACCCATTTGTCTAGGGGCTCATGTTCTACTACGGCCTGGATTTCCACGATCTGGCTCCAAACTTCATCCTCAACATCTCGGTGTTTATCGTCGTGTGCGAGGCTTTCCTCCGCGTCCGCCCTCATTTCGGCCTCTGGCTCAAGACCTTCAACGTCAAGCCCAAGGTGGTGCGCGGCAGCCAAGCGGAGTGCGGAGGCGCCATGGCGGGCAAGATGGCCAACGTCCTATGGTTCGAGGGCTCTTTTGTGGAGACCCTAAAGGGGTGGCAATCCGGGTGGTTTTACATCACCGAGCCACGTGATCCGAAATGGATCGCAGCCCCCGAGTTTCGATCCGGACCCCCCACGCGGCTTATGTCCTAGAAAGAGACGGGCCTGTCGTGGGGTGACGAAAAAGAGGTGACCGGATTGCAAACATGCATCCAGTCCCTGGTGAACAAGCCAATCCGGCTTGTTAATGTAATCCAGGTTATGCTCGTCCGCCGGATCCTCCCGTGCCAACAACGGGATTTTAATCTGTGGGAGTTCGACCCGGCGCAGCACCAAACCCTTAGCAGGCTCTTCGACACGACGTACGAAGATGCCTGGAAGGTGCTATTCAAGGGCGCCAAGGCTCCCGCATCCGCTTCCGAGGACCGCGGATATAGCTCGCAGCGTCACGCTAGCGAGGTAAGCTATCTTCACCTTTTACAAGATGTTAAGCTTTTTTCATAGTTTGACTCTATGCGGGATCTAAACTCCCTTACCTTTGACAGGCTTGGCGGGCGATATCCAGACCGATTAACTGTCCGGCTCCGCTGCCCGAAGACCCAGCCCCAGCTCTACTAGTGAAGCTGCTGGTTCCGGCGCCTTATGTGGTGCCGGAGAAGAGCGCCAAGAAGAAGACCACGGGGACTCGAAAGAGTGCCCGTAACATGGTGGCGTCGGACTCGTCATCCGACGAGTCCGAGATGCCCTCTTCCCGTGAAAACGAGGAGGAGGAAGAAGAAAACTCTCCCCCCCCCCCAACGGAGGGAGGAGAGAAGAGGAAGGCCGCCCCAACGGGGGAGGCCGAGGGGTCTAGGAAAAGGAAGACCCCTCCGCCGGACTACTCCCCTAACGCCGAAGAGGGCGAAGAGGAGTGGCCAAACAGGGCCAAGCGTCCGGAGAAATCGTAAGTTCGGATATCAGAGTAACTCATGATGTTCCTTTGTTGCACAGCTTTCCCTAATGTCGAAGGTAATTATGCAGCCCACCCCGGGATGAATTCAACGAATCGTCGGGCGGCTCCCTGGACTCATCGGACGTGAACTCAGTTCCGCCCGCTGTCTCCCCCCGCACTGCAGACGACGCCGAAGTGGCGTCGCGACAAGCTCCGGGGCAGGAGGAGGTGGTCCCGAAGGAGCCGCAAGGCAACCTCCCGGAATCCAGGAGTGAAGGGGATAAGGCCCCCCAGGGCTCCAAGTCCGGCTTTGTGCCAGACACCGCGCCGGAATCTTCCACAGTTCCGGACCGCGGTAGGTGAACTCCTTCCAAGAGGGGCAAGCCTTCTGAGCCGGCGGCCTCCGTCCAACCGGAGGTGCCGGACAATCTGCTGGAGGTGCTTGACGGCGCCTCCATCGACGAGGGGCACCGTACTATTATGAGTACGGTGATCCAGAAGGTTCGGTCCGCCAAGAGCGGACTGACTGAAGCTTGCGCTAGCCTTCTAATAGGCTTCGAGGTAAGTAAAAATATGTAAAAATATTACCGCATAGACAGTAGCCCCTAATGCTCTGTTTGGCGTTCGAAAAGAAAAGCCGAATAGAGGATCTATTGAATTTTGCAGGAGTCTAACAAAAAGGAGTCAATATGCGTATGCAGGCTTCGCTGTTATCCACCGCCGCACTGACTGCGGAGGTGGGTGTCCTGAAGCAAGACCTCGAGCGGACTGAGCAAGAGCTCGGCCTTGCCGAGCGGCGGCTCGAGGAGAAAGAAGGTAAGAAATACCTTATAGAGAAAGTGCCTATAAAAAGGCGTGATTGCAAAAAAATAACAGTATTGTACTGCTTATTGTAGGGGCCACGACTGAGGTGGCGACCCTTAAGCAGGCGCTGTCTGAGGCCGAAAAGAAAATGGCCGCGGAGCGCACTGAGCGAGACAGACTTGGGACTCAGGTCGGCGAGGTGCAACAAGAGCTTCAGGCTCTCACAAAAAAACATGAGAGTTTGGAGCTTGAGTCAAAGGCGCAAGCATCCGAGCTCGCGACGGCCCTTGAGACTGCCAAGTCTGCCAAGGCCGAAGCCAGAAAGGCCCTCCAAGAGTTGGAGGAGATGAGGAAGATAGCAATGGGTAAGGCATTCTTTATGCAAAGCAGAAATATAAAAGTAAACTACTTGTTACTTACCCGAATTCGGAGCTCTCCAGGGCATTCGCAGATCTTCCCCGCAGCGTATCCGACGCTGCCGCATTCTATTGAGCTAAAGAGGGCATCTCGACGGAGAAGGTGTTCTGGTCTCAGTATTCTGAGGCCGGGCACCCTGTGCCCTTGAGCGACCAGCTGAAACAGCTGGTCGAGCTCCACAAGGCGGCCGAATAGGCCATGAAGGGCTTCATAGTTCGGCTGTGGCCCGGAGAGGCCCTGCCTGGGAGCTATTTCGGGCTGGTGCGGCGGCTGGTGGAGGCCTGTCCGAGGCTCGAGGTCATCAAGCGCTCCGTCTGCATCGAAGGTGCCCGTCGGGCCCTTGCCCGTGCAAAGGTGCACTGGGGTAAGCTGGACGGTGAGAAGCTTGTGAAGGACGGGCCGCCGTTGGGGAAGGAGCATCGCAAGCCCGAGAACTACTACAAGGATGTTCTTGCAGGTGTCCGCCTTGTGGCGGATGAATGTACCAAGGATGTGATTTTTGAATGAACTCGCTCATGTTTATCCTGTGCGCTGAAAACTTGTTCATATGCGCTAAGGAATGCTTATTGAATTTAAAATATTACTTTCTGTGCGGCCGTTTATCAAAAAATTGAGAGATGGCCAGTCGTCGGCTTCTGCCCCCATGCCACTAGTGCTGGGGTGTTCGGGATAAACCTGAGCGCTCTTTTTCCCATAGTTGGGTCCTTCGAGGGAGGCGCTCAGCACAACGAACCAGGCAATCAGACTATAATGCTTGAACACTCTCACTTAGCCATAGAACTCTATAATTTTAAATTTCGGCGAAGCCCCTAGTTCGGAAGACCGAGTTCGGGGCGCTATCCACGCCTTGGCCGGACAAAGCCAGCTCCTCGCTCGAAGTGGCATAAGTCTTTAGGGACTCGAAAAACCTCTCGAACAGCGACCGGTCTCTTGCCTCATCATGACAGTCAGTTTTAGCTTTCTCCACTGAGGTGCTTAACCCAGCTGAACTGGGGCACAATCGCAGTGGTTCTCCTAGTGCTACCTTAGCCGATATAGCGGAACGTAAGGCACCAAAACATAGGAGCCGGGCAAACCCAACTATTGACCCAAATCATGATTCGGAGCCGATGCATATAGTGCTATAAGTTCGGGGTGCCGCACTTGTGAAAGTGTACGGACTTCTCACACCATAATGAGGGGTACTGAAGCCCCTGGCATGTTTGCCATACCATGGTGTACGGGTGCAATCATGTCATTTAATAAACATATATGTGAAAAGAGGATAATGCAAAAAATAGACAAAAAGCTATGCATTGTTTATAGAGAGGCTATTTATCAAAGCCGAACGATACAAATAGTGCGATAAGCAAAAAGATATTGGACTATTGAACATGTCCTGACCAGGGGCAGGCCGTGGAATTGTATTCAAAACAGGTATACTGCTCGTAACAGAGACCACCTGGGAGTTCCATAATGCGGCATGGCTTGTCTGCCTCCCTGGATCTTGCATCATTTGTGCGGCAGTCGAATTGCCGAACAGGTCGTCCGAAATATGGAGTCCTGAAAGTAAGAAAAAAATTAAAAAAAGAATCCGGCAGCCCCTAGTACGTTTTAAGCCGTATTTTGGGCTTGCCGTTATTGTGCCCCTTCCCCTGTGCCCATGGTATTTCAAGGGCGTAGTTATGTACGCGAGGCACTGCTTTCGCTATGTCGCGAGAGCTGGGGTTGGGGCCGCATTGCTACGCTTGCTCAGAGTGTGCCAGGCGGTCCTGCTGTGGGTTACTCCGGGCGCGCTTGGCAGTGTCTGGCTTTTTAATGGCCGGACTGGAGAATTGCCTAAGAAGGCTACTTTGTACTTCCGCTGCGAGAGCCGTCATGTGCTCCTCCGTACGGAGGGAGCGTTCGGTGTTTCTGTTGACCGTGATTAATCCTCGAGGGCCTGGCATCTTGAGCTTGAGATATGCGTAGTGCGGCACCGCATTGAACTTTGCGAATGCGGTTCGTCCGAGCAGGGCGTGATAGCCACTGCGAAACGGGACTATATCGAAGATTAACTCTTCGCTTCGGAAATTGTCCGGGGATCCGAAGACCACGTCAAGTGTTACTGAGCCTGTACAGTTGGCTTCTACACCTAGTATAACGCCTTTAAAGGTCGTTTTTGTGGGCTTAATCCTTGAGGGGTCTATGCCCATTTTCCGCACTGTATCCTGGTAAAGCAGGTTCAGGCTACTGCCGCCGTCCATGAGGACTCTTGTGAGATGAAATCCGTCGACGATTGGGTCGAGAACCAATGCGGCGAAGCCGCCATGACAGATGCTAGTGGGATGGTCCCTTCGTTCAAAAGTGATCGGGCAGGAGGACCATGGGTTGAACTTTGGGGCGACTGGCTCCATCGCGTATACGTCCCGTAGCGCACACTTCCGCTCCCTCTTGGGAATGTGGGTTGCGTATATCATGTTCACCGTCTGCACTTGTGGGGGAAAGCCCTTCTGTCCATTGTTGTTCGGCGGCCTGGGCTCCTCCTCGTCGTCGCTGTGCAGCCCCTTGTCTTTGTTTTCGGCTCTTAACTTGCCTGCCTGCTTGAACACCCAACAATCCCTGTTAGTGCGATTGGCTGGCCATTCGGGGGTGCCATGTATCTGGCACAAGCGGTCGAGTATTCGGTCCAAACTAGATGGGCCCTGAGTATTCTTTTTGAATGGCTTTTTCCGCTGACCAGATTTATAGCCTCTGAATCCGGCATTGACTGTCGTGTCTTCATTGTTGTCGCTGTTAATGCGGCGTTTTTGCTTATTCCGACATGTCCTGCCACTTTTGTCCTTGGTATCCAAATTACCAGGGTTCTTTGATAAGTTGTTACTGCGAGCTAGCCAGCTGTCTTCTCCCGCGCAAAAGTGGGTCATGAGTGTTGTGAGGGCTGCCATAGATTTCGGCTTTTCCTGTCCCAGGTGCCGAGCAAGCCACTCGTCGCGGATGTTATGCTTGAAGGCTGCTAGGGCCTCTGCGTCCGGACAGTCGACTATCTGGTTTTTCTTTGTTAGGAACCGTGTCCAGAATTGCCTGGCCGATTCCTCTGGCTGCTGAATTATGTGGCTTAAGTCGTCGGCATCCGGTGGTCGCACGTAAGTGCCCTGGAAGTTGTCGAGGAATGCGGCTTCCAGGTCCTCCCAAGAACCGATTGAGTCTGCTGGCAGGCTGTTAAGCCAATGCCGGGCCGGTCCTTTAAGTTTGAGCGGGAGGTATTTGATGGCGTGTAGATCATCGCCGCGTGCCATGTGGATGTTAAGGAGATAATCCTCGATCCATACTGCCGGATCGGTTGTGCCATCGTATGATTCGATGTTTACGGGTTTGAAACCCTCTGGGATTTTATGATCCATTACTTCATCCGTGAAGCATAGCGGGTGTGCGGCGCCTCTGTACTGGGCTATATCACGACGCAGCTCAGAAGAGCTATGTCTGTTGTGTTCGGCCCGGCCGGATTTGTTCTATCCGGAGTGAAGATCATCGTCATGTGTCGTAGGGCACCTGCGCGATCCGTAGATCGATCTTGTTTGTCTTGCCTTATCCTCCAGTACGTCTCGCAGGTCTGGCGCATTTTCCCGTGCCTTAGTTGAGTGGCGTCGGGACATGGCTTGGGTGGAGGGCCGAGAGGCCTCTCTGTCGCGGCCGCGAGGTGGCTGGTCTGTCATGTCGTGCGCTGGTGATGTAGGTGCTTCCTCCTCTAATCAGGGTAGCGGCCTGCGCTTTGGGTAACTCTTGGAGGGGCGTTCAAGTTCATACTCTTCGGCCGCAAGGACTTCAGTCCATCCGTCAGCTAGCAAATCTTGGTCAGCTCTAAGCTGTTGCTGCTTTTTCTTGAGGCTGCTTGCCGTGGCAAAAAGCCTGCGTTTGAAACACTCTTGTTCGGCGGGGTCTGATGGTACGACGAATTCGTCGTCATCGAGGCTTGCCTCGTCTCCGGAGGGAGGCATATAGTTATCATCCTCGACCTCTCGGTCTGCCGCTCTCTCATGAGGGCTGGCTTCTCCATCTTCCTGTGTCGAATCTTGCTGGGGTGGGTGTTCTACGGTGCTATCCGGGGTACTATTCTCTCCTGTGCCGGAATCACCGTTTTTGCTTTGGCGGGATTTAGAGCGGCGCTGCTGACGCCGGCGCTTTGGCTGTTTCTTGGAGGTGTCATCCCCCGCTGTTCCATCGCCATCTCCATCTTTTGGAGTATCCACCATATATATGTCATATGACGAGGTGGCCTTCCAGCGCCCTACAGGTGCTGGTTCCTGTTCGTCTCCTACATCGTCGTCCATACCGTCGATGTCTTCGGAGCCGAAGTCAAGCATGTCGGTTAACTCATCGACATTGGCTACAAAGTGGGTGGTGGGTGGGCTTTGAACTTCTTCATCGTCCGTATCCCATCCTCGCTGACCGTAATCCAGCCAGGGCTCTCCTGATAAAGAGAGAGACTTGAGAGAATTCAGGATGTCACCCAAAGGCGAGTGCTGAAAGATGTCCGCGGCGGTGAACTCCATTATCGGCGCCCAATCGGATTCGATTGGCAGGGGCGCGGGGGGTTCGGAGTCCGGGGAGGAGTCCGGATCCTCGGAGTCACGGGTCATGCAGAGTGCGGGACTGGCGTTCGGCTCGATCGCCTTTGAGATCGCAGCCCCCGAGGTGACGTCCAACCGCTCATCCTCGATTGGCGCAATAGGCTCCGAGTTAGGGGTCGGAACCGGTGCGTGTGCGGCCTCCAGGACACTATCCGGAGGCAGAGCTAGATCATGCCCCTTGAAAGAAATATGCCCTAGAGGCAATAATGAAGTTATTATTTATTTCCTTATATATCATGATAAAAGTTTATTATTCATGCTAGAATTGTATTAACTGGAAACATAATACATGTGTGAATACATAGACAAACAGAGTGTCACTAGTATGCCTCTACTAGACTAGCTTGTTAATCAAAGATGGTTATGTTTCCTAACCATGGAAAAAGAGTTGTCCTTTGATTAACAGGATCACATCATTAGATGAATGATCTGATTGACATGACCCATTCCATTAGCTTAGCACCCGATCGTTTAGTATGTTGCTATTGCTTTCTTCATAACTTATACATGTTCCTATGACTATGAGATTATGCAACTCCCGTTTGCTGGAGGAACACTTTGTGTGCTACCAAACGTCACAACGTAACTGGGTGATTATAAAGGAGCTCTACATGTGTCTCCAAAGGTACATGTTGGGTTGGCGTATTTCGAGATTAGGATTTGTCACTCCGATTGTCGGAGAGGTATCTCTGGGCCCTCTCGATAATGCACATCACTTAAGCCTTGCAAGCATTGCAACTAATGAGTTAGTTGCGGGATGATGTATTATAGAACGAGTAAAGAGACTTGCCAGTAACAAGATTGAACTAGGTATGGGATACCGACGATCGAATCTCGGGCAAGTAACATACCGATGACAAAAGGAACAACGTATGTTGTTATGCGATCTGACCGATAAAAGATGTTTGTAGAATATGTAGGAGCCAATATGAGCATCCAGGTTCCGCTATTGGTTATTGACCGGAGACGTGTCTCGGTCATGTCTACATTGTTCTCGAACCCGTAGGGTCCGCACGCTTAAGGTTACGATGACAGTTATATTATGAGTTTATGCAGTTTTGATGTACCGAAGGTTGTTCGGAGTCCCGGATGTGATCACGGACATGAGGAGGAGTCTCGAAATGGTCGAGACATAAAGATTGATATATTGGAAGCCTATGTTTGGATATCAGAAGTGTTTCGGGTGAAATCGGGATTTTACCGGAGTACCGGGAGGTTATCGGAACCCCCTGGGAGGTATATGGGCCTTAGTGGGCCTTAGTGGAAGAGAGGAGAGGTGGCCAGA
>NC_041382.1:517545533-517552371 GCF_002162155.2 Triticum dicoccoides | reverse complement strand
TCCTATTCCAACTAGGAAAGGGGGGAGTCCTACTCCCAGAGGGAGTAGGACTCCTCCTGGCGCGCCTCTCCTGGCCGGCCGGCCCCCCTCCCTTGAACCTTTATATACGGAGGCAGGGGCACCCCTAGAGACACAAGTTGATCCACGTGATCATATTCTTAGCCGTGTGCAGTGCCCCCTTCCACCATAGTCCTCGATAATATTGTAGCGGTGCTTAGGCGAAGCCCTGCGACGGTAGTACATCAAGATCGTCACCACGCCGTCGTGCTGACAGAACTCTTCCCCGACACTTTGCTGGATCGGAGTCCGGGGGTCGTCATCGAGCTGAACCTGTGCTAGAACTCGGAGGTGCCGTAGTTTCGGTGCTTGATCGGTCGGGCCGTGGAGACGTATGACTACATCAACCAAACGCTTCCGTTGTCGATCTATAAAGGTATGTAGATCACACTCTCCCCTCTTGTTGCTATGCATCACCATGATCTTGCGTGTGCGTAGGAAAATTTTGAAATTACTACGTTCCCCAACAGTGGCATCCGAGCCTAGGTTTTATGTGTTGATGTTATATGCACGAGTAGAACACAAGTGAGTTGTGGGCGATATAAGTCATACTGCTTACCAGCATGTCATACTTTGGTTCAGCGGTATTGTTGGACGAAGCAGCCCGGACCGACATTACGCGTACGCTTACGCGAGACCGGTTCTCCCGACGTGCTTTGCACATAGGTGGCTTGCAGGTGACAGTTTCTCCAACTTTAGTTGAACCGAGTGTGGCTACGCCCGGTCCTTGAGAAGGTTAAAACAGCACCAACTTGACAAACTATCGTTGTGGTTTTGATGCGTAGGTAAGATTGGTTCTTGCTTAAAGCCCGTAGCAGCCACGTAAAACATGCAACAACAAAGTAGAGGACGTCTAACTTGTTTTTGCAGGGCATGTTGTGATGTGATATGGTCAAGACATGATGCTAAATTTTATTGTATGAGATGATCATGTTTTGTAACCGAGTTATCGGCAACTGGCAGGAGCCATATGGTTGTCGCTTTATTGTATGCAATGCAATCGCGATGTAATGCTTTACTTTATCACTAAGCGGTAGCGATAGTCGTGGAAGCATAAGTTTGGCGAGACGACAACGATACTACGATGGAGATCAAGGTGTCGCGCCGGTGACGATGGTGATCACGACGGTGCTTCGAAGATGGAGATCACAAGCACAAGATGATGATGGCCATATCATATCACTTATATTGATTGCATGTGATGTTTATCTTTTATGCATCTTATCTTGCTTTGATTGACGGTAGCATTATAAGATGATCTCTCACTAAATTTCAAGATAAAAAGTGTTCTCCCTGAGTATGCACCGTTGCCAAAGTTCGTCGTGCCCAGACACCACGTGATGATCGGGTGTGATAAGCTCTACGTCCATCTACAACGGGTGCAAGCCTGTTTTGCACACGCAGAATACTCAGGTTAAACTTGACGAGCCTAGCATATGCAGATATGGCCTTGGAACACTGACATCAAAAGATCGAGCGTGAATCATATAGTAGATATGATCAACATAACGATGTTCACCATTGAAAACTACTCCATTTCACGTGATGATCGGTTATGTTTTAGTTGATTTGGATCACGTGATCACTTAGATGATTAGAGGGATGTCTATCTAAGTGGGAGTTCTTTAAGTAATATGATTAATTGAACCTAAATTTATCATGAACTTAGTACCTGATAGTATCTTGCTTGTTTATGTATGATTGTAGATAAATGGCCCGTGCTGTTGTTCCATTGAATTTTAATGTGTTCCTTGAGAAAGCAAAGTTGAAAGATGATGGTAGCAATTACACGGACTGGGTCCGTAACTTGAGGATTATCCTCATTGCTGCACAGAAGAATTACGTCCTGGAAGCACCACTGGGTGCCAGGCCTGCTGCTGGAGCAACACCAGATGTTGTGAACGTCTGGCAGAGCAAAGCTGATGACTACTCGATAGTTCAGTGTGCCATGCTTTACGGCGTAGAATCGGGACTTCAACGACGTTTTGAATGTCATGGAGCATATGAGATGTTCCAGGAGTTGAAGTTAATATTTCAAGTAAATGCCCGGATTGAGAGATATGAAGTCTCCAATAAATTCTATAGCTGCAAGATGGAGGAGAACAGTTCTGTCAGTGAGCATATACTCAAAATGTCTGGGTATAATAATCACTTGATTCAGATGGGAGTTAATCTTCCAGATGATTGTGTCATTGACAGAATTCTCCAATCACTGCCACCAAGCTACAAGAGCTTTGTAATGAACTATAATATGCAAGGGATGAATAAGACTATTCCCGAGCTCTTTGCAATGCTGAAAGCTGCGGAGGTAGAAATCAAGAAGGAGCATCAAGTGTTGATGGTCAACAAGACCACTAGTTTCAAGAAAAAGGGCAAAGGGAAGAAGAAGGGGAACTTCAAAAAGAACAGCAAGCAAGTTGCTACTCAAGAGAAGAAACCCAAACCTGGACCTAAGCCTGAAACTGAGTGCTTCTACTGCAAGCAGACTGGTCACTGGAAGCGGAACTGCCCCAAGTATTTGGCGGATAAGAAGGATGGCAAGGTGAACAAAGGTATATGTGATATACATGTTATTGATGTGTACCTTACTAGAGCTCGCAGTAGCACCTGGGTATTTGATACTGGATCTGTTGCTAATATTTGCAACTCGAAACAGGGACTACGGATTAAGCGAACACTGGCAAAGGACGAGGTGACGATGCGCGTGGGAAATGGTTCTAAAGTCGATGTGACTGCGGTCGGCATGCTACCTCTACATCTACCTTAGGAATTAATATTAGACCTAAATAATTGTTATTTGGTGCCAGCGTTGAGCATGAACATTATATCTGGATCTTGTTTAATGCGAGACGGTTATTATTTAAATCAGAGAATAATGGTTGTTCTGTTTATATGAGTAATATCTTTTATGGTCATGCACCTTTGAAGAGTGGTCTATTTTTGATGAATCTCGATAGTAGTAACACACATATTCATAATGTTGAAGCCAAAAGATGCAGAGTTGATAATGATAGTGCAACTTATTTGTGGCACTGCCGTTTAGGTCATATCGGTGTAAAGCGCATGAAGAAACTCCATACCGATGGACTTTTGGAACCTCTTGATTATGAATCACTTGGTACTTGCGAACCGTGCCTTATGGGCAAGATGACTAAAACACCATTCTCCGGTACAATGGAGAGAGCAACAGATTTGTTAGAAATCATACATACAGATGTATGTGGTCCGATGAATGTTGAGGCTCATGGCGGATATTGTTATTTTCTCACCTTCACAGATGATTTAAGCAGATATGGGTATATCTACTTAATGAAGCATAAGTCTGAAACATTCGAAAAGTTCAAAGAATTTCAGAGTGAAGTTGAAAATCATCGTAACAAGAAAATAAAGTTTCTGCAATCTGATCGTCGAGGAGAATATTTGAGTTACGAGTTTGGTCTACATCTGAAACAATGCGGAATAGTTTCGCAACTCACACCACACGGAACACCTCAGCGTAATGGTGTGTCCGAACGTCGTAATCGTACTTTACTTGATATGGTGCGATCTATGATGTCTCTTACAAATTTACTGCTATCATTTTGGGGTTATGCTTTAGAGACGGCCGCATCCACGTTAAATAGGGCACCATCAAAATCCGTTGAGATGACACCTTATGAACTATGGTTTGGCAAGAAACCAAAGTTGTCATTTCTTAAAGTTTGGGGCTACGATGCTTATGTGAAAAAGCTTCAACCTGATAAGCTCGAACCCAAATCGGAGAAATGTGTCTTCATAGGATACCCAAAGGAGACTGTTGGGTACACCTTCTATCACAGATCCAAAGGCAAGACATTCGTTGCTAAGAATGGATCCTTTCTAGAGAAGGAGTTTCTCTCGAAAGAAGTGAGTGGGAGGAAAGTAGAACTTGATGAGGTAACTGTACCTGCTCCCTTATTGGAAAGTAGTGCATCACAGAAAACTGTTTCTGTGACACCTACACCAATTAGTGAGGAAGCTAATGATAATGATCATGAAACTTTAGAACAAGATACTACTGAACCTCGTAGATCAACCAGAGTGAGATCCGCACCAGAGTGGTACGGTAATCCTGTTCTGGAAGTCATGCTACTAGATCATGATGAACCTACGAACTATGAAGAAGCGATGGTGAGCCCAGATTCCGTAAAATGGCTTGAAGCCATGAAATCTGAGATGGGATCCATGTATGAGAACAAAGTATGGACTTTGGTTGACTTGCCCGATGATCGGCAAGCAATTGAGAATAAATGGATCTTCAAGAAGAAGAATGACGCTGACGGTAATATTACTGTCTACAAAGCTCGACTTGTCGCAAAAGGTTTTCAACAAGTTCAAGGGGTTGACTATGATGAGACCTTCTCACCCGTAGCGATGCTTAAGTCTGTCCGAATCATGTTAGCAATTGCCGCATTTTATGATTATGAAATTTGGCAGATGGATGTCAAAACTGCATTCCTGAATGGATTTCTGGAACAAGAGTTGTATATGATGCAACCGGAAGGTTTTGTCAATCCAAAGGGAGCTAACAAAGTGTGCAAGCTCCAGCGATCCATTTATGGACTGGTGCAAGCCTCTCGGAGTTGGAATAAACACTTTGATAGTGTGATCAAAGCATTTGGTTTTATACAGACTTTTGGAGAAGCCTGTATTTACGAGAAAGTGAGTGGGAGCTCTATAGCATTTCTGATATTATATGTGGATGACATATTACTGATTGGAAATGATATAGAATGTCTGGATAGCATAAAGGGATATTTGAATAAGAGTTTTTCAATGAAAGACCTCGGTGAAGCTGCTTACATATGAGGCATAAAGATCTATAGAGATAGATCAAGACGCTTAATTGGACTTTCACAAAGCACATACCTTGACAAGATTTTGAAGAAGTTCAAAATGGATCAAGCAAAGAAAGGGTTCTTGCCTATGTTACAAGGTGTGAAGTTGAGTCAGACTCAATGCCCGACCACTGTAGAAGATAGAGAGAAAATGAAAGATGTTCCCTATGTGTCAGCCATAGGCTCTATCATGTATGCAATGTTGTGTACCAGACCTGATGTGTGCCTTGCTATAAGTCTAGCCGGGAGGTACCAAAGTAATCCAGGAGTGGATCACTGGACAGCGGTCAAGAACATCCTGAAGTACCTGAAAAGGACTAAGGATATGTTTCTCGTATATGGAGGTGACAAAGAGCTCATCGTAAACGGTTACGTTGATGCAAGTTTTGACACTGATCCGGACGATTCTAAATCGCAAACCGGATACGTGTTTACATTGAACGGTGGAGCTGTCAGTTGGTGCAGTTCTAAACAGAGCGTCGTGGCGGGATCTACGTGTGAAGCAGAATACATAGCTACTTCGGAAGCAGCGAATGAAGGAGTCTGGATGAAGGAGTTCATATCCGATCTAGGTGTCATACCTAGTGCATCGGGTCCAATGAGAATCTTTTATGACAATACTGGTGCAATTGCCTTGGCAAAGGAATCCAGATTTCACAAGAGAACCAAGCACATCAAGAGACGCTTCAATTCCATCCGGGATCTAGTCCAGGTGGGAGACATAGAGATTTGCAAGATACATACGGATCTGAATGTAGCAGACCCGTTGACTAAGCCTCTTCCACGAGCAAAACATGATCAACACCAAGGCTCCATGGGTGTTAGAATCATTACTATGTAATCTAGATTATTGACTCTAGTGCAAGTGGGAGACTGAAGGAAATATGCCCTAGAGGCAATAATAAAGTTATTATTTATTTCCTTATATATCATGATAAAAGTTTATTATTCATGCTAGAATTGTATTAACCGGAAACATAATACATGTGTGAATACATAGACAAACAGAGTGTCACTAGTATGCCTCTACTAGACTAGCTTGTTAATCAAAGATGGTTATGTTTCCTAACCATGGACAAAGAGTTGTCATTTGATTAACAGGATCACATCATTAGATGAATGATCTGATTGACATGACCCATTCCATTAGCTTAGCACCCGATCGTTTAGTATGTTGCTATTGCTTTCTTCATAACTTATACATGTTCCTATGACTATGAGATTATGCAACTCCCGTTTGCTGGAGGAACACTTTGCGTGCTACCAAACGTCACAACGTAACTGGGTGATTATAAAGGAGCTCTACAGGTGTCTCCAAAGGTACATGTTGGGTTGGCGTATTTTGGGATTAGGATTTGTCACTCTGATTGTCGGAGAGGTGTCTCTGGGCCCTCTCGGTAATGCACATCACTTAAGCCTTGCAAGCATTGCAACTAATGAGTTAGTTGCGGGATGATGTATTATAGAACGAGTAAAGAGACTTGCCGGTAACAAGATTGAACTAGGTATGGGATACCGACGATCGAATCTCGGGCAAGTAACATACCGATGACAAAAGGAACAACGTATGTTGTTATGCGGTCTGACCGATAAAAGATCTTCGTAGAATATGTAGGAGCCAATATGAGCATCCAGGTTCCGCTATTGGTTATTGACCGGAGACGTGTCTCGGTCATGTCTACATTGTTCTCGAACCCGTAGGGTCCGCACGCTTAAGGTTACGATGACAGTTATATTATGAGTTTATGCATTTTTGATGTACCGAAGGTTGTTCGGAGTCCCGGATGTGATCACGGACATGACGAGGAGTCTCGAAATGGTCGAGACATAAAGATTGATATATTGGAAGCCTATGTTTGGATATCGGAAGTGTTCCGGGTGAAATCGGGATTTTACCGGAGTACCGGGAGGTTACCGGAACCCCC
>NC_041382.1:517536949-517545208 GCF_002162155.2 Triticum dicoccoides | reverse complement strand
TCCTCCTCTCTCTCCTCTTTCCCCCCCTCCATGAATCCTATTCCAACTCGGAAAGGGGGGGAGTCCTACTCCCAGAGGGAGTAGGACTCCTCCTGGCGCGCCTCTCCTGGCCGGCCGGCCCCCCTCCCTTGAACCTTTATATACGGAGGCAGGGGCACCCCTAGAGACACAAGTTGATCCACGTGATCATATTCTTAGCCGTGTGCGGTGCCCCCTTCCACCATAGTCCTCGATAATAATGTAGTTGTGCTTAGGAGAAGCCCTGCGACGGTAGTACATCAAGATCGTCACCACGCCGTCGTGCTGACGGAACTCTTCCCCGACACTTTGCTGGATCGGAGTCCAGGGATCGTCATCGAGCTGAACGTGTGCTAGAACTTGGAGGTGCCGTAGTTTCGGTGCTTGATCGGTCGGGTCGTGGAGACGTACGACTACATCAACCAAACGCTTTCGTTGTCAATCTATAAAGGTACGTAGATCACACTCTCCCCTCTCGTTGCTATGCATCACCATGATCTTGCGTGTGCGTAGGAAAATTTTGAAATTACTACGTTCCCCAACACCCCTCGAGATAGTGCGGCGCGCTTGGCCGTGGCTCGAAACCGTCGAAGATCAAGTCTCCGCGGATGTCAGCCGTGTAGTTTAAGCTTCCAAACCTGACTTGATGGCCAGGGGCGTAGCTTTCGGTCTGCTCCAGGTGGTCAAGCGAATTGGCCCGCAGTGCGAAGCCGCCGAAGACGAAGATCTGGCCGGGGAGAAATGTCTCACCCTGGCCCTCATCGTTGTTCATGATCAAAGGAGCTATCAGGCCTAAAGGCGACGACACAGAGGAACTCTCAATGAAAGCACCAATGTCGGTGTCAAAACAGGCGGATCTCGGGTAGGGGGTCCCGAACTGTGCATCAAGGCCGGATGGTAACAGGAGACAAGGGACACGATGTTTTTACCCAGGTTCGGGCCCTCTCGATGGAGGTAATACCCTACTCCTGCTTGATTGATATTGATGATATGGGTAGTACAAGAGTAGATCTACCACGAGATCAAGGAGGCTAAACCCTAGAAGCTAGCCTATGGTATGATTGTTGTATATGGAGTTGATGTCCTACGGACTACAACCCTCCGGTTTATATAGACACCGGATAGGGTTAGGGTTACACAGAGTCGATTACAATGGTAGGAGATCTTTAATATCCGCATCGCCAAGCTTGCCTTCCACGCCAAGGAAAGTCCCATCCGGACACGGGACGAAGTCTTCAATCTTGTATCTTCATAGTCCTGGAGTCCGACTGAAGGTATAGTCCGGCTACCCGAACACCCCCTAATCCAGGACTCCCTCAATGAGCACCGAAGAAAGGTATCGGTGGGGGTACTATTTTCTTCGAAGATGCTTCTTACACTTCGTCTGTAATATAGCATAAGTTCCCTGAGCGCGCTTTGTCTGTTATAGCCTTATGGCCCGGTTGCCTGGTTATCGGAAACACTGTCGATATTCTCGACAGGTGGAGTACATAACACTTTTTGGTCCTTGAACGAAGAGGGAGAAGCTGACGGTCAGTTAAGACGCGTTTAAAGTTCGGTTGAACAAAGATATGATATAAGTACTTCGGTACATACAATCATTATACATAAAATCTTTTACCCAAGTCACTTGGGGGCTCTTAAAATTTATATGAGCTATTTTATAGTAAATGTGTTTTCTTCTTGGCCGTTGCAGAGTCTTTTTCTATCACTCCTTTTTCGACGTGAGTGTGTGGTCACTAGCCAGATAACCCATTTTCTCTCTAGTGACCGCTCGAGTTTAGTTTGCTAAACTGGTCTAACGAGAAGCACTCCGCATTCGGGATAGGAGGCTGCAGCCGTAGGCTGACCCGCTTGAAGTCTTGAGATTGGAAGTGTAATGTTAAAGCACGACAGAAGCACTCTTTTTTTCTAAGACCAATTTTCGGATTGGCACCAAACACTTGATCTTGTTCGGACGTCAAGTTTTTACTGATGTTTTTTTTGGTTTTCCAAGCTTATGGCACTTTTAAACTATTTGTGCGTTTTCAGCACAGGTCTCGCAGTGCAATGTCGGACACCTTTATAGATTCGGCAAAAAACATTCTCGGATCTCACTATATATGCATTGGTTTCAAATTGTGTCTTCGGTCAATAGTTGGGTTGCCCGGCTCCTGCGCTTGCCTCCTACGTTCCGCTTTGTTCGGCTAGGTGTGCAAAGGGAGAACCACTGCGATTGTGCTTCCATCTCACATGGTTAAGCACCTCAGTGGAGAAAGCCGAAAACTGACTGTCACAATAAGCGTAAACTGGTTAGCAATCCGATGACAGTGTTAAATGACGGGCCATTCATAACAATGGCCGAAGTGTTTACGACTTGACATCGACTGTCGCCGAACACTACCGGGGGCTATTAACTGGCCTCCCAAACTAAATCCTCGATATTTTGCTCTTACATTAGAGCTAAGGTTGCATGATCATGCTTAGCATGACAACCCAAAGAAAGGAACAGATAGCGGGACCATTTTCTTTGGAAGACATTTCTTATGTTAAACAGTAATATAACATATCTCTCTGCGTACCTTTGTTTATAAAACCGTATGGCCAGATTGCCTTGTTTGTCGTAAATATTTACCCTCATAAAGGCTTTATAAAGTAGGACAAACACTCCTCGGCTACTAGCCGACGAGGTGGAAGCTGATGGTCGGTCAACAAAGTTTTGTACAATGCGGATCCGAGCATTAATGACGTAAAGTACTTGGATACATAGAGTCATTACACATAATTTGTGATTTTACTATCGATATGGATCCTTAATTCGGCCTCCCATGCCCGCATTAAGGCTCGGGGGCTACTGGGCTTCGGGCTTATTATTTACAAATATTAAAGGGGCACATCAATCCCCTGATCTGGTGTTGCCACCCGACCAGTGTCTCGGGGGCTACTTCATTGCATGTTCAATGCAGAAAATTTTAAGTGCAATACAGTTTCCGAGGAGATTTTGATCCTCAGGTTGGTCGGCCGCACCCAACCTGAGTCTTGAGGACTGAGCACACCGCTTTTGTGTCCCGAAGTATTCTGCCGAGCTAGGACTTGATCCTCAGACCGATTTTGCAAATCAACCTGAGTCTTAGCGGCTACTGGGATCAGCGGTCTTATGCCATCCTTCATGTGCATCTCGGGTTTTAGACCGATACCCACCTTGAGGGCTACTGGCTATATATCTCGGCAGAGAATAAATTGCACCAATTGAAAATATTGACAAAAATCGGCCCACATTCGGGGTGGTGCACCACCTCGGAAGCTGTCCGGCATAAAGCTCGGGCGCTAGTGGTTGGCTCCATAGAGGGCATTTCCGGCGTTGGAGCTCGGATACAATCCGGCGTTGGAGCTCAGATAAATAGTCCGGCGTTGGAGCTCGGATACAGTCCGGCGTTGGAGCTCGGATACATAGTCCGACGTTAGAGCTCAGAATCGGTCCGGCGTTGGTGCTCGGATGCAAAGATACCTCGAATGCAGTCCGACGTTGGAGCTCGGACGCAAGAGGACGCTGCCGCCCGGGAACAACTTCAAACCTGAGGTGTGGCATAAAAATAACAAGGCATTGATAAAGGCCGGAAACTTAAAGGGGCTCCTCGGATACCCGACGTGTAAACTCGTCGAATGCATTTCGGTGATCCTCAAGATCGAAGATGAGAAGATTTGTTGAACCAGTTTTCAAGACCGACGACCGAAGATGAAGAACAGTTCGGAAGAATCGAGGAGCGTCCCTAACTTGAAGACCGGTTCAGGGGGCTACTGACGGTGTCCTGGACTAGGGGGTACTCACCACGTCATCTCCCGATCTGTTAGATTGGGCCGAGGACCCCCATGGCCATATACTCATGGGCCAGTTTGGACAGCTGCCGCATACATGGAAGATTCCACAAGACTTGGTGATCAAGACAAGGACTCCTCCCCACCGGCGTATTCGGCTAGGACTCTTGTTATCCTAGGCCTCTGGTGCATTATATAAACCGAGGCCAGGCTAGTCGATGGAGAATATACAACATACAATCATACGTAGGCTAGCTTCTAGGGTTTAGCCTCTCTGATCTCGTGGTAGATCTACTCTTGTACTACCCATATCATCAATATTAATCAAGCAGGTCGTAGGGTTTTACCTCCATCAAGAGGGCCCGAACCTAGGTAAAACATCGTGTTCCCTGCCTCCTGTTACCATCTGCCTTAGACGCACAATTCGGAGATCCACCGGTTTTGACACCGGCACCTATGCTGTCGTAGAAGTGTTCCATGACATTACCAAAATTATCATCACGGAAGTGCCCACTTCCATGACGATAAATCGCGCGTCACAGAAGTGCTTTCGTCAAGGGTGACCGACATGTGGCATCCACCGTAACGGAACGCCGTTAAGCTATCGGGTCGGGTTTTGGATCCGATAACCCGTTAACAGCCCCGACCACTGGGGATTTTCCACGTGTAAAATCATCATTGGCTGGAGGAAACACGTGTCGGCTCATCGTCGGGACAGATGTCATCCACTCATTAGACAGAAGGTGCCTATGATACGTTGATACGTGGCACGGCCCAATAGAGGCCCATTCCTGTGAAAAGGCCGGTCCGTTTGACTTGGTCAAAAGGTGGCGGGCCAGCCCATGGAAAGCCTGTTGACGGCCTGTTCGCATATAGCCCATTTACAGCCTGCTAACCCAAGGCCTGTTACACCCTATCCGAATTAGGCCCAGTAGCGTCATCTGGGCCATCCAATATGATTCCAGCCCGTTTTCACTTCTAGCCCATGTATGGCCCATGACGTCTTTCGGCCCATATGAGGCCCTATGTAACTCTTGGCCTATTAACGGCCCGTGGTGAAACTGGCCCGTAATGAACAGTGTATCACTTTGCACCCATTAACGGCCCGTGGTGAAACTGTTGGAAATATGCCCTATAGGCAATAATAAATTGATTATTATTATATTTCCTTGTTCGTGATAATCGTTTATTATCCATGCTAGAATTCTATTGATAGGAAACTCAGATACATGTGTGGATACATAGACAACACCATGTCCCTAGTAAGCCTCTAGTTGACTAGCTCGTTGATCAATAGATGGTCACGGTTTCCTGACCATGGACATTGGATGTCATTGATAACAGGATCACATCATTAGGAGAATGATGTGATGGACAAGACCCAATCCTAAGCCTAGCACAAAGATCGTGTAGTTCGTATGCTAAAGCTTTTCTAATGTCAAGTATCATTTCCTTAGACCATGAGATTGTGCAACTCCCGGATACCGTAGGAGTGCTTTGGGTGTGCCAAACGTCACAAGGTAACTGGGTGGCTATAACAGTACACTACAGGTATCTCCGAAAGTGTCTGTTGGGTTGGCACGAATCGAGACTGGGATTTGTCACTCCGTGTGACGGAGAGGTATCTCTGGGACCACTCGGTAGGACATCATCATAATGTGCACAATGTGATCAAGGAGTTAATCACGGGATGATGTGTTACGGAACGAGTAAAGAGACTTGCTGGTAACGAGATTGAACAAGGTATCGGGATACCGACGATCGAATCTCGGGCAAGTATCGTACCGCTAGACAAAGGGAATTGTATACGGGATTGATTAAGTCCTTGACATCATGGTTCATCCGATGAGATCATCGTGGACCATGTGGGAGCCAACATGGGTATCCAGATCCCGCTGTTGGTTATTGACCGGAGAGTCATCTCGGTCATGTCTGCATGTCTCCCGAACCCGTAGGGTCTACACACTTAAGGTTCGGTGACGCTAGGGTATAGAGATATTAGTATGCGGTAACCCGAAAGTTGTTCGGAGTCCCGGATGAGATCCCGGACGACACGAGGAGTTCCGAAATGGTCCGGAGGTAAAGAATTATATATAGGAAGTGCTATTTCGGCCATCGGGACAAGTTTCGGGGTCACCGGTATTGTACCAGGACCACCGGAAGGGTCCCGGGGGTCCACCGGGTGGGGCCACCTGCCCCGGGGGGCCACATGGGCTGTAGGGGTGCACCTTGGCCTAAATGGGCCAAGGGCACCAGCCCCTAGAGGCCCATGCGCCAAAGGGACAAGAGGAGGGGAGAGTCCTAAAGGGGGAAGGCACCTCCGAGGTGCCTTGGGGAGGATGGACTCCTTCCCCCCTTGGCCGTACCCTTCCTTGGAGGAAGGGGCAAGGTTGCGCCCTCCCCCTCTCCCTTGGCCCTATATATAGTGGGGGGAAGGGAGGGCAACCATACCTAAGCCCTGGCGCCTCCCTCTCCCTCCCATGACACATCTCCCTCCTCCCACGGCGCTTGGCGAAGCCCTGTTGGAATCCCGCTACTTCCACCACCACGCCGTCGTGCTGTTGGATCTCCATTAACCTCTCCTCCCCCCTTGCTGGATCAAGAAGGAGGAGACGTCACTGCTCCGTACGTGTGTTGAACGCGGAGGTGCCGTCCGTTCGGCGCTAGGATCATCGGTGATTTGGATCACGACGAGTACGACTCCATCAACCCCGTTCTCTTGAACGCTTCCGCGCGCGATCTACAAGGGTATGTAGATCCACTCCTCCCTCGTTGCTAGATGACTCCATAGATAGATCTTGGTGACACGTAGGAAATTTTTGAATTTATGCTACGTTCACCAACAGAAATTGGCCCGTAATGAACAATGTATCACTTTATACCCATTAACAGCTCGTTATTCCGTTGGGCCGTCTCTAGCCCATGTTATCTTTCGGCCTTCTCAGAGCCCATTTATTCTTGGGCTCATTTCGAGCATTCGTTTACTTACGACCCGTTACTGTCATTTTCTGCTTGTGGGCCAAATTCAGCCCGTGGTTACAGTCGGCCCGTTTGTGGTCCGTTAATACGTTGGGCCATTTTCATAGCGTCATCAAATACGGCCTATTAACGATGGCCCATTATGGTCGGCCCATGAACGGATGATTCCAACTCTAGCCCGTTTATGGCCAGAATGCGGTCTGTTTGGCCCATCTTTGGCCAATCGATCATACGGCCCGTATAAGGCCCATTGATGATACGGCCCGTAGAAGGCCCATTGATGATACGGCCCGTAGAAGGCCCATTGATGATACGGCCCGTAGAAGGCCCATTGTTTCTATGGCCCGTAGAAGGCCCACTATTTCTACGGCCCATAGAAGGCCCACTGTTTATACGGCCCGTAGAAGGCCCACTATTTCTACGGCCCGTAGGAGGCCCAGTGTCACTACAGTAAATATTTGCCCATGGTTATTGTGGCCTAGTTTTAAAAATTAGGTTATTGTAGCCACTAGCAAACTGCAGAAAAAGAACTGCACTGACTACAAGCAAACAAATAAACAAGACAACAAGGAAATAAATAAGCAAGCAACTTACACTAGGCTATCACGGCTATTACACATATTACATCCACTGGGCATCAAAGTTCGCCACCAGCGCAAATATAGGGAACACAGCAGCATATAAATGTTGTAGCAAAACAAGTCCAAAACTGAAACCACTTCAGAAGAGCTCAAGAAACAATATCCTGGGTACCCATAATGCTGGCAAGATGCTTAGCAAGCTTATTAACTTTCTCTTGTTTGGCGCTTAAGTCCTCTAGCGCTTGCTGTTGCACCAGAAAGTATGCATCTGAATTCTGCAGGGACTTCCTCAGTCCTTCAGTTCCCTGTCGCATAACATCTAATCGATGTCTTTCAACTTTTAGTTGAGAGTCAAGAAGCTGAACTGATTCAGGCAATGAGTTCGAAGAGCTAGTGCCAGCAGTGGTAGCCAGTAACTCGAACACTACATCAAGACAGGACTTTGGGGTTGTCTTAGTGTCTTCAATATAGTTTTTATCAGCTTTCTTGGAGACCAACAGGGATGTCTCACTATCTTGAACCTTATCTTCATTACTTCCTTTACCATTGCATAACAGGGTACTCTTCTCCAATATTTTATCCGCGTTCTAAAAGAGAAACAAACAAACACATCTCAGGTTTACAATGTAGTATATGAAACTCATTTTGGTAAACCAGTTCAGTAGTAAGGTGGACAGGATAACAGCATGAAACAAACATATATATATATATATATATATATATATATATATATATATATATATATATATGTAGTATGGTCACTGTATGGTCTATATCATTCTAGTTTATGTTGCCAAATCAAGATAGATACAGTTCGAATCATGTCTATTTAAGACAAAGCAGCATAGACAGAATATAAGTGTGGGAAACTACACAACAATAACAA
>NC_041382.1:517532187-517536822 GCF_002162155.2 Triticum dicoccoides | reverse complement strand
AAGGTGGACAGGATAACAGCATGAAACAAACATAT
Organism: Triticum dicoccoides; assembly: GCF_002162155.2. Taxonomy (NCBI): domain Eukaryota; kingdom Viridiplantae; phylum Streptophyta; class Magnoliopsida; order Poales; family Poaceae; genus Triticum; species Triticum dicoccoides. The sequence continues at coordinate 517,536,787 of NC_041382.1, read as the reverse complement.
ATATATATATATATATATATATATATATATATATATATATATATATGTAGTATGGTCACTGTATGGTCTATATCATTCTAGTTTATGTTGCCAAATCAAGATAGATACAGTTCGAATCATGTCTATTTAAGACAAAGCAGCATAGACAGAATATAAGTGTGGGAAACTACACAACAATAACAACACTTGTAATGTGCATGGCATGAGAACATAACTGTTTATTCAATTGAAACTGAAATCAACATAGAGCAAGTTACAACAGCAAATAGCCAAACACGTTGAAGAAACAGGTTTAAAACATACCTGTTGTGCCATTGGAGTTTCAATTGCATCCTTCAAATTTGAAATTAGTTGGTATCAGTAAATACAGTGATGCAAGAGCAAAGTAATATGAACCATAGCTACGGAACCTAACCTGAGAACAATTCTTCTTCTGCTTTAAGCGTTGACTTCGGGTTCGGAGTGGTGGTCCTCGTGATTTGGGCACTGCAGTTGCCTTACTAACTGCTCGTGTTTGGGTGCTCTATGGTGGAGACGGTGATGTGTCAATGGGAACTGGGTGTCTATCTGCTGGGGTTGGGGTTAGAAGGGGTGTAGTTGGTTCTCTGTCCAACTGGGTAGGGGTACAATATGCATGAGTGTGGGTTATGTGTGGTGGGGCTGGTTCTTGGGCAAGTACAACCGTGGTTCTATCTGCATCGACAGGTAGCACGATCTTTTCTGAAGATTGTGTTTTTACTCCCATAGATACTGCCATCACTCCCTCCAATTGAAATGGTTGATAAACAAGAAAAGTAATTGAATGTACAGACATTGCAAGATAGACAGGTGCAATGGATAGTAGGGAAGAAAACAGGGCATGAAATAATTCACATTTATGTTGTCTAAGCAAACAGAATAGCAGGACATAATTTCACATATATGATGGCTAATTAAACAGAATAGCATGACACAATTTCACATGTATGATGGCTAACTAAACAGGATAGAATGACATACTTCAAAATATGATGACTATGTAAACAGGATGACATGATATAACTATACGATGTGTCTGTTAAAGTGGTTGGCATGCCATAAATCACAAACATGCCGTCGATGGAAACATGATAGCATGATACAATTCATGGATAGAATGACATAATTTAAATATGATGACTATGTAAATAGGATGAGATGATATAACTATATTATGTCTTTAGAAAATGGGTTGGCATGCCATAATTCAGATACATGCTGTCTATGTAAACATCATGGCATGACATAATTCAAATATATGATTTATATACTAAGGAAGTGAGCAGAGGGCAATCACATATATGATGTGGCAACTAAGGAGGTGGCATTCAATATTGTGTATATGAAGTAAAAACTAAGCATTGCAATACAACATATGCATTATATGAGTAATATAACCCTGCCAAGTTTGAGCATACACCTCAGGGGGATAATAGGACTGGTCATCTGCCTCTGAATCCTCCTCTGAAGAGCTATCTGTAACCAGCAAGATATCTGCTTCAGCAGGTAGCATTGTCTGCTCTGAAGACCTTGTTTTCACTCCAGATTTCTCCATCACCAATTCAAATGGCTAATGCATAGGAAGAGCAGTTGAATATACAAACATTGTTGACAAATGCAATGAGAAATACAAAAATAGGACGGCATGATATAATTCACATATATGACGCTTGCCTAAACAGCATGGCATTGCATAATTCACATACATAATGCCTTGCAACAAGATAACATTGCATAATTCACATATATAATGTCTTGCAACAAGATGGCATTGCATAATTCACATATATGGTAATTAGACACTAAACAGGTGGCATTCACACAAAGCATGTCTAAACTAAGCAAATGACATAGCAATGCAAGATACCATACGCACGATATGAGCAACATAACCCGGCCAAGTTAGGGCATGCACCTCGGGGGAAAATATGACTGGTCATCTCTCTCTGAATCCTCCTCTGAGGAGCTATCGGTAACCAGCAAGACATGCGCTTCGTCAGATAGCATTGTCTGCTCTGAAGACCTTGTTTCCACTCCAGATTTTTCCATGACGGTGCCAAATGGCTAATGCACAGGAAGAGTAATTGAATGTACTAAAATTGTTGACAAATTTAACACGTAATAAAAAAATGATGGCATGATATAATTCACATATAAGATGACTGGCTAACCAGGGTGGCATTGCAAAATTCACATATATGATGCCTGGCTAGACAAGATGGCATTGCATGATTCACATATACGATAAAGAAACTAAACAGATGGCATTGACACAAAGCATGTCTAAACTAAGCAGATGACATCTTTAATGTATACAGTAAGCAATGCAAGGCACCATATGCATGATATTACCAACATTAGCATGCCAAGTTAGAGCGAAGACCTCATGGGGTAAATAGGAGTGGTATTCTCCTTCTGAATCCCCCTCATAACAGTTATCTTCCTCTTGATTACGATCCGAAATGGGTGGAGGGGGATGCCTTTGCGCCCACCATGGAACGACGTCTGCATGAAATTTTATTGCCACGCAAGGCTCGTCTCTTTTGCTCTACATGATCAGTTCCATTGTGTACAATAACTGGCATGCATAGGAATAAAACATAGTGAGATTATGTAAGGAGTGCATGCACAAATCCAGAGTGATGGTAGCAAACTGTGGATAGACCCAAAACCAATAATAGCAGACAGATAATAGCTTTAGTTAAAAAATACAGATAATGGCTCCTTTAATGTTTGTTTGCACCCAACATGAAACTCATAGTAGACACCAGAGACTAACCAGATAGTAGACAGATAGTACTGATTGCTGCCCCAATATGTACCCCACAACCATTTAAAAACTCAAGTTTCAGAATTAGTTTGGACCTGACTCGGAGTCTAATAGGTGAACACGATGATAATGTAGCATGTCATCATATTAAGCGACGCATAACGTAAGCAGACACGGAAGAGTGTGACCTCTCTTGCGGACCCGTGTAGTCCTCAAGGTCATCTACGCAGTTGATGATGGTAATGCAGTTGTCGTGGCTGCCAGCGGCGGGGAAGAAGATCTGAGGCGACGAAAGACTGTCTGGAGAGCGGATCCCTGTTGTGGTGAACCCTTCCGTCGTTGGAGCAGCTGAGCTAGGGTGGAATACAGCGCCGATGGAGCAGGACAAACCACACAAGGTTTTCTTTGACACATATCTGTAATAGAAGTAATTGAGTAAGGGCTTGTTTGAATTTGAGGATTCTAACAATGCAGGGATAGGAAATAGACAGGAATAGGATAGGAATGCGCGTGCAAAATAGAGAATTTAAAAACACAGGATTTCTGCCAATCTGTGTGTTTGATTCACAACAATTGGAAGATCACAGGATGCAAAAAAGCATGGTGAGATTAAGTCAAACCACAAGAAAATGTACGGTTATAATGCTATTATGCTACTATCTCTTAGTCTTGTGCTTGATGAATAGAAATATGAAAAGGAGGAGAAGTGGAAATTAGAATTCCTACAGTTTTTCTTTCAAGGGGTCACTAAAGGAACAAATCCTATAGTTTTCCTTTGCTCCATTCCTTTGCACCAAATTCATGAAAAGTAGTACCATAGGAAACTTTCCAATTTCGATGTTTTTCATTCACTTTTCCTTTCAAGCACTGGCGATTCTAGTAGGCAGGCTTGAGCAAGGAAAATCCTACACTAAAAAATGTTTTTGTGCTACTTCTATTACTTTGGACCCAGGCCACTGACATACTAGCTCAACTCCCAGGCCCATCGACAAATACACAGCTCAAACGCGCAGAGATAAATAATGATGGCGTTCAAGAGAGTCCATCACGGATAGCTAAGTTGCCTGGTACCTCGCTGCTTGTCATATAGTAGGATAAAATAATCATATTTCCCGTTACTACGAGTGCTCAGTGGACAATATATATAACATGTAGAGTAAAAAGAGATGCAACAAGTGTACAACCTCTTTGGCGAAGCCATGTCAATCTCAGTGTGATTGGGTTGGCCGGTGAGGATGCTTCGGCTGACTTGGCTGTCGGAGGAGGGGAAGAAGATCTTAGGCGTCTGGAGATGGAGCCCGAGGTACTGCTCCGCTGTGATGGAGGGTTTCGTCGTTGGAGCAGCTCCGGTGAGTTGTACGACGCTGAGGCTGAAGCAGGACAAGAGAGACAACAAACAACGTTAACCTGAGTGGAATTCTAATAGCATCTCCAATACATGACGTAAAATACATAACCACAAAGTGCTAGATGTAAAATACATCAGCCGCTCATCTCTGAACTTAACTGTCGAAACTGAATTTAACTGTTGAAACTGAACTTAACTGTTGAAACTGAACTTAACTATCGAAACTGAATTTTGCTGTCGAAACTAAATTTTGCTGTCGAAACTGAACGCACTAGCAAGGTGAGGCTACATGTCGGTCGACTGACTTTTTCATCTCTGGTCAGTCGATTTTGCAGCTGTTGGATACGAAATCAAGGGCCTGCGGTTCATCTTCAACCTCCACCCCCCTGAGTCGGCCAAACAGCAGCCCCCCGCCGCCCACAGCCTGCCGTGCGCCGCCCCGCCCACCCCGAAAACACTCCCTG
>NC_041382.1:517518054-517531672 GCF_002162155.2 Triticum dicoccoides | reverse complement strand
AGCTTTTTCTCCAGCGATCCCCACGCCACCGCCCCGCCAACGCCCCGCCACTGCCGGCGACCACCGCCCCATCCTGAACCCTAAGATAGATTGTGGGGTACCTCTCCGGCGAGCCCCCCTCCCCGCTGCAGCTGGTTCTTCCTTCACCCCGGCGGCATCGGAGTGAAGTGTAGCTAAATCGGAGTAGCATCGCAAGCAAGAGCAAGAGCGAGAGCAGAAGCACGAGCAAGAGCAATAGCAAGAGCAGACCAGGCAGGGGACCGAGAGAAAGAGCAGAGCAGTAGGGCGAGCAAGAGCTAAAGCAGCAGCAGGTCCTACTAATGTGGACGTCGCCGCCGAGGGAGCGACGCCGTGGAGGAAGTGGTCGGCGCCGGCGCCGTGGATGGAGTCGCGCCGTGTCAGCTTGGGACCGAGCGCCGACAGCACCGTGAGATCGAATCAAGAAGAAAATGCGGTGATTAGTGTACAACCTCTTTGGTGGCGGCGATTAGGCCACAGCTTCATATGAGGAAACGGTGATGATGATGCTCTTCCAGTGGTGCAGGTGAAGACGGCGGTGTGGGAATGGAGGTGGCGCGAAAGACGAGGGGAACGTCGGGGAAGCTCCTTGGAGGTGGAGGACGGGGTGGCTGAACCGACGGGATGATGAGATCAACGACAGATCCTCATCCGGTACGGTGGATGAGGGACATCGAGGTGTTGGTGTGGACGACGTCGTCGGGGAAGAGGCTCCGGCTGGGTGGCGGACGGAGCAGGGTGTGGGGTTTCGTCGCGGGTTTTCACGGCCTCGGTGTACGAATGGGTGGGCGGATGGGATGGCAGTGGGGAACCATGGCTTAGAGACACGCTTGCTCGAAATGTGGGGTAAGTTACGAAAGTACCCCCACCGATTTGAGGCGGTTCTTTCGGTTCAGGGGTACCATGGGCATTTCGCGTGTCAGGATTTCACAGGAGGTGGGAGTTTTCCCGCGCGTTGTAATTTCAGAATAGCAAGGCGCGGGTTGAGATGGAGGGAGTTGTCGGAGCACAACGAGACAAAGATATATCTTAAATATTTCGGGCTAACAAGGCGTGGGTTGAAGAGGCGGGAGTTTCGCAGCATGATAGACAGAGACGCTAGCTAGAATTTTCGGCATAACAAGGCGCGGCTTGAAATTTTGGAAGAACAAGCTTAATGTGTACCCCAAAAGACAATTTGCACCTCAACACGCACAACACACACACAAACACCATTTGGACTAGAGTAAGGTACACGTGCATTGCACGCATGAGATTTGGCAACCAAATTATGAATAAATACCACATTATAGCATGCAAGCTTTGAGTCATATATGCATGATGTACATGTTCGTTTAATTCTTATAGTTCATTTCATTCAAAATCATCTAGTTTTTATAAGAAAGCTAATCTATTTTAAGATTCTTGGAATTGTGCGTCGTAAGACATAAAGTAAAAACAAATAATGGCAAATCATGTAGAAAAACATTTGGGCTATTCTGATATGGAAGATTCTAGAACAAATAAGAAGTGCTTGTGTTTTGATGTTTGTGCATTATGCTTAAGTTCAACCATGGAGTCTTCTAGATTATACATGTGGCGAAATCTGGTGGAATCTAGATGATATCCAATGGCCAGTAGTGCTCAAATTTTCCATCTTTGGACCATCGGATTCGCCTCATCCAACGACCATCTTTCAAAGTTAAAGTTACCCGCACACAATAAAAAAATATAAAATATAATATATATATAGGGGTATAGATGTAGATATGTGATGCAAAAGCCGCTCATCATCTCCAATTAGAATATTGTGTCCATGCACGGATGCGACGTGGCCAAATGATGTCTGCCATCGGTATCTCAAATTCAAATCAGTGTGACCTTGTTTAATGTGTATACATTACAACATGCTCGTTTCCAAACCACACCGCGCAGATCTCTGTTATATTCATGCATGCATGGGTTTCAAACATCAGGATCTCTTATTCAAATATTTGAATTCAACTTTACATTGATTGTGACCTCACCTATTCAGCTATTCTTTTACACTCATACAGTAGTCTTCTCTTTATAATTGTACCACTAACTTTATCTCGTGCATGCATGCACACACACTACCAGTCGGCATTATCCATCGCATGCATGCAATCTTTTTCTTCAGGTCGGTCTCCCATGAAGGCACACACCAACACACATCCCCCTCTCCATCATATCGGGCATTCTTTATCTCTCACGCATGCATGCGCAACGATCGATGTTCCTCTATGTATGTGTGTATATAGCTAGGTCTTTCATAGTTTTCCACACAAACCGATCAATTGATATATCCAGTGAGGTCTCACCCTCTTTCTCACGTCCACATCGATCAATCTATGCCTCTCTATATAGGATTAACATATATAGCTAATACACCCATATTAATTATGTATCCAACGTCCCCCTCTCATCATCCATGCCTTCCGCTTCATCTCTCAGACGCATGCACAATGGCGAAGACAGGGGGCAGTAAGGGCCTTTCCCCCTCCCCCCTAACATCACTATATATCAAGGCTAATATGAATGTGATCATTAGACAATTGTTGCTAAAAATGGTTTAAGTTCATGAATTGACCCTCCTCATAAAGGATTAGCAATGCTTGGCCCCCTAGCTCATTTATTTTTCATGGCTCCGCCACTGCGCGCATCAGCGTACGTGTTTGCCCCCTCTCTCTAAATATCGATCTCGCACTTGTGCATTCCTTCATAGTCTCCCTCCACTCGGCCCCTCGCACCATCTTCTAGCCCCCCACCGGATTTTGCCACATGTACAATCTAGCAGACTCCATGGTTGAACTTAAGCATAATGCACAAACCTCAAAACAATAGTGGTACTCTTTTGTTCTATATTCTTTTGTATCATAACTGCCCAAACTTTTTTCTAGTTGAACTGCCATTATTTGTTTTTACTTTATGCTTTACAACGCACAATTCCATGAATCATAAAATAGATTAAGGGCTTCTTTGATTCAAAGGATTCTCAAAGGAATTTTGGAGGATTCTAATCATTAGGAATTTTTCCTATCTTGGTTGTTTGATTCGTAGGATTGTAAACCATAGGAACTTTTCCATATGATTCATTTGCACTAGATTTCAAAGGAAACATCCCATCCACTCAAACCTCTTTGAAAGAATTCTGCGTTTTTTCTATGCACAATCAAACACTCGTACAATCCTGTAGGATTCAAGATGACATTCCACTATAATCCGATGTTTTTCCTATTCCCGCGTTCTTAGCTTTTTTATAAAAACTAATTGATTTTGAATGAGATGAACTATAAGAATTAAACGAAGGGCTACATCAGGCATATATGACTCAGAGCTTACATGCTATAGTGTGGTATTTATTCATAATTTGGTTGCAAAATCTGATGCATGCAATGCACGTGTACCTTATTAGTACTTTGAGTATGTGCAAAACACGTAAATTAGAATACCAATGGCATGCTACACAGTGTCTCTCTTACAGTTCATGAAGCCACGTGGCACATGTGTAGGCATTGTCGCGAACTCCATGCGTGGATTAATCACAGTGACGTGTTGCTGGTTCCAGAAGAATGTACTCGTCCTCCCTGAGCCATACTGGCGGTACATGCACGAAGCAAAGATGTGCACGCACGCCATGCACGCACTCATTCCTCGCACGCACACGCGGGTACACGGGCGGACACAATTTTGTACCAAGATCCACCCCATGTGATAATTTGACACGTGTAAAGTCATTCACTTCATTGATGGTCAATTAATACAGCGCATGCAAATTGAGTAGACGTGAGGGCGGAAGAAAGACATTATTACTCCACTGCGCGCATGCGAGTAGTTAAATCGTGGGTTGCTAGTAGTACTTCCATTGGTCTCCTTCGTATTTTGTGCCAATTTTTAACAGTAACATAATATTTATGCATTTGAGCAGTGTAGTACTTGAAATTTATGTTCCGCTAAACTCATCAGGAGCCGTTTCGGGCCTCGAAACCAAAACCATCAATTAATCTTTACCTTGTTCCCATCACATTCGAAAGCCTGCTCACACCTACTAGTAGTACGTACCAAACCTAAACGTGTTCCCACTATGCAGGTATTAGTACTAGTGCTAGTACTTAGGTTATAAAAAGGGGAACTACCTAACCGAAAATCACTCTACCTTTCCTCCTCATAAGTGCTTCTTCTTCGTCCGTCGTTGCCATGGCCGGTGAGTAGAGCTCTAGGTCGAGAACTACTCGTAACAAGGGAGCGGCAACCAAGGCTGCGGAAAAAAAGAGAGGGCTTGCCGCCACGCAGAGACCTCGAAAGATCTCTCACGGGCAGGTGATGGCTCCCAGGAGCGCCCTAGCCACGGAGGCGAACATGCTGAGCCGGCGGAGCTGCAGTCGTTATCCCTCGACGGCATGCCCGATTAGCTCAATAAGCAGAAGGAGTTCATCCAAGGCTTGATGGAGTTGCTGAAGGAGAGCCTCGACGACATGCCCACTGAGCTCAATCAGCAGGGGGAGTTGACCGCCGGCTTGGTGATGCTGCTGAAGAAGAGCATTGCCTCGGAGAAGAAGGCGACCGGCGAAATCCTACGACTTCGGAAGGACAATGTGAAGCTCTGCCACGAGATCGACCTATTGAAGGAGAAGAACGCCGGCTGGAAAAACCTGCATGAGAATAGTAGTTCCTCGATGAAGATGCTGCAGGCCCTCGCCATGGAACAGAAGGAAGAGTTGGCGAAGCTCCGCATCAAGCACCTGGCTGCTGTCAAGGTACGTAATATGGCCGTGGAACAGATGATGAAGGCTCGCGTCGAGAAATGTCGTGTCATGGACACAATGATGAAGATGGCGGAGGAGACGCACAAGGAGATGGAGGTCGTGGAGGCGATGAAGAAGCAGTTACGACTCCGTGGCGAATTAGATCATTTGGGGTGATAATCTTCCTTCTTCTTTTGCTCCTGTGTTTCATCTTTTGCTTCGGGTGTTTCACCGCACGTGGCACGTTCTCTGCGAGGCATGAATAGAACAATGTTTTTTGAGGGAATGAATAGAACAATGCTAACAATGAGATGACTAGCAAATTAGATCATTTTTTATCGCCATATGGCACTGGGTTGCCGTGTTTCGTGCTCCTCCGTCGCAGTACTACTCCAGTGGAAAACTTGAGTATACCACATGGTTCTTTGCTCCTCCTCGATCAGGTCGTCGGCGCATTTATACGAGCAGTCAAATCACAAGGCCCCGCCTTCCAGCAGTAATGAGCCGTCAAATCACAACGGCCCTCGCCTCTCGTGAAACCGACCAAGCTAGACTGCCCCGCCCTCTAGCCTTTTAAAAAATGTATACTTTTGTATAGCAGTAGTATCGATGGATTGCGCAATGGAGCAAAACTTGAAATTAAAAAAAGGTGGTACATATAGAGAGCGCTCGTCGCCAAATGATGCATATAGTACTATTAAAAAGGCTTGTCACAATAATGGTGCCCAACACAACCCACCCCTCAAATAAAACTAAGAGGGTGCTTGGATACATTTTAGTCCCATGACTAAAAGTAGTGGGACTAAAACATGCTAGCCTCACCCATGCTTGGATCCAAATACTAAAAAGGCTAAAATCAAGTTAATGAGCATTTATTATCCTCCAAACCCTCCAATCCAGAACTCGCCTGTGTTAAAGGAGAGGAGTTAAATGAGTAGAGAGAGGACTAATCCACATTTTAGTAGGGGTACCCCTGACTAAAAAAATTTAGTCTCAAGACTAGTTTTAGCCCCTCTTTAGTCAGGGGTGCTTGGAACTTTAGCCTCTTAAAGAGACTATTTTTAGTCAGACTAAAATAAGTCCCTTGGATCCAAGCACCCTCTAAGCATCCTGGAATTCTTTGACAAAACTAAGCACCCTGAAATTCTTTGACAACTAAACTGCTGGCTATATGATGTTGGCCATATATATTGTATGTATATAATGTGAAGAAACGAGTGGTAGTACTATACCAACTAAAAGATGAAATGTAAGAAATACTAGTATGTACGTACTAAAGAGTTAAAGTAACGAGAAGAAACATAACATAGTTCTGCTGGGGGCTCAGCACAACATACCCCTCAAATTAAATTAAGCGCACCTGAAATTAAACTTTGCAACTATTCCGGTAGACACTGCATTAGAACCACCATGAGCAACACACTGCCACCTTACTCGGAGTCCTCGTCCACGTCCTCGACTTCGTCCTTGTCCCTCTTCCTCTTGGCCGATACTTCTTTGCTTGAACCGCACACTTGGTTGTTGCTCTTCATCCAACCCTTGTAGGTATTGAAGCAAAGGTAGCCATCCATTGCAGCGTAGTGGATGTGGTGTCGGGACCCCGATTCTAAGTCACACCGATCTAGCATGTAACACCTCATATCACTTTGCGGCCTCACGCACGGTATTCCCACGGGTGTCGCCTTACCATGGCCCGGGACCGTTTGCGCCTTTTGGCTCACGTATATGATAGTGTCGCTAGCATCCATATGACAGAGAACCCGGGCCGACATGACTACTCGTGAACCCAAAGTGGCACTAACTTACAGGGACAGGCATACATGAAACAACATCGAGCATGTCGGTCAGCAGCGTGTGCATCCGGGCTGTAGCAACTGGGCTAACAGGACTCCGGGAACCCAGGCTATAGCAGGCTAGGCAGGACTCCGGATGTCACCGCGTGACATTTCCCCGAAGGGACAGACACAGGAACGAAGTGAATCACATGCTGGCCAGTCTAAGTGTTCCAGAGCAGTAGTGCTGGGCTAGCAGGACTCCGGTGAACCGGGCTGTAGCAGACTACCATGGCTCAGTGGAAGCACTAGACTACATTTCCCCATAAGAGAGGCTACCAAGGATAAACAACTAGGTTGTCGGATCCCACACATAGCAATACACGTCATACGTACGCATAACATGCAAGTATGTGTTGTACAACATGGCATCACAACATAACTCAAACTCATATAGATAAAGGCCCAGAAGAGCCACATAGCATTAATACAAACAGAGGTCTCATGACCCATCATTCATAGCATACAAGCAACGGAAGTATTACATGTCTGAGTACAGACAACTACAAAAGAAAAAGGCCGAGAAGCCTGACTATCTACAAGTCCCTCCCAAGGGAACAAGATCGTAGCTGAGGTAACAAGCTACTCGTCGAAGTCCAAGCGGTACTACTAGTGAGACGGATGTCTCACCTGCAAAACATAAATAAAGCAAACGTGAGTACAAAGGTACTCAGCAAGACTTACATCAGATCCTATCATACATGCATTTGTATCAAGAAGGTAATGTGGGGTTTAGTTGCAGCAAGCCATCTTTGACTCAGTGGCTATCCTGTTCTACGACAACAAGAAACTTCTTTGAGGTGAGGCAGCGCACACGAGTCCACTAATCACCACATCAATATACTACTATGGATTCATCCCCGTCTCTCTACGAGAAGGCCATCCATAGCACTCACACTTGTCTTGAGCATTTTAGAGTATCCACTTTAAGTTGTCTATGTACCACATAAGCATCCAAGAAGTCCATAACCGAGGACACGGCTATTCGAATAGATCTTGATAACCCTGCAGGGGTGTACTTCTTCACACAAGCACTTATCACCATGTACACGTCATGTATCTCGGCAACCTTCAAGCGGAAGCCTGGCGAGGGTGTCGGCCACGACCTGACTAACCACACAAGACTCTAGTCCAGGTTTGTCGCCTATTCGGGTTCCATCTGTAAGGAGATCCTGCCGGGGTTTCGCTCACAGCCCCAAACGATGTGTACAGGGTTCCCGAGCCCACCATCCGTGTGCCACTTGGTACACCGGGCCACGTGTGCCTAGTCTGTCCCAAGTCCACCCTGCCGGGTGTCACTCGGTAGAAAAATAGCACTACCTACAAACACCAGAAAATAGTTGCAACTCCTGGACAGAGATCAAGTTGGCTAATAAGTCAAGAGAGGTCGAGTTACTGGAACCCAATGTGTGGTAGTATCTAGTCATTGGACAACATACAGAGAACTCAGTTCTTAGGGACGGTTCCAGTGAGACAACCCACCATGTACTCCTACATGGCCTCTCACCGCTACCTTTACCAAATCATGTTCACACACTTAACTCTCAACATCAGAACATAGCATTGTACTCCAATTCATTCCCAATGAATCAGACCTGACATACTCTAAGCAATAGCAGGAAATGCATGGTAGGAACACAACATGGCTCAATCAACTCCTACACATGCTAGTGGGTTTTAACTATTTACTGTGGCAATGACAGGTCATGCGGAGGAATGGGTTCAACTACCGTAGCATAAAGTAGTAGTTGAATCGTTGTTGTCCTAATGCAATAAATGAGAGCAGGTGTGAGAGAGTAGCATTGTATCGGAATGAACAAGGGGGTTTGCTTGCCTGGTAGATCAACAGGGGGTCACTGCTCCTCAGACAGGTACTCTGGAGCACTCTCCGAAGCGGGACCTATCGAGAGGGAACGGTGTCAGAAATCAAACACAAGCATATGCAACAATATGATGCATGAACATGGCATGAGTATGTGATGTTGTTTGAGTTAATGCATCTAGCATTTATTTGCATGAAGTCCATTTGAACCAAAGTTTCAAATGCAACTCCAAAATAAGCCTTTATAAATGACATTCATCTGTTTCCTCATATACAGCATGTATAAGTTGGTTTGTCATGCACGAAAATGGCACATATGGATAGATTGAATTTTTCTGATAATTTTTCGTATATAATTATTTCAATCTGAGCTATGGTTGAATTTCTATGAATTTTTGAAGTTTAGCTAAATTTCTGGAATTTCCAAAATAGAAATAATCCAGAATTCATTTATTCCGTCAGCACTGCGTCATGCCTGCGTCAGCAGGTCAACGGCGCTGACCAGGTCAAACCTGACGTGTGGGGTCCACACATTAGTGTCACGGGTTAAACAGGGGGTTATTTCTAATTTAACTAAAAGATTAAGGCGCCAGGGCCCACTGTCAGTGTCACTAAAGGGGGGGTTAGTCCTAAACTAATCTTGCCATGTCAGCGTCGTGGATTAAGCACCGGCGACCACATCTCGCGGCGGAGGCTTGCCGGAGTTGCTCGGGCTCGCGCTACAGGCGGCGGTTTGCGACGCGGTTGGCCTCTACGGCTAGCTGGAGCTCACGTGCACCTAATGGAGCAGGCATGGGGGCTACGGTGGCCTATGGTGGCGGCAGCAGCAAGCTTGGCGGCGGCCGGAGCTCGGGTGAGCTCGGGGTCGAGGCTACAATGGCCGTGGCGATGCGGGGTTAGCACCTATGGCTTCTACGCGGTGCGGCGAATACATTGGACGCATGCCCGGGACCAAATGGTCACCGGAGTGTCGCCGGCATCGAGCTCGTGCGGCGGTGCGTCTCGGCTCCGGTGGAGGAGGAAGCTAGAGCTCAAAATCGGGCATGGAGTTAGGGGTAAATGAAGCAGGGGCTCACATGGAGTCGGTAGGGAGGCTCAGCAAGCTCGGGGAGGACCAGACGGCGGCGTAACAGCGATGGCGATCCGGCGGCCGTGCGCGGAGAAGACGGGTCGATGGCGAGGCAGCAGGGCGTTCGGCGGTGCGTGGCTCATCGGGGACGAAGAGGAGGTCGTAGCGGAGCTTGCAGACACGGAGAGAGGGCGAGGGGGAGGCGGTAGCTACGACGGCGACGAACTGCAACGACGGCAGCGCTCGGGCGCGGGAGAAAGAGCGAGGGGGAGAGATAGAGGAAAGGGGATCGACTCGGGGAGAGAGTGAGAGAGGGTCAGGGGAGTACGCGGCGGCTCCAGGAGCCTCTCCCGCATCGGCGGAAGCAGGAGGTGGCCACGGCGTGTGGCCGCAGGCGCCGGGCACACGCCTCTCGTCCTCCTGGCGAGAGGAGGGGGGTGACTGGCAGAGGCCTGGTGGGCTAGGCCGGCCTGCTGGGCCGCACAGTGCCAAGCCGTAGGTAAGGTCCAGGTGAGCGTTTCTCTATTTTTATTTTCTTTTCTATTTTTCTGATATTTGTTTGGTTTAATAAAAATACTAAACCATTTTATTTTTATGCCAATTTTTGCAGGGGCTAGTGGTATTATTCCAGAGCTCCTCAACTACTGGCATAATTTTTGGACAATATTATATATATATATATATAACAATATATATCCAAAGAAAATAACTACTGCATTAATTCCAAATGCCCAAAATAAATACTTGTGATCTCCTAAAAATGTTGGTTTCATTTTTTATCTCTTTCCAATATTTTTAGAGAGCAACATGAGCATTTTCTTGGACCTTTTTGGAGCAATTTTTTATTAGGGTCATTTCCAGAATGATTATGAGGGTTTCACAAATCCCCATTTCAAATTTCAATGAAATTTAAACATGATGCAAACATGAAGGCTAGCCTAGGTCATACCAGAACTAGGGATGTGTCATGTAGTCTATATCTAGTACATTCCGCTGCCATGCATGATAATGAAACGTGTAATGAGGTTTCTCCAGTTTACCGTATGAAGGATGAACCATGGCTCCTGCCAGGGTCAGCATTGAAGGCTGACGAGAGGACACTAGCCGATTCTTCTGGAGGTCGAAGGTGTTGCCTACAACGAGGCCTATCCGACGCAGGACTTCTTTGTCGTTACCAAAGTCTACAGTAACGAATTTCACTGTTTTGTCCTTGAGGAAGTTCTTAAAATCCTGGCACTCAACGTTGGCATGGCATATGTGGTATCCAAGCAAACGTTATGTACACAAACCTGGATCACGGCGGGCTTCTTCCTCTCTTCGCCCTTTAGATCCTTCTCTCGTCCCAGAACTGTGGTGTACTCAACATCTAGCCCAGCGACCCACTCATCATCTGAGTTTTCGAACATGCGTCTGAAGCGAGAAAGGCATCCTTTCACCGTCGCGGAAGAACGGGTGTAGATGACGTCGAACTCATCGTCGGTGATGGTTCTAACCTTGTACTCACCGCCGATCGTGGAGATTTGGGACGCCATGGATTTGGGAGGAGGGTTAGGATTAGTGGAACTGTCGTAATGTGAATGGACGGGACGACTAGGAGCGAACCGCCGTAGTATTAAAGGACGTGCGGGGACGAGTAGAAGCGAAATGCCAGCGTGCGAACGGCAGGGTAGTGGCTTTCCATTCTCCCACGATACCGGCTTCCGAGAGCCCTTGGATCTGAGATCGAACGGTTGCATGGCGTGATTCTAGACCTATGGGTGAATATCCTATCCTGGAGGGTTATTCTGAAAATTTTCAGCAACTTAGCATGCGACCGTTTGATCTCAGATCCAAGGGCTGCCAGCAGCCCGTATCATGGTCATGCCTGCCACGACCGTCGCGTCGCTCGCGCGGTCGCGCCCTTGGAGATTTAACACGGTGTGTTAGGCTATCTGATGTTGGCATGTCATACATAGTCATCACTTAGTCACTCATACTACAACAAGGTTGGCTATAAGTGTATTTTTTTTACTCCTCTCTATCTCTTTCTTCGTACTCAAGGAAGAAACGATGCTAAGCGCGTGTATTTATTGCATTTGCCAAGGAGTGACCTCTTCCAATGAAATGGTGTTGCTAAGTTTGCTTCATTTAATTAGCTATAGACTCAAAATTGTCTTTTCACCTAGGTACACGCGCTTAGCACTGTTTCTTCCTTGGGTCACCAAACTAGTCTCTCTCTTCTTGATTAACTTGCCACATCAGACTTTATGCCTATGTGGCAAGCTTAAGCACCTGTAGGAGCAAGTAAAAGTAAGTACAATAGTGCGCTTTACATGGCATTTTTGCATATGTGGAGGAAAGAGAGGCAAGAAAAAAGTGGAGAAGTGGGCTCTCATGCAAGAGCCAGCCTCTACTACATGGTGGAGCATTGGGAGAGGCACCTGTATGGAGGTGGTCAGGAATCTGGGAGACTCACGCCGGTCGTAGCGCCGCAGTTAAAATGATAATGCCAAGTCAAATCACGGGGGCCCACCTGTCCAGCAGTAACTCGCCGTCAAATCACACAGCCCTACGTTTGCAGCAGCCTACTCCCTCGTCTTCTCGCGTCTCTATCGAACCGACTAGGCAGAACTGCCCCGCCACCTACCGCGCAGGAAAAGCCCCGCCCTTGACTTTTAAATAGTATACAGTATACTAATTTTGTATCCATGGATTGCGCCCACGCCATGGAGCAAAGCGTCTAGAAAATGGAGGAGATATGGTGGTCTTGCAATAGAGAAGAAGGAGAGGCGAGACGGTGGTTTTGGAATGGAGATGATGGAGAGGAGAGGAGGTGGTTTTGCAATGGAGAAGAGGGAGAGGAGTGTGCGGCAGCGATTTAGGATTGGACGAGAGGTCCGGCGCGCTCTGACTGGATCAAAATAAAAATCAATTTACCCTTCAATTAAGAAAGCGACCCCACATTAACTAGTCTCCTTTTTATTCTGGGTCATAATTGACCATGATTTTCACACATAAAATATATGTTATATGTTGTATACAAGGCCACGTAAAAATTACAATTTGCAACTATACAAGGCCACTAACATTAATCGAGGCAAAATTGATGGCGTTTGCCTCGTACTAGCACCCAAGGACATTAATATCCCTTGTGTGCATGCGGGAGTGAGAAGGTTAGCTTGCATTCCCAACATTAATCAACCAATGAGGAGTAAGAGGGTTGGCTTGTTGTGCTTGGGAGAGAAAAACACATTAATTAACACGACAATCAAGGTGACAAGCAAGCTTGCAACATTAACTTAAACATAGCATTGATTTTTACCTTGGTACCTATAATATGAGTTTGTGGCCTTGTATACAAAATCGAGGGAGTATAATTTGAAAGTACATTTAGATACGAACCAAATGATACAATTTTTGGTGACATGCATTCACATTTTGCTTGTCAAATACAGTACATGGTCAAACTTTGACCCAAAATACGCGAAACAACAAAAAAATACTTCCAAGACCAGCGCCGCTCTTCCGCTCTTCTCCTCTTAAACCACCGCCGCTCCTCTCCTATTCCAATCTAAATGCAGCGCCGCTCCTCTCCTCTTCCATTTCAAAACCACCGCCCCTCCTCTCCTGTTCCAGTCCAAAACCAGCGTCGCTCCTCTCCCGTTCTAATCCAAAACCAGCTCTAGTCCTCTCCTCTTCCATTCAAAAACCACCGCCAGCGAGTGAAGGTGCTGTGGAGAAGTAGATCGATGGAGGAGTACAACCGATACATGAGGATCGCAGACGGTGACCCTGTGAAGCTAGCTAGGATGTTGGAGATGCAGTCTTGGTTTGACAACAAGGACCAACTAGCGGTGACGGCGACATCCATGGCCAAATATCTGCAACAGAGTGAAAAGGCGGCGATACTCCCAGAGCGAGTCACGCTGGAGTACATAGAGCTGCTCCTCAGGGCCATGGAGCAAACAGATTCACCGAATCCGATCGTGAGGGAGCAGTGGTGGGAGTATCGATCCTAGATGGAACATCCACCAGAGATTGAAGGGTCGAAGAGGAGAAAAGCAGTTGGCCCGGCGATGCTTCCCCGCCATCGTGTACCTCGCCGTTCACATCATCTCACGGCGCGGTTGTCTGCCACCGAGGAATAGGAGGG
>NC_041382.1:517506231-517517830 GCF_002162155.2 Triticum dicoccoides | reverse complement strand
CAGCCCAATAGTCGGGCAGGTTGTGAATTGTCAGGAGGAGCTTAGGGTTGTCAGTATTTGCAGGTTGTGAATTGTGTTTTGTGTTGTGTATTTTGAGAGTACTTTTAGATATGAATGTCTTTTGAATTTCACATTTGCAGTATTGAGCATATAAAGTATTTTATGAATTCTAGAGATCTATTTTTAGTACTAAAAAATGTAGTTTCATAGGGGTATAAAAGTGCACACAATGTGATTCCAGAGAAGAAACTGCAAGTTTCAGTTTCAGATAAGAAACTGCAAGTTCAGTTTCAGATAAGAAACTGCAACTTTTAGAGGCAGAGCATTTATATTAACACGGCCTTTTCAAACACGGTTAACATCATGTTGGAAGTTTTATTCATGGTCGAAAATGGAACTACCAGCCAGTTAACATCATGCTGATCAACATTCATGCATAGCACATCTTCATATGATGCACAGTCAAAATGCCCATACAATGTCGAGTGCGCGAAACACACAGAAAACGAGGGACGAAGTTTTGGCAAGTGTTGGACATGGTTTTGGGCTGCCCCGTCTAGGCTTTCATTTTTAACATGCGCAGCCCACGACCTCGGATGGGAGGTCCATAGGCTTGTTTGTATTTTCTTAGGGCCATCATGTATCGATCAGCCTATGGACCTCCCATCCGAGGTTTTATTTTTGGCAGCCCAATTTACGTATTTTTTTGAAGAAAACGTAGAGGTCTGTTCTATTTTTCTATATAAGAATAGGAACGCCAGATCCAACTTATGTTTCCTTCTAACTATATTATATATATTTAAATTATTTTATATGTTGACTGTTTAGTTCACATACTCCCTCCTTTTCGGTTTATAGGGCTTATCTCAAAATTTTAGTTTTTCCATTTTATAAGGCTCAATTTGGTTGTTTTCCATCACATGTTCAGATTCCAAGGTGCATTAAATCATTGCATGCAAGTATTAAGAGAAAATTGACCAATGCATGTACTTTATGCATGCATGCATTGCAATTTATGCATTGATAAACATAATGTTTTGAGGAAAACAAGTGCATTAATTAGGTGTTTTTGCAAACTACAAAAAGTATTCCACCATTCATCATCTACCTTGGTTGGTGAGATTTTTGAATTGAGCCCTATAAACCGAAAAGGAGGGAGTAATTGGCAAATAGATCTCGCCGCCACCCCCCGCCTCCTGACTCCGGGCGCGCCTGCCCCCCTCAGCAAGTCCGCTCGCGTGCCCCATGGAGTCGCCGGTCATATCCATGGGGGAATGGCTGGAAGACAGGCAGATGTACAAGATGCATCTCCCACATGTCTAAAAAGCCTTCACGCGGATGCTCCAGCCGCTCGACTCCGTCGTGTCGGCGGTGCTGCAGGAGACTCGAGGGATGAGATGGAGGGAGCAGGCGATGCGGATCCGCGACGACGCTCTCTCCTGGACCAGTGCACGCGCGAATGGAGGGAAGCAGTGGAGGAAGCTGCGAGGGAGGAAGCCAAGGAGGGACCGAATCCGTTCTCTCACTCGCGCAGGTATGCTCGGATGTGCAAGGATCATGTGGATTGGGAGCTATTGAATCTAGCCCTGCGGATCTACTTCGAAGGAGATTTCTTGGAGAAGCACAGGATGCCACACCCCAGTGAGACGCCGATTGCGTTCGTTCGATGGGCGAAAGGAGAAGTGAATTCAGGAGATCCACGACGTGCTGCGAGATGGGAATGCTTGACTGGACTCCTGCCCACCAGCACGCCACCAGAGCCGGAGCAGGTGGATCCCCTACCTTACCTCTCCCCCAAACCTACAGAAGATTGAAATTACGCTTGGAATCTACTTCAATTGAGCTGTTTGGTGGTTATTTCTGCTTCCTGAGAGACAACATCTGGCCGGAGGATGAGAAGGAACCAGGAACTCTGATGAATTTCCCCTATCACAATGGGGGGGAGCGCCGGTTGGGCAGTGGTACGGCCCACCTCCGCCCCAAATGGGGCACAATCTGGGAAGGCTCCTGTAATTGCCCAAGATCAATCTACTGGTGGTTCTGACTCTCAGATCAGTGGGAAATCTCAAGGCAAGAATCAGCAAAAGAAGAGATAGGACATCCAGAAAACTGCTCCTGCCCCTGCTTCGGGCCTTATGGCATACTCTGAGGTGATCTGCTACAACTGTGGGGAACCAGGGCATCATTTGGATAAATGTGTCAAGCCCAAGAGTTGTTTTATCTGCAAAATGGTTACCCATAAAGTTGAGAATTGCCCTGTCAGAAGGAAAACCCACAGTTCTGCTAGATATGTTGGAAGTGCTTCTCCAGGATTATGTCCACCATTGACAAAATTTTCTGTGACACAGAATTAGATAGTTTCTTCCCCCTTTCTAGTTGTAGAGCTCTGCCCAGATGTGGTAGTGACCACACTCCTTTGCTCTGAGACTCTGGTCTTAACCAAACTCCAAAGAGCAATAGTTTTAAATTTGAAAAGTGGTGGTTGCTTAGAGAAGATTTTACTAAGCTAGTCAGGAAAATTTGGAATGAGCCTACTGGGAGCAGCTGCCCCCTAGAAAATTGGCAGATCAAAATCAGGAGATTTAGAAGAACTACCAAAGGATGGAACTCCAATGAGGAAGCTAATCTTAGAAGATACAAAAGGCTTTTCCTCCTTGAGTTTGATTCTCTAGATATTAAGGCAGAAACCACTGACCTCTCTGAGGCTAAGACTAATAGATTAAAAAATTTCCATGGAGAGCTCAAGAAAATTTGGCTTCAAGAAGAAATCAAAGCCAAACAAAGGTCTAGAGATAGGAACATTAAGGAGGGTGATAGAAATACTGCTTACTTGCATGCAGTAGCTAACCAGAGGGGGAGGAAAACCCTCATTCACTCCCTTGATGGCCCTAATGGCCCTGTTACTGAGGTAGATGAGATGCTAAAAGTGGCTAGTGACTTCTACAAAGACCTGTTTAAGAAAGAAAACCCTTCTGGGTTCTCTCTACAAAACAATTTTTTCTCTGCTTCTGAAAAAGTCTCTCTTGCTGAAAATGAGCTGCTAGAAGCCCCTTTTTCAGAGACAGAGGTGAAGGAAGCCATTTTTAGCTCTTATCCTGATGGGGCTCCTGGTCCTGATGGGATTCCCTTCTTGTTTTACCAGCATTTTTGGGACTTGGTGAAAAATGATCTCTTAGATCTTTTCCAAGCCTTTCATAGAGGAGAGTTGGATCCAGCAACTTACTCATGGGGGGTCTGTTGGGGTCAAGTTAAATAACTGTGAAAGTGATTTTTTCCTTGCTGGTAAAGACCTTAGGCAAGGTGACCCCATCTCCCCGCTTTTGTTTAATTTAGTAGTGGACGTTCTTACTAAAATGCTGAGCAAAGCTGCTGATCATAGTCTGATTGCAGGGCTCTGTCCTGAGGTCTGCCCTGGTGGCATCATCTGCCTTCAATATGCAGATGATACCATCCTTTTATTAGACAATGACTCCACACATGCTAGCAATCTAAAAACTGTTCTAACCTGGTTTGAACAAGTCTCGGGCATGAGAATCAACTACTCTAAAAGTGAACTCATCCCTATCAACATGGATGATCAGGAGTTAGCTGACTTCCTCTCTATTCTAGTCTGTAATAAAGGTAAATTCCCCATTAAGTACCTAGGTATCCCTCTCCACTATGATAAACTAAGGAGAGAGGATATCCAACCCTTCTGGATAAAATCATTAAAAGGATTGCTGGGTGGAGGGGCAAACTTCTCTCTTACAGAGGTAGATTGATCCTCATACAAGCTTGTTTGGCTAGCATTCCAGTGTATCTCCTCTCCTTCTTCAAGTTCCCTAAATGGGCAGTGAACCTCATCAATTCTTAGATGTCTCATTGCTTGTGGAATGATTTTGAGGGAAATAGGAAGCTACACCTTGCTAATTGGGCCCTAGTCTCTATGAAAAAAGATTTTGGAGGCCTAGGCATACCTAACCTCCAAGAAATTAACATCTGTCTTCTAGGGTCTTGGATTAAAAGATTCTATGAGGAAGACCTGAAACCCTGGAAGCTTCTTATTGCCCATAAATACCTAGGAAATAAACCTAATATTTTTGTTCCTTCCTCCAACCCTAAGACCTCTAGATTCTGGAAAGGATTAAAATCTATTATGCATGCTGTGAAATTTGGCTACAGATGGAACATAGGGGATGGGAGCAGAACTAGGTTCTGGGAAGATACTTGGTTTGGCACATCCCCTCTAGCAGTCCAATTTTGGCCTATTTACTCTGTCTGCAATGAGCTTAACAAAAGTGTCAATGAAGTTTGGGACGGTCAATGCCTAAAACTCTCTTTTAGAAGGAACTTTGGTGATAGTCTCATGGAACAATGGTTCCAGTTGGAGGAAATTGCCAAAAGCATTACCTTTACTGCCGAGCCAGATGCCCTGATTTGGCAGCTGGACAATAAGGGGGAGTATTCCTCCAGCTCCTTCTATCATGTTATCAACTTTAGAGGGGTTCAACCCGTGTTTATCCCTGCTGTCTGGAAATTGAGAGTTTCCCCTAAAATTCATGTATTTCTTTGGCTTCTCTCCAAAAACAAATTGATGACTAGGGATAACCTTAGGAAGAGACACATCATCAAACCCCTTGATTGTGTTTACTGCTTGGAACAAGAGTCTTGTTCTCACCTATTTTTTGAATGTATAGTTGCTAAACATCTCTGGGCCCACATTGAGGAATATTTCTCTAGTCAGATTGGCTCATCCTTTGAATCTGTCGCCAGATTCTGGATTGCTACCAAAAAGTGCTCATTTTTAAACATTGTTAGCTCAGCTGTCCTTTGGTACCTCTAGAAATATAGAAATATTATGATTTTCAGTAACACCTCCTGGATTTCCATTCCGCGGGTCTTGAGGTTGATCAGGAACATGGTGAGGAATTGGGCGATTCTCTCCTCCGGGTCGGACAAGGACAGGTTGACGAACTTCATGGAAACCCTAACAAGATCCCTCCAGAAACTGTTGGCGATCACTTGTGGCTGAACAAGGCTCGACCTGCTCTGGGGCTGGCCCGTGGGCTCGTCTCAAGATCTCTGATGAAGATGATGGGCACCTGGCGCCGAAAAAGAGGGACATCCACCATGCTACACCTTCCAGCCTGGTGTCTCCGCTTGCTTACTGGTCACCGCAGGATGACACGGCCCCTCGGTTGAAGACCATGAAGGCTTCGCTGGACCCTCCTTGTGTCATTT
The DNA here is from genome assembly GCF_002162155.2 of Triticum dicoccoides. Taxonomy (NCBI): domain Eukaryota; kingdom Viridiplantae; phylum Streptophyta; class Magnoliopsida; order Poales; family Poaceae; genus Triticum; species Triticum dicoccoides. The sequence goes on along the minus strand of NC_041382.1, from coordinate 517,512,610 downwards.
GAGTGCTCTATCTGCTCTGCCTTTGGCACCGCTCGGGTGATTTGTGTTATTCAGAGAACTTGTTCATCCACCCCCCTAGTTTGTAGCTTTTCTACATTTGCTTTCGAACTGCTCTTTGAGCTGCTGTATCAGAATATGTTGTGGTTTCGTTCTCAGCAATGGAACCGGGGAGATGCTCCCTATTTTTCTAAAAAAAATATTTTATATGTTATTTTATATTATTTTTATTGTCATCATATATTTAACACATACTTACATATGTAAGAAAAAAATATCCCACATCTTATTAACTTATAAAAATAATTTCTTAACAAATAAAATCCTGGATTGTTTTGGCACGAAAATCCTAGTGATTGTGTACAAAAGCTTGGTAAGATTTAAGGACGAATGTAATAATATCACTTATTATTTAAATATATTTATAACAAAATGCTCAGCCCCCTTTTATTTTTTGATAACATTGTTGGCCCAACCCAACATTATAATTAGAATCAGCCCAGCAAAATCGTGTATTTCGAGAAAGTGCAAATGTCATGTAATTTTTTAGGAAATAAAATAAACGGGCCGCATGGACGCTACATTATTTGTTCACCCAGCCCAGCTAATGGCTATAATTCAAAAAAAAGATCAAATTGACTGTACATTCTACCGTGCAAAAAAAGAATGTAAATTCTGAAAAAATGGGTTGAATACGTGCCACATTTTGGAGGCTGAAATGTGGGCCAATAGGTCGAAGCCAATGCAAGTCGTTGTCAATTTAGTCAACAAATAATTCTGACATGTTAGCCGTTGGATTTACATCCAACGACCAGCATCCATTTTCAATCTCTCGTCTTCTTCCTCCAGCGCCGCTGGGACCACCTCCCACGTCCTGCTGCTAGCAGCTCTACTTAGCACGCTTCGCTATGAAGCGCTACTCCACCGTTGGCCAAGCCACCCCTCCACACCTCCTGTTTTTCTCCACCGACTGCCGAACCACACCGCACTAGAACCAGTTAACCCTCGTACACCTGTCTGTCTGCGACTCTAATCCCGCGTCTTCCCATCTCCGGCTTGTTGCTGTCCGGGGCCTCACCGTCGTCCACCACATTGGATGCGCTCGGCGTGGCGTGGTCAACGTGGTCAACGAACGACACCATCGGAAGTAGACTATGTGTGGAGAGGCCGACAGCTGGGTCCACGGCCGCACACAAGGAAATGCCTCCTTATTACGCACAAAATAATGATTCCTCCACCTGACATCTGGGACCCATCGGAAGGGCCTCTGTATTTCACGAAATAAAGTGCCCCCCACTGACATGTCAGACCCACCAGCTATCTTCACACGCAAGGAAGTGCCTCCTTATTACGCACAAAAAATGAATATTCCCCCTGCCAGCTGGAACCCAGCATAGTGGGAGGCTGACTTGTGGGCCTACCAAGTTGACGGGGATGGAGGGCTTTGTCAACTTAGTCAATATGAACGATTCTAGCTCATGTTACCATACGATGTTCATCCAACGGCCATAGTGCTTCTTCAACCTCTGGTCTTCTTGCTCCAGCCGCCCAAACCAGCGCCGGTCGTGCCGCGTGCTCCTGCCTCCCGTGGCCGGCTGTGATGCCGCGGAGGCCTCACCGCCCCCTACTACTCCCACCACTGGCCAGGCCATCCCTCTACTCACCCACACCCCCTATTATTCTGTGGCGACAGTAGCCTCACACCGCAGCCGAACCAGTGAACCCTCGTACTCGTCTTCGCGTGGGCATCCACTGTTGCGTCTTCCCCGGCTCCGAGTCGTCCCCTTCCTAGTCCTCGCTGTCGTCCACCTCCCTGGTGCTCTCAGCGCGGCGTGGTCAACGTGGTCAACGACTGACTTCCATCGGAAGAGTACTATACGTGGAGGGGCTGACAACTGGGTCCACAGCAGCCGCAAGGAAGGGTCTCCTTATTACGCGGAAAATAATTATTCCTCCACCTAACAGCGGGGACCCACCAGACGGGCCACCAGTATTTTGCGAAAAAAATCGTTTCCCCCTGACTGCTGGGACCCACCGGACGGGCCACCGTATTTCACAAAAAAAAACGTACCCCCTGCTGTCAGCTCGGACCCACCGGAAGTGCCTCCTTATTACGCACAAAAAAATGAATACTCCCCCGGCTAGCTGGGACCCACCTTGCTGGGAGGCTGACTTGTGGGCCTACTAAGTTGACGGGGATGAAGGGCTTTGTCAACTTAGTCAATATGAACGATTCTAGCTCCAGTGACCATACGATGTCCATCCAACGGCCGTAGTGCTTCTTCAACCTCTGGTCTTCTTGCTTCATCCGCCCAAAGCAGCGCCGGTCTTGCAGCATGCTCCTGCCTCCCGTGGCCGGCTGTGCTGCCGCAGAGGCCTCACCGCCCCCTATGATACGTCTCCAACGTATCTATAATTTTTGATTGCTCCATGCTGTATTATCTACTGTTTTGGACTATATTGGGCTTTATTTTCCACTTTTATATTATTTTTGGGACTAACCTATTAACCGGAGGCCCAGCCCAGAATTGCTGTTTTCTGGCTATTTCAGTGTTTCGGATAAACGGAATATCAAATGGAGTCCAAACGGAATAAAATCTTCGGGAACGTGATTTTCTCACCGAACGTGATCCAGAAGACTTGGACCATTCTCCAAGGAACAAAAGAGGCAGTCACGAGGATGGGGGTGTCCTCCCCCCTAGGGCGTGCCCCCTGCCTCGTGGGCCCCTCGTTGCTCCTCTGGCATACTTCTTCCTCCTATATATACACACGTACCCCCAAACGATCAGAACAGGAGCCAAAAACCTAATTCCACCGCCGCAACTTTCTGTATCCACGAGATCCCATCTTGGGGCCTGTTCCGGAGCTCCACCGGAAGAGGGCCGTCATCACGGAGGGCTTCTACATCATCATAGCCTCTCCGATGAAGTGTGAGTAGTTTACCTCAGACCTTCGGGTCCATAGTTAGTAGCTAGATGGCTTCTTCTCTCTCTTTGAATCTCAATACAAAGTTCTCCCCCTCTCTTGTGGAGATATATTTGATGTAATCTTCTTTTTGCGGTGTGTTTGTTGAGACCGATGAATTGTGGGTTTATGATCAAGTCTATCTATGAATAATATTTGAATCTTGTCTGAATTCTTTTATGCATGATTGGTTATCTTTGCAAGTCTCTTCGAATTATCCGTTTAGTTTGGCCAACTAGATTGGTAGTTCTTGCCATGGGAGAAGTGCTTAGCTTTGGGTTCGATCTTGCGGTGTCCTTACCCAGTGACAGAAGGGGCGGCAAGGCACGTATTGTATCGTTGCCATCGAGGATAACAAGATGGAGTTTATTTCATATTGCATGAATTTATCTCTCTACATCATGTCATCTTGCTTAAGGCGTTACTCTGTTTTTAACTTAATACTCTAGATGCATGCTGGATAGTGGTCGATGAGTGGAGTAATAGTAGTAGATGCAAAATCATTTTGATCTACTTGTCACGGACGTGATGCCTATATACATGATCATGCCTAGATATTCTCATAACTATGCTCAATTCTGTCAATTGCTCAACAGTAATTTGTTCACCCACCGTAGAATACTTATGCTCTTGAGAGAAGCCACTAGTGAAACCTATGGCCCTCGGGTCTATTCTCATCATATCAATCTCCATTACTTTAATCTTGCTTTGCTTTTTTACTTTGCCTTTACTTTTTTACTTTGCATCTTTATACCAAAAATACCAAAAATATTATATCTATCAGATCTCACTCTCGTAAGTGACCGTGAAGGGCTTGACAACCCCTAATCGCGTTGGTTGCGAGTAGCTATCGCTTTGTGCAGGTACGAGGGACTTGAGCGTGGGCTCCAACTGGATTGATACCTTGGTTCTCAAAAACTGAGGGAAATACTTACGCTACTCTGCTGCATCATCCCTTCCTCTTCGGGGAAAACCAACGCAAGCTCAAGACTTAGCACCCTACTATTCCCACCACTGGCCAGGCCCTACGGCGACGGCAGCCTCACACCACAGCCGAACCAGTGAACCCTCGTTGTCCTCTCCGCGCGGGCTTCAACTACCGCGTCGTCCCCTTCCTAGGCCTCGCCGTCGTCCACCACCGTGGTGCTCTCTGCGCGGTGTGGTCAACGTGGTCAAGGAACGACTTCCATCGGAAGAGTACTGTACGTGGAGAGGCTGACAGCTGGGTCCACAGCCACAGCCCAGTTTTTTTGTGATTTGCCAAGTAAGTCGCTTTGTTAGGCATGTTGGGCTGCAAATCTTTCAAGACGAGGAGAGCTTTCATTCGGCTGGCCGAGAAAATGGCCCATCAGTAATGAGAAATGGGTTGTACATTTTTAAAACACATCAAACCGGCAATTAGTTTCAAATATCTTTTTTTCATTTCAAGATTTTAAATTACATTAAATTTATGCGTGGAGAATTTGTTGGATTTTATATTGATATACATTTATTTTTAAAATCAGTTTGAATGTGAGTCGAAATTTCGGGATTAAAAACAGTTCGGACCGCACCGAAATATGCAAAATTTCGTATAATTTTTTAATTGTTGCCACAATATGGGCTGTAATGCTAACAAAAAGAATATGTGCTCCAAAAAAACCTTAAGAATTAGCAAATGGGCTGTAAATTATTGGAAATAATGGCAGATGGGTTGTATGCTATTTTCCACGGATTTGAGGCTTTCCTAAAAAAAGGTTGACGCACAAGCACTGACTGTTGGATGTCCATCCAACGGCCGTCGTGCTTCTTCAATCTCTGCTCTTCCTGCTCCAGCTGCTCAAACAAGCGCCGGCGGGACCTCCTGCTCCCTCCTCCTCGCGGCCGGCTGTGCTGCCGCACAGGCCTCACCGCCCGACCGTACTCCCATCGCTGGCCTAGCCATCCCTCTACTCACCCACACCTACTGTTATTCTCCAGCGACGGCAGATGAACTAGTAAACCCTCGTACAGTCATACTCCCCTCCGCATGGGAAACAACTGTCGAGTCTTCCCTGCCTCCGTGTAGTCCCCTTCCTAGGCCTCGCCGTCGTCCACCACCCTGGTTCTCTCGGCGCGGCGTGGTCAACGTGGTCAAGGAACGACTTCCATCAAACGTGGACTGTACGTGGAGAGGCTGACAGCTGGGTCCACGGCCGCATCAAGGAAGTGCCTCCTTATTACGCGGAAAATAATGATTCCTCCACCTGATAGCTGGGACCCACCGGACGGGCCACTGTATTTCGCGAAAAAAAAACGTTTCCCCCTGACTGCTGGGACCCACCAGCTACATCTTCGCACGCAAGGAAGTGCGTCCGGGCAAAAAAACGATTCGCCCCCTGACTGCTGGGACCGACCAGCTACATCTTCGCAGGCAAGGAAGTGCCTGACAGTCGGGACCCACCTGGTCGAAGCGTATGTAGCATTGTCATTCTGGTCACGAACGTGTACGTACATACTGGTCGATGTAGAGGCGCGCACGTGTCGTAGTAGAGGCGCGCACGTGTCGTAGTAGAGGCGCGCACGTAGCATTTACACGTACGTACAGCGGCTAGGGTGCAAGAAAGAAAATACGGCCACGTATGTGTACATACGGGCGGGGTCTCATACGCCTACTCGCACATACGTACGGCCAGGGCTCGTGTACATGGCTGGGTCGGAACAGAGAAACAGCGTCGTCGTCGTGTTCATGGGGAGGCAACGGAATGCGGCGTGTTCATGGGGAGGCAACGGAATGCGTCGTGTTCATGGGGAGGCAATGGAATGCGTCGTGTTCATCGGGAGGGCTTGGACGGAACAGGCGATGGAAACGAGGCCTGGCATATCGTGGAACGGAGGAAACAGCCTTGTGTTCGACCGGCCACGTTCGAAATGGGATCCTATTCATCAGGAGGGGTCTGGCATACCGCAAAACAGAGGAAATGGACCTCCTACGGTCGAAACGGGGGTCCTGTTGATCGGGAGGGGTGTGGCGTACTGCAAAACGGACAAAACGGACTTGTGTTGGAGCGCTACGGTCGAAACGGGGGTCCTGTTCATCGGGAGGGGTGTGGCGTACCGCAAAACGGGACTCCACGGGATACTGTTCATCTCCACCGTCGACCTCCTCCAGCCTCCACGGGCTCCTGTTCATCCAGCCTCCACGGGCTCCTGTTCATCCAACCTCCACCGCGCGTTAGTCCACCGGCTACTGTTCAACCACCCCTCCACCGTCTAGTGTTCATCCAACCCTCCACACCACGGGGTCCTGTTCAACCACCCCTCCACGGGCACCCCTCCACCGTCTACTGTTCATCCAGCCCTCCACACCACGGGGTCCTGTTCAACCACCCCTCCACCGTCTACTGTCATCCACCCCTCCACGGGCACCCCTCCACCGTCTACTGTTTATCCAGCCCTC
>NC_041382.1:517473897-517506002 GCF_002162155.2 Triticum dicoccoides | reverse complement strand
GCAACGCTCACTGTTCATCCCATCGATCGGCTTCAGTTAGCAGCAGTAGCGAAGGAATTGCTCGATCGGGTTCGGTTAACAGCCATCGATCGATCGCTCGGGTTCAGTAACGTGTAACCTGCAGTGCAATCGCTTGGGTTCAGTTAGAGCCCAACGCCTCGCTCGGGTTCAGTTAGAGCCAACGCCTCGCACACACGCGCGTACGTGTACGAGAGAAACGTGCATCGCTCGGCCCCCGGCCTCCCACCGTAACTGGGAACTCCCTGAAATTTTCCTCCCCCTCGCTTCTACCACGGTTTTTCCGTCATGGACGGCCCAAAGAATGTCATGCAGCTGCGTCTCCGACCCGCCCAGGACGAAAAGCCCATTTTCTGTCATGATTTTTTGTCATAGAAGTAGGAGCCCACCACATCTATGATGATACTGGGTTTTGTCACAATTATCGTCATAGAAGTGTTATATGTATGACAGAAAAAATTTCATTCAGCCCAAAATGTCACGGATGTGTCTTTTTTTTGTAGTGATACTTGTGGGTTATCAAGACTATTTTCTGGCACTGTTGCCGGGGAGCATAGCTCTATTCTTTGAGTCACTTGGGATTTATATCTATTGATCACTATGAGGAACTTGAAAGATGAAAGGACCAAGATTTTTCCCTCAACTACGAGGGGAGGTAAGGAACTGCCATCTAGCTCTGCACTTGATTCACCTTCTGTTTTGAGTAAACTTGCAACACCTACTCCTGCTATTTATTCTGATATGTCGCATGTTATTGATGATGCCACTTCTGCTTTGCATGATACTTATGATGAAACTACTTCTATGCTTAATAATACTGTGCCATTAGGTGAATTTCTTGATGAACAACTTGCTAGGGTTAGAGAGAATGAAATTATTGAAACTGATAATATTGATGAAAGTGATGATGAAGATTCTCCCCTAGATATGAATTGCTTGTTGTGCTTGAGGGTTATGTTATGGATGAAGAAACCGCTAGAGACTTTTTAGCTTGCAATGATAGATATGATCTTAAGAAACTGTTAGCTAAACTGAAAGAGAAGTCTTTGAATGCTAGAATGAAATATGACCCTGCTTTTGCTACTTCACCTATCTGTATTTCCAATAAGGATTATGATTTCTCTGTCGACCCTGAGTTAATTACTTTGGTTGAATCTGATCCTTTTTATGGATATGAATCTGAAACTGTTGAGGCACATCTTATTAAATTAAATGATATAGCCACCCTGTTCACTAATGATGAGAAAACTTGCTATTACTTTATCCTTAAGTTGTTTATGTTCTCATTAAAGGGTGATGCTAAAACATGTGGTTTAATTCTCTTGATCATGGTTGTGTGCGTAGTCTCCAGGATATGATTTATTACTTCTCTGCTAAATATTTCCCCGCTCATAAGAAACAAGATGCCTTAAGGGAAATATATAATTTTGTGCAAATTGAAGAAGAGAGTCTCCCACAAGCTTGGGGGAGGCTTCTCTGATTACTTAATGCTTTGCCTGATCATCCTCTCAAGAAAAATAAAATACTTGATGTCTTTTATAATGGACTAACCGATGCTTCCAGAGACCACCTGGATAGTTGTGCTGGTTGTGTTTTTAGGGAAAGAACTGTTGATCAAGCCGAATTGCTAATGAATAATATGTTGAGTAATGAAAATGATTGGACACTTCCTGAACCAACTCCTAAGCCAACTCCGAAGAAAAGGGGTATTCTATTTCTCAGTCCTGAAGATATGCAAGAGGCAAAGAAATCTATGAAAGAAAAAGGTAGTAAAGTTGAAGATGTTAAGAATTTACCACCTATTGAAGAAATACATGGTCTTGATAACCTGACACACGTAGTAAAGGTAAATTCTCTCTATAGATTTGATGAAGGTGGTATTCCTCGTAATAAGTCTGCTAGCCAATGCTTGGATGAGTTTGATAATTTTATTGTTAAACAAGAAAACTTCAATGCCTATGTTGGTAGACAATTGAAATGTAATGCTTATATGATTGAACACTTGCGTGATTATATGTCTAGAGTTAAAGGTGAACTTAAACTTATTAGTAAACATGCCTCTATGGTTGCCACTCAAGTAGAACAAGTACTTAAAGCTCGGAATGATTTGCTCAATGAATTAGATAATAAGAAAAATGAAAATGTTGTTAGAGTTGTGACTAGAGGGGGTAAAATTACTCAGGAACCTTTGTATCATGAGGGCCGCCCTAAGAGAATTGAGCAAGATTCTCAAAGAACTAATGCTGATGCACCTAGTTCTTCTAAGAAGAAGAAAAAGAAAAATGATAGGACTATGCATGCTTCTAGTGAACCTGTTGTTGATACACCTGAGAATCCCAATGATATTTCTATTTCTGATGCTGAAACACAATCTGGTAATGAACATGAACCTACTGATAATATTAATGATGATATTCATGTTGATGCTCAACCTACTAGGCCCATGAGGCCTAATAACTTCCCGGGGGAGGGGGTTCTGGTAACCCCCGGTACTCCGAAACTTATCTGAAATGACCCGAACCATTCCGATGTCCGAATGTAGCCTTCCAATATATGAATATTTATGTCTCGACCATTTCCAGACTCCTCGTCATGTCCGTGATCACATCCAGGACTCCGAACAACCTTCGGTACATCAAATCACATAACTCATAATACATATCTTCATCGAACGTTAAGCGTGCGGACCCTACGTGTTCGAGAACTATGTAGACATGACCGAGACACATCTCCAGTAAATAACCAATAGCGGAACCTGGATGCTCATATTGGTTCCTACATATTCTACGAAGATCTTTATCGGTCAAACCGCATAACAACATACGTTGTTCCCTTTGTCATCGGTATGTTACTTGCCCGAGATTCGATCGTCGATATCATCATACCTAGTTCAATCTCGTTACCGGCAAGTCTCTTTACTCGTTCAGTAATGCATTATCCCATGACTAACTCATTAGTCACATTGCTTGCAAGGCTCATAGTGATGTGCATTATCGAGAGGGCCCAGAGATACCTCTCTGATACACGGAGTGACAAATCCTAATCTCGATCTATGCCAACTCAAAAAACACCATCGGAGACACCTGTAGAGCATATTTATAATCATCGAGTTATGTTGTGATGTTTGATAGCACACAAGGTGTTCCTCCGGTATTCAGGAGTTGCATAATCTCATAGTCATAGGAACATGTATAAGTCATGAAGAAAGCAATAGCAATAAACTAAACGATCATAGTGCTAAGCTAACGGATGGGTCTTGTTGGGGATATTACTACTGGACGTAAACCGGCCAGGAATAGCCGGATTAACTTTATGAAGATTAGAAGTCCATGAAGATGTAAGAATGATGGCGCTTTATGAAGGCCCAAGGCCCAAAGGCAGGTTAAGGCCTATAGATGTAAATCGACCTTATTATGTAACTTGCATTGTAAGATAGGAAGAATAGAGACCGAACCGAACACGTTTATGATCCGGCTTCGGGACTCTGTAAACCGGCGGGCGTCAACCTATGTATAAAAAGGGACAACCCGGCAACGGTTCAGGGACAACAACTTGAGGGGCAGTCAAAGTGGATTTGCTCCCTGGTCATCAAAACCCTAGCAATACCAACCACAACTAGATGTAGGATTTTACCTTCATCGAAGGGGCCGAACTAGTATAAACTCCCCGTGTCCCCTTGTCTGGTTTAACCCCTTTAAGATAACCCGTTGCGATGGCTCCACGACTAAGTCCTTTCACAAGGACATATGCCATGACAAACCCACGACAGTTGGCGCCAACCATGGGGCTATCGCATGATGGTTTCGAGTTCTTAAAGGGTAGCTTTGATGGACTCAAGGGATACGCTGTGGGCCGTATGACGAAGAGTCGTCACGGCAAGCTCTACATCGACAACGCGGGATGGGGCCCCGATGCCGATTCAATCGAATACGGGTACCGGATCACCTTTGGTGGGATTCACATCTTCATCGGCAAGACTGGTGAACCGGGCCCTGAGCCAACACGTGCACCGACATCATCGAGACGGCTCAGTGTGCAAGCCCTTCCCCGATTCAGCCCATGGCAAAGCATGTTTTCGTAGGTGTCATCCACGGAGCAGAATATGAGGACGGACCGGCATCTGATGGAGAAACAGTCGACTGCTCCGACGACGAGTCTTCTGGAGAGACCGAATTGCTTTGTCAGCTGCAGGATGGCCGGATTAGTGGGGGTTCCGAGGGCAACAGTATTTCGGACTCCCCTGATCTACCAAACCGGGCAGCTATCTTCATGGCCGGTACACAATCAGCGCCCCACTCATCGACCGCCGCAGCAATGCTCTCTGGTTCAGCAACAACCACACCAGCAGGGGGCTCTGCGTCATCTCTGGCTCAAGTTCTGTCTGACTTGTTCGACGCTTTGGCAACATTGATGGCCGCAGAGGTGGATGCAGCGGCCCGGGATCAACACAACACGGAGATCGCAAAGGTAAAGGATCAGATTACTCAGGCTAAAGTGGACCTAGCAGCAGAGAACGCTAGGATGGCTACTGAAAGTGCGTTATATCGACTAGAGGGGGGAATAGGTGATTTTTATGAAAGTCTTCAAAACGTGGAAGTTATGAAGACAAACAGTAGAGATAAGCTTATCACTATGCAGCGGAAGTTAGATTACACTAGGCAAGCCATGGTCAAGTTTTTCAATAGAGTGAAAGCACAATGACAAGTAGCTGCAGTGTAATAAGGATCAGGTAGGAAGAAGTTATGAAGCCAAACAAATCATACAGTTATGTTGTGAAGACAAAATGTATAGCAAGCATGCAATGGCTTCACAATGAGTAACAGTAAGTAAAAGGAAGTGAAGATGAAACCAGTGACTCGTTGAAGACAATGATGTGTTGGACCAGTTCCAGTTGCTGTGACAATTGTACGTCTGGTTGGAGCGGCTAGGTATTTAAACCCTAGGACACACAGTCCCGGACACCCAGTCCCGAACACGCAGCTCAGGACACCAAGTCCTCACCGTATTCTCCTTGAGCTAAGGTCACATAGTCCTCGCCCAATCACTCTGGTAAGTCTTCAAGGTAGACTCCCAAACCTTCACAGACTTCGTTCACTGGCAATCCACAATGTCTCTTGGATGCTCTGAATGCGACGCCTAACCGTCTGGAGGATGCACAGTCCTCAAGTGAAATAAGTCTTCAGATCACTCAGACAAGAAGACTTAAGTGATGCCCAATTTACTCTGGCTCTGGGTGGTTAGGGCTTTATCCTCTCAAGGAATTCTCTCTCTCAAAGGCTTCGAGGTGGGTTGCTCTCAAACGACAAAAGCCGTGCACTGAAATCTGAGCAGCCAACCGTTTATGGTTGTAGGGGGTGGGCTATTTATAGCCACTTGGCAACCCGACCTGATTTGTCAGAAATGAGCCTGGGTCACTAAGGAACTGACACGTGTCTCAACGGTCAGATTTCAAACTCTCATGGCAACTTTACTTGGGCTACAAGCAAAGCTAACTTGTCCGGCTCTAGACAAGATTCGCTCTCATTGTCTTCACTCGAAGACATAGGTTTTTGGTTTAGGCATCACTTTAGTCATTCTGACTGGTTCTCCTGGACCCCACTTAACAGTATGGTGGTTCCTATGACTCAACACAAAAGAAAAAGAACTACGAAAGATCTAAGTCTTCGAGCTCCATAGGCTTCATAACGTGTCTTCTTTTGTCATAGTCTTCAATGTGAATATCTTCATATACCACCTTTGACTTCAATGTCTTCATACATTTTTAGGGGTCATCTCTGGTAGTAAAACCGAATCAATGAGGGACTTCTACCTGTGTTATCCTGCAATTCTCACAAACACATTAGTCCCTCAACTAGGTTTGTCGTCAATACTCCAAAACCAACTAGGGGTGGCACTAGATGCACTTACAATCTCCCCCTTTTTGGTGATTGATGATAAACTAGTTGAAGTTTTCAACGGGGAATATAGTCTGTGAAATTGTAAAGGATAAGGGATTGTCTTCATAAGTTGCAAGGGCTCCCCCTGAAGATGTGCATACAAGTTAATTTGCTTTTGGAATGCAAATGCACATGGCAGGTTGTACTTGTGGAGATCCACTTCAGCTTATGATGACAATCCACTATGCATGTGAAGATATATGAAGATAATGACATGCATAATGGAAAATGGACGTCTGCAGAATGAGATAAGTGCGGAATTTATCGTCGCACATGCGGAATTTATCTTCGCAAAACAGGGTGGCAAACAAGTAGCAGACGACCATCTGGTTTAAGTGCTACAACTCATAAGAACCAAATGTAAAGCAAGAGTTGTAAGCACGAAGCAAAATATAACAAAACATAAAGCACCCACCCATATGGACCCGCTTGAAGACTATCAACCCATATGCTTCTCCCCCTTTTGTCAGCAAGGACCAAAAAGGTTTGAAGACATAGAGTGTCTACTCGTTCCTAGGAGCAGCAGGGTCGTTGGAGGTGTTTGGCGGTGCAGAAGAGCTTGGAGGTGCTGAAGCAGGTGGCGATGAGGTAGCATCGTCTTCTTCATCAATGATTCTGGCAGTGACTGTGGCAGCAGATGAAGAAAACTCAGAGTCTTCAAGTGATGGTGTGCTTCGCATCACAACCCTTCTAGGAGGTGTGGTGTCAAACTTGAATCGCTCAGTGAAGCCATCCTCTTCAAGTTCAGCTTCAGTACATATCATTGATAGCCCTTTCCATGTGCGGCGACAGGTTTCATGGGCAACGAAAGCGTTCTTGGTGGCAAGATTTCAGATGCGATTGACATCCACCAAGAGGCTCTTCATCTGTCTCTTCAACCAGTCATGATGCCTATCCTGCTTTTGATGAAGGGCCACAAGAAGCTCTCGGTCATTGAGAACACGAGCGCGCTTCTTGGGTCTTGAAGCAGTTGCACTGTCAGTGGCTTCAGTTGAAGCAGGGTGTGGCGCACGTGTAGTGCCAGCCAAAGGATACACCCTGGAGATGGCTTCAACACCTTCATCGTTCTGAGTGAAGCTCTGGTGTTCTGCATTCTGAAGACTCAAAGGTTGCTTGGCAGGCTCAGGATATATAGCTTCAGCAGAGGTATCCACATCTGGCAAGAAGATCTGATGGTTGCGGGCTGAGGGCTGATATGAGATCGCAGAGTGAAGCTTGATCAGTCTCATTACCCAAGGAGCATAGAACTTCAAACCAGGTAGATCTGAGCCTGATGCAGCTAGTTGGCGTATGAAGAAGTCCTGTGCGTTGAAGCATTTGCCATGAAGGATACAAAACAGCAGAGTCTTCATTGCACCCTCGATCTTGGCATTTGGAGAGTGCCCTTTTATATGCCAGAGAGTCCGCCGGATAATGTGATAGATGGTTCTGGGCAGGTACTCAAAGTCTTCAATGAAGAACTCTGTTGGATAAGGAGCATCGTGGGGCAATGGCTTCATCATTGAGAGATTCTAACTCATATTTGGTTCAGGCCTCTGGAATATGCTCTCAAGAGCTTCAGTGTGTAGTGGACAGCCTTTCCTGAAGAATTCGCCAGGAGTGGGCAGGCCGGTGAGCTCAATGATATCAAATGCATTGGCTTCGTGATGGACATTGCCGGTCATCCACTCCAGGGCCCAAGTCTTCGGATCTCTGTTGTATCCTTTGATGTGGAGGGTGGCATAGAATTGCAGCAGAAGCTCTTCGTTCCAGTGCTCTTCATCAGTTACAAACTGCAGCAGACCCACTTGCTTGAAGCAATCCAATGCTTCCTCTAAACAGGGCAGACCGGCAATGGCTTCAACATCAAGGCGCTTGTGCGGTAAGATGCGACCTTGGTTGTATAGGATGCATGAATAGTAGCTGCGCTGAGGATAGCTCCAGAACCTATCTGATGAAATCCTTTCCCTTGAATAGGGGTTCTTGGAGCTGTTGAAGAACGTATTATCTGCCTTGAAGCTGTTGATGTTAAAGGATCCAGGTGCTGATGCAGGACCTGGGAACCTCGGCAGCCGTGGGACTGGCTTCTGGACATGAGGCCTGTGCTCAACATGGTAATCAAATTGAGGACCTGCAGCAGACTCAGGAACAGAAGTGTCTGGATCAGTAGCTTCGCTGTCTTCTGAAGCTTTTGGTGGGGAGGGCTCCACATTGGCTTTAGTGTTGGTTGTGGCAGCCTCAATATTTTCAGCCTCCACTTGACTAGCTGGAGGGTCAGACTTAGGCACGTTCTCCTGGAGAACTGCTTCATGGTGTAGCGGGGAAGTAGGATCTTGTGGTACTTCTTCATTTTCTTCGGCTGATGCAGCCGGAATGTCTTCAGCATAGACTTGAGGCCTTGGACCTTTGTGAAGCCTGCGGAACGCAGACGACGCCTGTGGGGTTGGAGTGGGCTGGGCCTCAAAGTCTTCTTCCTCTTGAGGGCGATCCGCCCATGACGCATCTTGTGCAATTGGCGTCAGAGGACGACAATGCTGATGAGTTCGCTATGTTCATACTGAGGAAGGGCTGCATCATCTTGTACATTGTCCTGATGACCAATGTCTTCAGCAGCGATGGGGTCGGCTGCTGGTATGTCTTCAGCTTCAGGAGCCTCTGTGGAAGCAGGCTCATGAACTGTCAGTTGTCGTTCTGCGTCAGGATGGACGACAGAAAGGGGTTCAACCATCAAGGGCTCTGTGGGAGCAGCCCGAGCTTTCTTGATCTTTCGCTTTTTCTGAGTGGGGGCAGAAGGAGAGGCTTCAGTATGTTTCCGCTTCCTAGCTTCAGCCTCTGCAGTTCGCGTCTTCTTGAGCTCTGAAGCGGTTGACCGGCTCTTTGACTTCGAGCTAGTCGTTGCAGTTGGGAAGACAATTGGAACTGCTTCTTGCCTTGGTGCATCTGGTTCAGCCATAGCAGGCTTCTTCTTCTTCTTTTTCGCGGCCATCCTGGGGTCGATGCCGGGACGCCCAAGTGCCTTGCGCTTCTCGGCCTCATTGTAGGCATGCGCACATCTGTCTGCAAGAGTCTTCATTCGCTCCCGCGAACCTTGAGCTTCTGCATGCTTCTTCAGAAAGTTTTCCTTTAGTTCGTGCAACATGATCTTGAAGCTCTTCACTTCTTGTACGCTGAGCTTGGCCATATGCTTCTTGAACTGAGCCTTTTCATGATCAATTTTCTGCTTCAGTTCAACAATGCGCTGGGCAATTGCAAGTTCTGAGGCAATAGCGCCTTGGAAGGCGACGCTGAGGCCAACGGGCAGCTACAGATCTTCGAAGCTGATGTTTGGTGTGGCAAACCATTCGTCGATGAAGTTGTGGATGATGGCAACATCAAAGAGAGGCAAATTGTTGAAGATTTCAGCTTCTTCTTTGCTCTTGATGAGCTACTCGAGAGCGTCATCTCCAAGATCTTCATCACTTGACAGATCAATGGCTTCGCTGCGCAGAATGTCAGCAGCTGTGAGCTCTTTGCCGGTGTGTGGCTGAGGCATCTTGGCCTTCTGGGGCTTGGAGACGCGGGATGCGTCTTCAGACTGCATACTGTCTTCAGGAGGTGCAGTTGCCAATGGCTTCGCCCTTGAGATTTTTGGTGAAGGGGCCAGCTTTGAAGCTTTTGGCTTCTTCGACTGCTTTGGCTTCGTATAGCAGGAGCTTCATCAGACTCAGAGTCAGTTGGAGGGTCATTCACGGCAGTCCCTTGGACTAAGATGCGGGTGATGAGGCCCTCAAGGTTGGCATACAGACCAATGATATTGGGTTCTGCGTCGCGTGTGCCATCTGCCCTTGGTGCGGAGGGACCAGGGTTGAAGTCTAACCCAAATTTCTTCTTGTTCTGCTTCGCTGATTGTTGGGCAAACTGGAAGTTGCGCTTTAACTGATTGTCGTCATGACACCAGAGTAGTGACGACGGATGTGCATCATCAGGCTGTGGCCCACGAACCATGCATGGATAGAAGCTTTGGGCAATAGCTTCATCTCTGGACCTGGGTACAAGGTTCTTGTATAAGATGTCTCCCCACGGTCTTTTGATGGCACTTTTCTCAGCATACTCTTGGGTTGTGAAGTGGTATTTGAACCATTGTTCTGCCCAGTAGCGTCGAATCCATTGGATTCGGGTCTTGCGCTGCCCATAATTCTCTTCAGGATCTGTTTTATACATATCTGCCAGGTCTTCAGGCAGATCTTTGGAAGTTCCTCCACGTCGCTGTCTGCCCCCCTTCCTTGCTGCTGCTTCTGAAACCATAAACTTTAACTTGAAAGGCTTCAAAACTTTCAAAGGTTTCAAAGGCTTTCTTTTGCTGGACCAACGGGAACTGGCTTCAGGAGAATTTATGTGATGCTGTAGGAATTCTGCAAATGAATGCAGACTATGAGAACCAAAGGATTCTCCCACGGACATGTACCTGTGACAGCATTAAGGTGCGAGGGAAGGGGAAGAGGTCATATGCATTCTCAAAAGGTTTTGAAGATTAATCAGTTTAGAAGACATTGACCTCATCGTGCGAAGACATTCACTCATAGATAAGAAGTTGGTTCCAGATTTGTACGAATCCACAGATCAGTACAAGTGAGGAATCTAACTACTTTGTGAAGCACAAGTGAATATACTAGGCATGTTATGAGATGCAGTTTGAGAGAGATCTAGCTTGTGTGAACAGAAACTTCTTGTGGTAGAAAGTGACAGAACAAGAGGATCTATGGTGCTGTAAAAAGGTAGTTTTATTTACCACACTGAGAACTGCTAGACGAAGCGAGAGATGAGGCCGAGCAGTTCACTCGTCCGTGCCCTAACTTGGTGACGGAGGAGACCTACAGCGACGGCGAAGAGGACGATGTCCGCGGTCGGCGTGAAGACGGCATCGGAGAGGTTGCGGCAGCGAAGCGCTTCATCGCCGGCGTCGTCGAGAGCTAGCGGTGGCGCTAGGGTTCGTGCGAGGGTGGAAGAAAGAGATAATGACCACGGTAAGTGTAAATTTATAGGCACAGGGGCGGCACTGCGCTATTACTCAGGTGCCCCTGGCGATTCGCATCTGAGGAACGCGTGGCCAATTTGCGGAAGTTTGGGGTTTGTTCCATGTCCCATGCACGCCTGGATTGTCGGGCGGTCGTTCCTGCTTCTCCGCATTTTATGTGGAGGAATGAGCATTGAAAACGGACTTTATGGTTGTCTCTATATCTTCTGCTGACAAGGACGCAGTGAAGACATTCGACAGTTTCAATAGAATGCATATGACTTAGAGAGATAGAGTTTGAGATAGAAAGCATAGAGAAGTTTGGGGTCCGATCACATTCACTTAGTTCAAAGGATTCAACACGAAGACATAGCTATAAGTGAATGCTGTAGAGGACAGAACACTAGCATATATATATATATATATATATATATATATATATATATATATATATATATATATATATATATAGTCAACATAGTGAAGATAATCATGAAAATATGTTGAGTTCGAAGCCAAATCAAATGTGAAGACATTGCAAGGTAACGCCATGAGTGAAACACTTCAAAATGGAACGTTTGGTGGTGGCGTTACCCACCGTATAGGAAGTATTAGACCCAGACACGGCGCACAATTATCGTGGCGCTCCGAAGTCAAATTCCACATTAATGTATTCACACTTAGAATGTATGTCTTCATTGATTGAAGATATACTTCACTTCGTGTGTTGCACATCTAAGTCATCAATATGCATAAGGGTTAGGATGTGTGCCTGATCACAGGACATTTGAGGATTCCAGGATATTTAGCTCACACCGTAACTTGCAAAACCTCTTCTCATCCAAGGGCTTGGTGAAGATATCAGCCAATTGCTCTTCAGTGTTGACGTGTATGATATCAATGTCTTCCTTCACAACATGATCTCTGAGAAAGTGATGATGAATTTCAATGTGCTTTGTCTTCGAGTGCTGAACTGGGTTGTTGGCAATCTTGATGGCGCTTTCATTGTCGCAGTACAGTGGCACTTGCTTCAGATGAATGCCATAGTCCTTGAGTGTTTGCTTCATCCATAGAAGCTGAGCGCAGCAAGATCCAGCAGCAATGTATTCAGATTCAGCAGTGGAGAGAGATACACAGTTCTGCTTCTTTGAAGACCAACATACAAGTGATCGTCCCAGAAAGTGACATGTGCCTGATGTAGACTTGCGATCAACTTTGTCACCAGCATAGTCAGCATCCGAGAATCCAACCAAATCAAACTCTGAGCCCTTTGGATACCATAATCCTAGAGTTGGGGTGTGAGCCAAATATCGAAGAATTCGCTTCACAGCTAAGTGATGCGACTCCTTTGGTGCCGCTTGAAATCGAGCACACATGCAAACACTAAGCATAATATCTGGCCTAGATGCACATAGATAAAGTAAAGAACCAATCATGGAGCGGTATACCTTTTGATCAAACTCTTTACCATTGTCGTCAGGACCCAGATGATGTTTGGTTGGCATTGGTGTTGTGAAGCCCTTGCAGTCTTGCATACCGAACTTCTTCAGGCAATCTTTGAGATACTTCTCTTGAGATATGAAAATGCCATTGCGTTGTTGTCGTATTTGAAGACCAAGGAAGAACTTCAGCTCCCCCATCATGGACATCTGATATTGCTCTTGCATCATATATCCAAACTCTTCACTGTACTTCTGATTTGTGCAGCCGAAGATAATGTCATCCACATATATTTGGCACACAAAAAGTTCACCATCATATGTCTTCGTGAAAAGAGTGGGATCTAGGGAACCAGGTATGAAGCCTTTGCTCTTCAGGAAGTATTTGAGTGTGTCCTACTAGGCCCTAGGGGCTTGTTTGAGGCCATACAGCGCCTTGTTGAGCTTGTATACCATGTCAGGATGTTTTGGATTTTCAAAGCCAGGCGGTTGTGCAACATAC
The DNA here is from genome assembly GCF_002162155.2 of Triticum dicoccoides. NCBI lineage: Eukaryota > Viridiplantae > Streptophyta > Magnoliopsida > Poales > Poaceae > Triticum > Triticum dicoccoides. The sequence goes on along the minus strand of NC_041382.1, from coordinate 517,493,135 downwards.
ACTTCTTCTTCAATCTTGCCATTGAGAAAGGAACTCTTCACATCCATTTGATATAGAAGTATGTTATGATGATTTGCATAGGCCAGCAGTATGCGTATGGCTTCAAGCCTAGCCATAGGAGCAAACGTTTCATCAAAGTCAATGCCTTCCACTTGAGTATATCCTTGAGCAACGAGACGAGCTTTGTTTCTGACAACTTGACCATGCTCATCTTGCTTGTTGCGGTATATCCATTTGGTGCCTATTATGTTGTGCTTCCGTGGATCAGGACGCTTAACCAGTTCCCATACATTATTCAGCTCAAACTGTTGAAGCTCTTCTTGCATAGCTTGAATCCATTCAGGTTCCATGAAGGCTTCTTCAACTTTCTTGGGTTCTGATATTGAGACGAATGCGAAGTGCCCACAGAAATTTGCTAGCTGAGTTGCCCTTGAACGAGTGAATGGACCAGGTGCATTGATGCTGTCAATTATTCTGTCAATCTGCACTTCATTGGCAACACGAGGATGTACAGGGCGAAGACTTTGCTCTTGCTGATCTGTGTTGTTGTTGGGAGGAATGTCTTCAGGCTGAGCATTGTCTTCATGTTGATCAGGTGCTGAGATGATAAGTTCTTCTTCAGGATGAGCTTCAGAAGGTATGATCTCTCCAGTTCCCATTAGCTTGATTGATTCACTAGCTGGAATTTCATCTAGCACATTTGGCAGTTGCTCTCTTTGTGAACCATTTGTCTCATCGAACCGCACATCCACTGTTTCAACCACTTTGTAATGAAAGAGATTGAAGACTCTGTAGGAGTGCGAATCCTTTCCATATCCAAGCATAAAACCCTCATGTGCTTTTGGTGCAAACTTTGAGATGTGGTGTGGGTCCTTGATCCAGCACTTTGCGCCAAATACTCTGAAGTAACTGACATTTGGCTTCTTGCCAGTTAGGAGTTCATAAGATGTCTTGTTCAGAAGCTTGTGAAGATAAACACGATTGATTGTATGGCATGCAGTGTCAATGGCTTCAGTCCAGAATTTTCTTGGAGTCTTGTATTCATCTAGCATCGTTCTGGCCATCTCAATGAGTGTTCTGTTCTTGCGTTCGACGACGCCATTCTGCTGTGGCGTGTACCGAGCTGAGAATTCATGTGTGATGCCCAAGGTATCAAGATATGTATCAAGGCCAGTGTTCTTGAATTCAGTCCCATTGTCACTTTTGATGTGCTTTATCTTGGCGCCAAAATTGTTCATAGCACGATTGGCGAAGCGTCTGAAGACATCCTGCACTTCAGTCTTGTAAAGGATTATGTGCACCCAAGTATATCTAGAGTAATCATCAATAATGACGAAGCCATAGAGGCAAGCAGTAGTAGTAAAAGTTGAGTAATGAGTGGGACCGAAAAGATCCATGTGAAGCAGTTCTAAGGGTCGAGTAGTGGTCATGATTGTCTTCGAGGGATGTTTTGCCCTCGTCATCTTCCCTGCTTCACAGGCACCGCATAAGTGATCTTTCTTGAACTTGACGCCCTCGATGCCTATGACATGCTTCTTCTTCGCAAGGGTGTGGAGGTTCCTCATGCCAGCATGCCCAAGCCTCTGATGCCAAAGCCAGCATTCTGAAGCTTTTGCAAGAAGACATACTACAAGTTGTGGCCCTGCTGAGAAATCTACCACATACAGATCATCTTTTCGATACCCTTCAAACACTAGAGACTTGTCAGATTCCATTAGTACAAGACAACGATATTTTCCAAACATTACGATCATGTTCAAATCGCAGAGCATTGAGACAGACATTAAGTTGAAGCCAAGGGATTCAACAAGCATGACTTTATCCATGTGTTGATCCTTTGAGATTGCAACTTTACCTAGACCCAATACCTTACTTTTACCAGTGTCAGCAAATGTGATGTGGCTCTTGTCGGATGGACGTAAGGTTGAGTCCATAAGAAGGCTTCTTTTGCCAGTCATGTGATTTGTACATCCACTGTCAATAATCCATTCTGAAGACTTTGAAGACGCTGGTGTCGTACCCTACAGTGCAGTTAGGGGGATAGGATTCACGAAGAGAATTGTGAAGCAAAAACATTTGACGAACCAGTGGGTTATGAAAGCTTAGATCCAGATTAGGACTAATAGGGAGAGTAGCATGCGATTCAGGAACGAAGTACATAATGATGCCATTCGGGCATTTTATCTTGTGCCCTACAAGATTTTTAAGGTCCCCAGCAATAGCGTCAGAAGATTTTGGTTTTCTGCTGGAGACCTTTCCCTGCAAAAGAGAGTTAAGCCTTCTTAACCACCCACATCTTCAAGGGTGGCTTAGAAGCAATAAGTCTAAGTGCAGCATCTGAGGATTTTGGCTTTGAAGCCTTAGCAAACAGTCTTGCAGGTGGACAATAGTACTCATAAGAATAAGCAGAATAATTTTTGGTCATATGAACATGACGGTTTGATGAACCGCTCTCATATTCATATGCCTGAGTATGGTTTCCCTGCAAAACATTTGTGTTAGTGTGACTCAGGTGAGTCCTCTGTTTCTATGAAGCCTTTGGACCGTATGAAGCCTTTGGTCTGAGGTTTGTCTTCTTCAAGTGAGGTTTCATGAAGACATTCACAGGAAGATTTTCCAGACACTTTTTCGGAACCCAGATCTTCTTCATAGGCGGTCCATTCCTGCAGTTAGTACCAATGTACCTGGCAAACACTTCACCATTCTGATTCTTAAACAGTATATAGTTTGCATCAAAGGATTCATCAATGATAATGGGGTTAGCACAAGTGAAGCCAGATAAATTGGATGGATCTGCTGAAGGTTCCTTTGCAGCAACCCACTTGGTTTTGGGGTACTGCTCAGGTTTCCAGTAAGAGCCATCTGCATTTATTTTCCTTACGAACCCAACACCCTCTTTCCTAGGGTTTCGGTTCAGAATCTGCTTCTTGAGGACATCACATAATGTCTGATGTCCTTTAAGACTTTTGTACATCCCTGTTTCAAGAAATGTCTTCAACCTAGCATTCTCATCAGCAATAGCAATGGTATCCTCAGCAGAGGGGTTAGTTACCACATCAACAGTTGAAGATATTGCAACAGCAGTAGCAGTGGAACATTCAGCAACAGAAGTAGAATTATCACGCTCAATGCATTTAAGACATGGTGGTTCAAATCCTTCCTGAGCGGAACTGATCTGTTCGGCGCGAAGTGACTCATTTTCCTTTTGAAGATCTTCATGAGCCGCTCTCAATTTCTCAAGTTCTTGCTTCCTTTGAAGATAATCATAGGAAAGCTTTTCATGAGCTGTTGAGAGAGTATCAAGACGATCTTCAAGTTCCTGATACTTATCGTGAAGATTTTTTATGTCTTCAATTAAGGATTCAGATCGAGTCATTTCAGCACCCAACAGATCATCGCTTCTGTCTAACAGTTTTTGAATATGTTCCATGGCCTTTTGTTGTTCAGTTGCGATTTTAGCAAGTGTTTTGAAACTGGGTTTTGAATCACAATCAGAGTCATCATCACTGGATGTTTGATAGCGAGTAGTGCGTGTGTTTACCTTGGCACTGCGTGCCATGAAGCAGTAGGTAGGAGTGAAGTCGTCCTTGTCATCTGCATCGGTGTCGGTGATGAAGTTATTGTCTTCAGTGTTGAAGATGGACTTGGCGACGTATGTTGTAGCCAGACTTGCAATGCCAGAATCAGACTCCTCCTCAGACTCCACCTCTGCCTCCTCAGAAGCGGATTCCTCCTCAGAATCCATTTCCTTGCCAACAAACGCACGTGCCTTGCCAGATGAGCTCTTCTTGTGTGATGAAGACTTTGAGGAAGACTTAGAAGAAGACTTTGAGTATTTCTTCTTCTTCTTGTCGTCAGAGTCATATTCCTTGCTCTTCTTCTTCCTTCTGTTCTCATTGTCCCACTGTGGACACTCAGAGATGAAGTGTCCAGTTTTCTTGCACTTGTGGCATGTTTTCTTCTTGTAGTCATGAGCAGAAGCTTCATCATTCCTTGAGCTTGATCGTGAAGACTTTCTGAAGCCTTTCTTCTTGGTGAACTTTTGGAACTTCTTCACAAGCATTGCAAGTTCCCTTCCAATGTCTTCAGGATCATTAGAACTGCTATCAGATTCTTCTTTAGATGAGGAAACAGCTTTTGCCTTCAAGGCACGAGTTCGCCCATAGTTTGGACCGTAGATATCTCTTTTCTCAGAAAGCTGAAACTCATGTGTGTTGAGCCTCTCAAGTATGTCAGATGGATCGAGTGTCTTGAAATCAGGACGTTCTTGAATCATTAGGGCTAGGATGTCAAACGAACTATCAAGTGATCTCAGCAGCGTTTTGACGACTTCGTGTTTGGTAATCTCAGTGGCGCCGAGGGCTTGAAGCTCATTTGTGATGTCAGTGAGTCTGTCAAATGTGTGCTGGACATTCTCATTGTCATTTCGCTTGAAGCGGTTGAAGAGATTGCGAAGGACGCTGATTCTTTGATCTCTCTGGGTTGAGATGCCTTCATTGACCTTGGAGAGCCAGTCCCAGACCAGCTTGGATGTCTTCAAAGCACTCACACGGCCATACTGTCCTTTGGTCAGATGACCACAGATGATGTTCTTGGCAGTACAGTCCAGTTGAACGAATTTCTTGACATCAGCAGCAGTGACACCTTCTCCAGCCTTGGGAACGCCGTTCTCGACGACATACCATAGGTCGACGTCAATGGCTTCAAGATGCATACGCATCTTATTCTTCCAATAGGCATATTCAGTTCCATCGAAGACGGGGCACGCAGCAGAGACTTTGATTATCCCTGCAGTCGACATAGCTAAAACTCCAGGTGGTTAAACCGAATCACACAGAACAAGGGAGCACCTTGCTCTGATACCAATTGAAAGTGTGTTATATCGACTAGAGGGGGGGTGAATAGGCGATTTTTATGAAAGTCTTCAAAACATGGAAGTTATGAAGACAAACAGTAGAGATAAGCCTATCACTATGCAGCGGAAGTTAGATTACACTAGGCAAGCCATGGTCAAGTTTTTCAATAGAGTGAAAGCACAATAACAAGTAGCTGCAGTGTAATAAGGATCAGGTAGGAAGAAGTTATGAAGCCAAACAAATCATACAGTTACATTGTGAAGACAAAATGTATAGCAAGCATGTAATGGCTTCACAATGAGTAACAGTAAGTAAAAGGAAGTGAAGATGAAACCAGTGACTCGTTGAAGACAATGATGTGTTGGACCAGTTCCAGTTGCTGTGACAACTGTATGTCTGGTTGCAGCGGCTAGGTATTTAAACCCTAGGACACACAGTCCCGGACACCCAGTCCTGAACACGCAGCTCAGGACACCAAGTCCTCATCGTATTCTCCTTGAGCTAAGGTCACATAGTCCTCGCCCAATCACTCTGGTAAGTCTTCAAGGTAGACTCCCAAACCTTCACAGACTTCGTTCACTGGCAATCCACAATGTCTCTTGGATGCTCTGAACGCGACGCCTAACCGTCTGGAGGATGCACAATCCTCAAGTGAAATAAGTCTTCAGATCACTCAGACAAGAAGACTTAAGTGATGCCCAATTTACTCTGGCTCTGGGTGGTTAGGGCTTTATCCTCGCAAGGAATTCTCTCTCTCAAAGGCTTCGAGGTGGGTTGCTCTCAAACGACAAAAGCCGTGCACTGAAATCTGAGCAGCCAACTGTTTATGGTTGTAGGGGGTGGGCTATTTATAGCCACTTGGCAACCCGACCTGATTTGTCAGAAATGACCCTGGGTCACTAAGGAACTGACACGTGTCTCAACGGTCAGATTTCAAACTCCCATGGCAACTTTACTTGGGCTACAAGCAAAGCTGACTTGTCCGGCTCTGGACAAGATTCGCTCTCATTGTCTTCACTCGAAGACATAGGTTTTTGGTTTAGGCATCACTTCAGTCATTCTGACTGGTTCTCCTGGACCCCACTTAACAGTACGGTGGTTCCTATGACTCAACACAAAAGAAAAAGAACTACAAAAGATCTAAGTCTTCGAGCTCCATAGGCTTCATAAAGTGTCTTCTTTTGTCATAGTCTTCATATACCACCTTTGACTTCAATGTCTTGATACATTTTTAGGGGTCATCTCTGGTAGTAAAACCGAATCAATGAGGGACTTCTACCTGTGTTATCCTGCAATTCTCACAAACACATTAGTCCCTCAACTAGGTTTGTCGTCAATACTCCAAAACCAACTAGGGGTGGCACTAGATGCACTTACAGCTACAGAACGGGCCGAGTTGGAAGCTCGGGCCTACCGGCTTAGGCTGGATCAGAATGCTTCAGAGGAAGTCATGAGAAGAAGATACCGATCGCATCTCCCGCCGAGTTATGAGCCAAGGAATCTCTTTAATATGCCAGGAGCAGGAACGAGTAACCAGCCAATAGTAAATCGGACGGAGGCGCCAGGGACAGGAGCGCCGGTTCAGCCGCGCACGACGGACCTGCCTCGTCAGAACAACACTATGCCACAGTATGTTCCAACACCTCCCGGGCATTACTCCAACCCGTTGGACAACATTGTGGCCGCTGCTTCACGATTGGCATCCCTCCCAACCGACGACGAATCACCAGTTGCGATTGAGGTACGACGGGCCAGAGATCTCCTTCAAACAGCTCTAAACCAGCAGCAGGCATATTCGCACGGTCGTGAGAGGATTCATTCCACTCCCCGTCCAAGCCGGAGCTACAGCAGGCACGTTGAGGATGAACCGGCCATGTCAAGCAGTGCACGTCGCCGTAATTCGCCGCGAGGGCACAACCGGCAGGGGGGTGCTAATGCGCAGGATGTGGTGGATCATGGTCGCGCACGTCGAGAGGCCGAGTTAGCAGCTCAGCACGGAGCCCGTCAACATACTCCGGTTCACCCTACCGCTTCAGTAGAACCAGGTGTGGCATTCAGTTCCTTAGGGGTGCCGTGTCTCACCCCCGCTTTGCGTAATGTGAGATTGCCCAAGCACTTCAAAGGACCTCGTAAGGTACCCAATTACACCGCCGATCTGCAACCAGAGGCATGGGTTGAAAGCTACGAGATGGAAATGGAGATGTTAGATGTGGATGAGGCAGTATGTGCTAAATACTTTACCATGATGTTGGAAGGAACAGCTCGCACTTGGTTAAAAAGCTTACCAACTAACTCTGTGAGATCGTGGGCCGAATTGAAGCACCGATTTATCCAGAACTTCAAAGATACTTGTAAGCAACCCATGTCAATTGTGGATCTGGCCGCTTGTGTCCAAGAGGATGGGGAGTCCACGACCCATTGGGTAAAGCGGGTCTCAGCTATTCTGCATTCATCGGATCGTATCAATGCAGATACCGCAGTGCTAACGTTGGAGGGCAATTGTCGTTTTCTGCCACTCAAACAGAAGTTAGGAAGGCTCAAACGTCACTGCAATGATATGTCAACGCTTATGGCCGCTTTGGTTAAGTACGCCGATTCAGATAATAACAAAGACCCTGACTCAGAGGAGGACAAACCGGGGAAAGGGAACAAGAGCGGCAACACCAAGAGTCAGCAACATAATCCGGCAGGCCATGGGAACAATGGTAAACGCAAGGCCGACAACAGTCTGGACTTTGTGGCTAACACCAATGCTCAGGAAAATGGTCAGCGTCGTAAGGGTAAGCAGCCCCAGAGGGGCGGAGGTTCAGGCCCCAATTTGGAGCGCCTGTTAAATCAACCATGTCCGAAGCATGGATCAAAGGAGAAGCTAGCATCACATCTTTGGAAGGATTGTTACATCATGCGGGATTTCAAGAATTCCAATATGTTTCAGTACGATAATGGCCCGCCCGGCGGTTCAGGAGGTGGTTTCCACGGGTCGGGTTACGGAGGCGACAGCTTCAGTTCAGGATTTCAGGGCAATCAAACCGGACACAGTAATCAAGGGAACCATGGCAACCAAGGAGGTTACAACCATCAGGGGAACCACCAGCAGCAGCAGCAGTCGGGTTATCGGAGCAATCCTAAGCAGCTAAATAGTGGGCAATATCATGTCTTCACCACAAGCTTGTGTAAGCCTGATCAGAAGCTTCACAAGAGGGCAGTAAACTCTGTTGAACCGGCGGTGCCTCAGTATTTGCGCTGGTCTGAGCAACCCATTTTGTGGAGTAGAGAGGATCACCCACCCCGGGGTGACAATCCGGGTCACTTGGCCCTAGTGGTGGCCCCTCAAGTTGGGGATATAAGTTCACTAAGGTACTCATGGATGGGGGAAGTAGTATCAACATTCTATATTATGATACCTTCTGTCATATGGGGTTGACAGATAAGAGTCTTAAACCGTCAAACACTATTTTCCACGGTGTGGTTCCTGGCAAGTCTGCATATCCAGTGGGCAAGATAGCCTTGGAGGTGGCTTTTGGAGATGACTATGATTCAAGGTCAGAAACATTGACTTTTGAGGTGGTGAAAATCAAAAGTCTGTATCACGCTTTGTTTGGGCGACCGGCTTATGCTAAGTTCATGGCGAGGTCGTGTTATGTTTATCTACAGCTTAAAATGCCAGGTCATAAGGGGACCATCACAGTACACGGGAGCAGGAAGATCGCTTTGGAATGTGAGGAAGGTGATGCGGCTTATGCTGAGTCGGTTTGTGCCATGGAGGAGCTGAAGTTTTATAAAGACCAAGTTGATCCGACGGATATGACCTCTTTGAAAAAGCCAACTACGGAACACAATCCGGCGTTGAAGTTTAAATCGGCCACAGATACTAAAATGGTTGATTTTGTTCCTGGCGATTCATCCAAGCAGTTCAGCATCAGTGCTAACCTGAATCCCAAATAGGAAAGCGCTTATCGAGTTCATCCGTGAGAACCGGGATATCTTTGCATGGAAACCTTCTGACATGCCAGGTGTACCGAGGGAACTCGCTGAGCACACACTTAACATTGATCCTATGTTTAAACCGGTCCGGCAGTTTCGCCGCCGCTTCAATGAAGAAAGGCGCAAGGCTATTGGTGAGGAGGTAGCTCGGTTGTTGGCCGCAGGGTTTATCGTGGAGGTCTTTCGCCCAGAGTGGTTGGCTAATCCGGTGCTGGTTCTTAAGAAAAACGGCACTTGGTGTATGTGTGTGGATTACACAGACTTGAACAAAGCTTGCCCTGCAGACCCCTTTGCCCTCCCTCGTATTGATCAAATCATTGATGCTACGGCGGGTTGTGACCGTTTGTGTTTTCTGGACGCTTATTCTAGTTATCATCAGATCAAAATGGCAGTTAAGGACCAGGAGAAGACAACTTTCATAACTCCCTTTGGAGCCTTCTGCTATGTCTCCATGCCCTTTGGGCTCAAAAGTGCCCAGGCGACTTATCAATGCTGTGTTCAGAATTGTCTTCATAAGAAGATTGGGCGCAATGTTCATGCGTATGTGGATGATATTGTGATAAAGTCCAGGAAGGAGGAAACAATGATAGATGATTTGAGAGAAACCTTTGACAACCTCTGGGTTTACAAGATGATGCTCAATCCGAAAAGGTGTGTCTTTGGTGTTCCGACAGGCAAACTCTTGGGTTTTCTGGTGTCAAATAGAGGCATTGAGGCTAATCCAGAAAATCTTCCAGCAATTACATCTTAGGCTAAACCGACGTGTATCAATGACGTTCAACGTTTGGTCGGCCTAATTGCGGCTTTGAGCCGGTTTATCAGTCGCCTTGGGGAGAAGGCTATCCCTTTATATCAGATGCTCAAGAAAACAGATGATTTTGTCTGGAGCGAGGCGACTGATAAAGCATTTGAGGATCTGAAGAGGCAGTTAGTTGAACCGCCTGTGCTTGCAGCCCCGATCGATAAAGAGCCATTGTTGCTATATGTGGCTGCTAATGCTCGAGCTGTTAGCGTGGCTATTGTGGTGGAATGCAAGGAAGCTGGCAAGGAATATCCGGTTCAATGGCCGGTTTATTATATCAGTGAAGTGCTCATTGAGTCAAAGCAGAGGTATCCACATTGGCAGAAGCTGGTGTACGGAGTGTTTATGCCAAGCCGGAAGCTTAAACATTATTTTCAGGGTCATCCTATCACAGTGGTCAGTTCAGCCCCTCTGGGAGATATCATTCAAAACAGAGAAGCAACTGGCCGGATTGCCAAATGGGCTATTGAGCTTGGACCTCACGGGCTCAAATACATACCTCGCACAGCAATTAAATCCCAAGCACTCGTGGACTTCATCAATGATTGGACAGAATTGCAGGCACCAGAGGAAAAGCCAGATAACACATATTGGACTATTCACTTTGATGGATCTAGACAGTTGGAGGGCTCGGGGCTGGAGTCATACTAACTTCCCCACGAGGTGACAAGTTTTGTTATGTCCTCCATTTAATGTTCCCTTGTACTAACAATGCAGCTGAATATGAGGCCTTACTCCACGGTCTTCCGATGGCTAAGGAGATGAACTTAAGCCGGGTTAGGTGCTTTGGGGATTCAGATCTGGTGGCCCAACAGGTGTCTGGCACTTGGGATTCTAAAGACCCACTCATGGCTGCATATCGACGAGAGGTGGACACAGTGGCTGGTCACTTCAAGGGTTATCAGGTGGACCATATAGACTGGCGAAAGAATGAAGCGGCGGACGCTTTAAGCCGCCTTGGTTCTCAGCGTAAACCGGTCCCACCAAATGTCTTTCTTGACGTGCTGCATAATCCGTCGGTCAAGGTACCAACAGAGGAGGAGTTGGCTATTCCTGACCCGGAGGCTCAATTGGTGGTAGCTTTGCATGTCATACCGGATTGGACAATCCCATACCTGGCTTACATGAACCGGGGCGAGTTACCAGAGGATGAAACCTCGGCCCGGCAGATAATCCGGCGTTCCAAATCGATGACTATACTCAACGGAGAATTACATCGTTACAGCGTCTTAGGGGCAATTCAGTGTTGTGTTTGTCCTCAAGAGGGTTGTGAGATTTTGCGAGAAATCCATGAAGGTATTGTGGTCACCATGCCGGTTCAAAGTCTTTGGTGGCTAAAGCTTTTCGCCACGGTTTCTATTGGTTAACAGCTCTTGCTGATGCTGAGGATTTAGTCAAACGATGTGACGGTTGTCAAAAATTTGCACGCCGTGCTCATATTCTGGCTCAGGAGTTGAGGATGATTCCAATAACATGGCCATTTGCGACTTGGGGGCTTGATATGGTTGGACCCTTTAAGTGCTCCAAGGACAAAAAGACCCACTTATTAGTGGTAGTGGACAAGTTCACCAAATGGGTGGAAGCAGAGCCAGTCAGTAAGTGTGATGCGGCCATGGCGGTTCAGTTCATCAAAAATGTGATATTCCAGTTTGGCTTTCCACACAGTATTATAACGGATAATGGTACAAATCTGTCAAAGGGAGAGACGGAGGAATTTGGCCAATGTAAGCACATCCGGCTTGATATAGCATCGGTGGCTCACCCCAATCCAATGGACAAGCGGAGAGGGCAAATCAAGAAATTTTGCAAGGTATTAAACCCTGGCTTATGGTTCCTTTGAAGCGGACATCAAGTTGTTGGGTGGAGGAATTACCTTCTGTGTTATGGAGCATCAACACCACACCTAACAGATCTACGGGTTACACACCTTTCTTCATGGTTTATGGAGCGGAGGCGGTTCTTCCTAGTGACATCCGTCACGACTCGCCCCGTGTGGCAGCTTATGTTGAAGCTGATAATGAGACAGCACGTCAGGATTCCCTGGACCTGTTAAATGAGGAGCGTGATCTTGCAGCAGCACGTTCAGCGATTTATCAACAAGATCTCCGACGTTATCACAGCCGCCGGGTTAAGACCAGAACTTTTCAAGAGGGCGGTCTGGTGCTCCGGCTTATCCAGGATCAAACTGATATGCACAAGTTATCCCCACCTTGGGAAGGACCTTTTGTGGTTAGCAAGAATCTGCACAACGGGTCATACTACCTCATTGATGTTCGAGAGCACAAAGACTCATGTAAATCGGAGGAGAAGACCAAGCGGCCATGGAATATAGCTCTTCTTCGGCCTTACTATACTTAAGCCACAGGCTCTTCATATGTACATATTTATGACAATGTATATATTATATAATAAACCGAAGCCTCGAATAAAGCGGTGTCTCTTTTCTTTTTACATCATGTGTGTGCTTACAAGAGTTTCTACTGACCAAGCGGAGTTTTTTGTTAAACCGGTCTCTGCAGCCGCACGTATATAAAGAAAATCACTAGGGGCTTGGTCATATCTGAACCATAGCTACACCTCTTGATCGGTTTGAAACCACAAAAGGATATCACTAGGGGGCTTGGTTGTTGTCACACCATAGCTACACCTCTTGATCGGTTTGAAACCACAAAAGGATATCACTAGGGGGCTTGGTTGTTTTCACACCATAGCTACACCTCTTGATCGGTTTAAACACCATAAAGGGATGTCACTAGGGGGCTTGGTTGTTATCACACCATAGCTACACCTCTTGATAGGTGTTAAGCCAAAAGGAAATTATGTGGAGCCAAAGAGAGTCTGTTGCATTAAGCACAACTCAAACATAGGTATCCACCGAGCACAACTCACATATTACCTGGGGGCTCTTTGCTTCTCAAAGAGCAATGAGTTTTGAACCCTTGTAATAGGCTATCAAGCTAGGCTTGGAAGCCAGGTGTATTCACCTAAAACCCCAGGTTATCCTGCCTCTTTAAGTGAGTCACTCCGTCCAGGTAAACCTGGTACGACCCATCGAACGTTTGATAAGTCAATCCCATGGACCCTGAACTTGTCAAAGTTCAATCGGTGATTGGTTAAAGATTGAGGTCCATCTTAAAAAGGCTTTGCAAAATGGTTTAACTCAGCGGCCTGGCAGCCCATGAAAAGTCTCGATTTAGGGCCTGGCAGCCCATGAAAAGCCTTGCATATTTCTGTTGTTTTTGCTGTTTTTATGTTAAGGGATTTAAAAACATTTTTCTAACAAACCGGTGTTCATTACAAACCGGCATGCCTTTCAGCGCTCCATCTTAAAAAGGCTTTGCAAAATGGTTTAACTCAGCAGCCTGGCAGCCCATGAAAAGCCTCGATTTGGAGCCTGGCAGCTCGTAAAAGCCTCGCATATTCTTTTTTTAGTTTTATTTGTCAAGCTTTTTGCTTTTGTTGAGGTTCATAATATCTTCTGATAAACCGGCGTCCTTGACCCGGATTGGCTTTCAACTTCAAGTTGTTAGTACATGATCAGTTATAATCCGGCGTTCATTAAACCTGTCTGGTTTTGACTAACAAGTCGCCAGCGTTATAAGGAAAACCCAGTGTTTATTATATCCCAGTGCGGTTTATTATCATAATTCGGCAAATTAAGGACGGAGTTATCACTGCTCCGGATTGGTGTTTACACCTTTACCATACAAGCAGTTGGTCAGCCAACGAGGTATGTTGCACATGTTATTTTTTATATACAAACTTTGATTATCCATCCAAGTATTGTCTATTCTTGGGCATCATGACCCGTCCAGTGGTAAACCACTAGGACACTTTCAAGTTCTTGTATCCAGGAACACAACTCATCATGGGTTATGCATAAATAGATCCCAAAAGGTGGAGCAAGTTTTCACATTATCAAAGCATCACAAAACATGCTCGATGGCATGACAGATAAAGGAATTTTTGCTATCCTATTACATGAAGCTTCCAAACGGCTCCAATTGAATAGTTGTTTTTAAGCATTGGCACACAATAGCTGGTAAACCGGCTGCCGGTTTAAGACGCTTCGTCTGGACGGTTTGACGGTTGAGGGTCAGTTGGTGCGATCACTTCTTCTTCATCCCTCCCCAAACGCTGGAAATCAACCGTTGACCAATCGGTTCCGGTTAAAACTTGAAACACGGCTTCTTCATGGATAAGGCTAGAGGGGTTAATGTCAGGAGTGTAAGTATGCTTACGGATTGGAGCCACAAGTTCTTTGACTTCATGGATTTCGGCAGGCTGTCTCTTCCCTTCAGCGTCATAAGCCGGTTGGGAATGAGACAAGTCTGTGTCCTCTACCAGTTTGCTGGCTATTGGCCGCATTTCTTTGGTCAGTCTTCGGAGGTCATCATTGTCGAAGTTTGAATCGTCCTCCTTCACACCTGGATATCCTTTAATGATGTCCTCCGCTTCAAGATCTGGAATCCATGCTTTGGCCCGGATTAGTGCGGTCAGCGCTCCTGCTCTTGTGGCTGCCTTCTTCAGTTCGTTAATCCGGGCTGGTAACATGGCCAGCTTCTCAAGAGTTTCTTTTATCAGTGATGGTGCCAGTTTGTGGTAAGCTGCAGTACAAATGGCACGCTGGGATCCAGAGTACAGTTGTTCAATCAAGGTATAAGCCGCTTTAAGCTTCATCCGCATATCTATGCCCAGATGAGCAATGCGAGTACCTGTCACGATTTAAAATCAGCCAGCTGGTAAATAATAAGGTCTCAGGACTTGGACAAACAGCATAAGGAGATATTTACCAAATACAGCGGACGTCATAGCGTTGATTTGCCACTTCAAACCAGTTAGTTCATCTACAACTGGTTGCAGGGCTGCTTCGGCATCCTCAGCTCTTTTGGTTAAACCGGCCTTCTCGGTTTCCCAGTCAGCATGTTCTTTGTTAAAAGACTCCTTTAGCTTTTCCATAGTTGTCAAAGCTTTGGTCAGCTCCTCTTTGGTTTTCACAGCCTCTTCTTGTTGGGACTTCACGTTCTCTTGCAAATCAGCGGTTCGGGCTTCTCTATTTCTTAGCTCGGCCTGCAACAGTGAAGATATGTCAACAACAGGATATGTATTTTCTAAGTACAAAGCGTATAACAAGTTATGCACTTCGTACTTGGGGGCTAATGCCTATTTGCTCTGATTCACTACATCTTTTATAAGTCTCCAGCACAATTTAAGCATTATCCTTAACACTTGGGGGCTAATGTACATCTGTTCAAAATGGACGCATGGATTTCAAGACCCGGATTACCTTGCAAAGCTAAACCGGCCTTTGGGGGACACATTGAGGAAAGGTACATAATTGCATTGGTAAAGTATAGGTTTTTGTTTTCACTAAGGACCTGACATTTTGAGGGCCAGCAGGAGAGGATTAAAGTGTTACAAAGTCCCGGTTTAAGATTAAACATCATAAAACGGCCCTTGGGGCTACTTGGGCTAGTGTTTCAACTTTGGAATTAAGAAGTAAAGGGAGATGAAAATACCTCATAACGTTCCTTCATCAGATTCACCAAACCGGCTTCATAGTCATGGTTTGAGTGAAGATGGTTTAAAAACCGGAGTGAAGTTCTTCAGCACTGAGATGAGCATAACTTGATAAGTCAGTGCTCCATTTACCCTTTTCCCTGGCAGCACGCTCCTCTTTGGCACTATGTTGGGCCAAGATGACAAGATGGCCAGGAGAGTTGTGGCCCATGTCAGTAATGACAACATCATCTCCTTGGCCTTCAGTAGTATTAGTGCCTTTCACCGGACTAGCACGGTTTGGAGCTTCTGGTTCAGTATCAGGCATAGCAGGAGCAGCTTCTGGTTGTTCATCAACATTCTGGTCTTGAAGGGGCGGTTCATCAAAAGTAGCTTCAGGATGAGGACCCTCCGGTTCACGAGTTTGGTCCGGTTCACCTATTTGCTCTTCTTCAAAAATAGCATGGTCTTCTGACGGATTGTTGACCCGAGCTTTCTTGCTGGGTCTGGCTTTGGCTCTACAAACAAAATTAAAAGACGGTTTAGCATCTTATTCAAGATTTGCAACACATTTTAAGAAAGGGTTTGAATGCTTACCCAGCCACAGTTTTAAGAGGAGGGAGTTGGGTTGCTGTTGATTCGCCAGAGGATGAGGGAGGTTTCACCTGATAATTTGAGTCGGGTAGATTAAGAGGTTGTCTGAAATAACCTTCCTTGGGATAAGAATTGTCAGAAGTGGGAGAAACCTCATATCGGCGCTTCTGAACAGGGGTATCAGGTAAACCGGCCGAAGTGACCTGTTGGCCACTGTGCCGGGTTGTCCGGCGAGCTTCATGCTGCTGCATCTTTAAAATAAATGTTGGATCCAAGTAAGCAAGAGGATGAGAAAAGCTTACTTTTCGGACTGCTTGACGGGTTTTTTGTGTTGGCATAGAGTCTGAACCGGAGGAAAGGGTAATTACCTCTGCATCATTAGCCTGGCTGCCTTCTACGTCCTCCTGATAAAGATCATCGTTAATGAGGTGCATAAAAAGGGATCCAAGTGAGTCAAGTTCTACCTCAACTTCCGGATCATCTACATCTTCATCAAGTTCCATGCTGATCCGGTCAGTCGTTTTCTACTTTGAGGTACGCTTCACGGCTTTGGTTTTGGGACGAGATGGCTTTGCCGCTTTATCTACGAATGGCTTGGTCGTTTTATCTGCGGATTTCCGCTTCCAGAAGGGATCATCACCCTGTTCATACACAAACAGAAGACATTTTACAAGTTGAACAATTCAAAGATACCAAAGGTAAAAGTAAGCATAGTGCTTATAGCAGGCGGTTTATTTTGAGCATAAAAGGGGTTCAAGCCGGTTTGGCGACAGACTGATTCCGGTTCATTCAAAATTTTCTTAACACCTTCAGTGACATCTTCATCAGTTATCTGAATATTGATGTGGCATTGGGGGTCTTCTACTTCGCCGGTATACTCACACATTAAACCGGGGCGGTGGCTTAGTGGCAAGACGCTCCAAGATATCCAACAACGAACAAAATCAACGCCTGTTAATCCGTTGGCCATGAAGGCCCGGAGCTTGGCGAGTTGAGGGGCGTATTTGGCCCGTTCTGCAGATCTTAAACGTTGAGGCATTGGATGAGTGTTGGAAAGCCAGTGCTCATGATAGCCTGGAAGAGGGTTATCATCTTCAGGAGAAGTATCTCTGCAATAGAACCAAGTTTTATTCCATTCGTTAGGGTGACTATGCAGTTTGGCATGAGGGAATTCAACTTCTTTCCGCTTTCGAATAGAAACACCACCAAGTTCAGTGTTGGGACCATTTACAAACTCTATATGCCGGTTTAGATGGAAAAAGTCCCGGAATAGCTCAGCAGTTGGTTCTTCTTGTAAGTATGCTTCACAGAAGACTTGGAAGTTGCATATGTTGGACACCGAGTTGGGTCCGATATCCTGAGGATGGAGTTGGAAACTGGCAAGAACATCTCGGAAAAACTTAGACCCGGGCGGTTTGAAACCACGGCCTATGTGGTCGACAAAGATCACTACCTCACCCTGCCTTGGGGTAGGAGGATTCTCCGTTCCTGGAACTCGCCACTGAATTTATGTTTTCTTGGGCAAGGTGCCGATACTGACCATTCCGTTCAACTATTCCTCGGTGATCCGGGAAGGAGCCCAGTTGCAAGCAGCGAACTGTTTGGCCATTGTGAAGCGAAAAGCTGAAAAAGAAATGCCGGTTTACAAATCATGCCGATTTACAAATCATTCATGATGGTATGCAAGATGCAATGGAATAAAAGATATACAGATATGTGAAATTGCATAAACCGGAGACTAATGCAATAATGAATAACAAGGCAATATCGGAACAAGGGTATATGGATACTGTTAAACCGGAGTATAACAATGGAGGTAAAAGGCTCCTCCGGTTTACCAGAGGGCTAATGGTATGTGATAGATTGCTTATACAAAGGTAAATCGCCAAAGTGATAAGAGGGTACAGATCTAAGGCAAAAACGACTAGGTAAGGTAAAACAGGTTCCACAAAGAGACATGGATATTTTGGATCTACCGAAAGACAGGATAGCAAAAATATTTTGACCTAAAAGGGTTGGTCCCGAAGCAGTTCGTAAAGGTTCAGATCAGTTCTTATACACATAAGGGTTTGTTGTGGTAGCGGAAGATAACCATTACGCGGAATATATCAAGCTAAGAGGTTCTTTATTCATGGACTAAGGAGGTACAGGGAAGAGCTGCACCGGAGACTTGATGAACTTCGGTGAACTGCGAAGAACAAAGAAACCCTAGACAGATCTACAGAGGGGGAGGATAAAGGACTTACTGCAGCCGTGGAAGCAGCGGAGCTGCGCTACGGTGTTCTGGTACAAACAGGTTGATGCAGCGGCCGACGGTGAGGTAGAAGCGAGGCTTGACAATGGCGGCGGCGCTCGAGTGCGGAGACATCGCAAGGAAGAAGAAGGGATGAAGAGGCAACGGAAAGAAAAGAATGGGGTCCTCTGCCTCTATTTATAAGGGTAAAAGCGACAGGCGCGGGAATCGAGGAGCCCAAAAGATGGATAGATAATGAGATTGTTGCCTCGATTGTTGGATGCTCATTAATACATGGTATCTTCGGCTTTAATGAACAAGATGACGTCACGACAGTTTACTACAAAACTGGAGGATGACGTCATAGCGGTTTACAAGATCTATGCGAAGGTACAAAGGGAGGAATTTTTCTAGGTGCTGAAGATTGACATGAACAAGTTCAAACCAATCTGGGGCCTAATGTTGGGGATATTACTACTGGACGTAAACCGGCCAGGAATAGCTGGATTAACTTTATGAAGATTAGAAGCCCATGAAGATGTAAGAATGATGGCGCTTTATGAAGGCCCAAGGCCCAAAGGCAGGTTAAGGCCTGTAGATGTAAACTGACCTTATTATGTAACTTGCATTTAAGATTGGAAGAATAGAGACCGAACCGGACACGTTTATGATCCGGCTTCGGGACTCTGTAAACCGGCGGGCGTCAACCTATGTATATAAAGGGACGACCCGGCAGCGGTTCAGGGACAACAACTCGAGGGCTAGTCAAAGCGGATTCGCTCCCTGGTCATCGAAACCCTAGCAATACCAACCACAACTAGACATAGGCTTTTACCTTCATCGAAGGGGCCGAACTAGTATAAACTCCCCGTGTCCCCTTGTCTGGTTTAACCCCTTTAAGATAACCCATTGTGATGGCTCCATGACTAAGTCCTTTCACAAGGACATCTGCTGTGACAAACCCATGACAGGTCTAGTCCATCACATCATTCTCTAATGATGTGATCCCGTTCATCAAATGACAACACATGTCCATGGCTAGGAAACTTAACCATCTTTGATTAACGAGCTAGTCAAGTAGAGGCATACTAGGGACACTCTATTTGTCTATGTATTCACACATGTACTAAGTTTCCGGTTAATACAATTCTAGCATGAATAATAAACATTTATCATGATATAAGGAAAAATAAATAACAACTTTATTATTGCCTCTAGGGCATATTTCCTTCAGTGGGCATAGCCCACCAGGGCGCGCCTGGGCCTCCGG
>NC_041382.1:517466960-517473433 GCF_002162155.2 Triticum dicoccoides | reverse complement strand
GAGGCGTTTCTCCGGCCCACTGGATGTCTTCTGGTCCAAAAAAATCCACAAAAAGTTTCGTTGTGTTTGGTCTACGTTTGGTATTGATTATCTGCGATGTAAAAACATGCAGAAAACAACAACTGGCACTTGACACTATGACAATAGGTTAGTACCAAAAAATGATATAAGATGATTATAAAACATCCAAGAATGATAATATAACAACATGGAACAATAAAAAAATTTAGATACGTTGGAGACATATCAACATTCCCAAGCTTAATTCCTGCTCGTCCTCGAGTAGGTAAATGATAAAAACAAAATTTTTGATGTGGAATGCTGCCTAACATGTCATATCATATTATTTTCTTTATAGCATGGACATTTGGACTTTTATATGGTTCAAAGCAATAGTCTAGTTTTGACATGATAATTTAAATACTCAAGCATATCAACAAGCAACCATGTCTTTCAAAATATCAACACTAAAATAAGTTATCCCTAGCCCATCATGCTCAATCATTGATCCACTCATGAAACACAATCGCATATTAGCTACACCTAATGCTCAAGTATGATCATAGTGCCCCCTAGTTGGTGCTTTACAAGAGAAGATGGAGACTCAAATTAAAAATAAAAATTGCATAAAGTAAAAGAAAGGCCCTTCACGGAGGGGAGTAGGGATTTGTAGAGGTGCCAGAGCTCAAAGCGAAAATTGAGATATAAAAACATTTTGAGAGGCATACTTTTCCCACCAACGAAAACGACTTTGAGCTCCCAACACTTTCCATGCTAGATATATCATAGGCGGTTCCCAAACAGAAAATAAAGTTTATTCTTTTTTCAACCATACTTTCACTTTCCATGGCTAGCCGTATCCACGTTTTCCCTCCATACCAACAGTTTCCAAGGAATTTCTTATTTGACAACATAAAGTAAATTCATTTTTCATTTTGGCACTGGGCATCCCTAATACCTTTGCCTTACTCTCGTGCAATGACAAGTGAATAAACACTCATCATGAGAATAACACATCTAGCATGGGAAATATTGGCCACCCCTCACCGCCTCGCGAGCGGTACGAGCACACAAAATAGAATTTTATTTTGAAAATTAGAGATGGCACATACAAATTTTCTTAGAATGGCAAAAGAATACCGCATATAGGTAGATATGGTGGACTCATGTGGCAAAACTGGTTTAAAGGATTTTGGATGCACAAGTAGTGATCGTACTTAGTGCAAAATGAAGGCTGGCAAAAGATTGAGAAGCGACCAACCAAGAAACAAATAATCTCATAAGCGAGCATTAAGCATAATTAACACCGAATGATGCACCACAAGTAGGATGTAATTTCATTGCATGACTATTGAATTTTGTGCTTGCATAGGGAATCACAAATCTTAACACCAATATTTTTACTAAAGCACAATTACTCATCAACATGACTCACATATCACATCATCATATCTCAAAACTATTACAAGGAATCAAGTTTATTTTGTCCAATGATCTTCATGAAAGTTTTTATTATATCCTTCTTGGATATCTATCACTTTGGAACTAATTTTCATGTGTTTCTTTTGATAAGCTCAAACAAATATAAGTGAAGATCATGAGCATAATATTTCTTTCTCTCAAATTAATTTAAGTGAAGCAAGAATGAATTTCTTTGAAAATTTTACTAACTCTCAAATATATCTAAGTGAAGCAAGAGAGCATTTCTTGAAACATAACAAAGCACACCGTGCTCAAAAAGATATAAGTGAAGTACTAGAGCAATTCCATAGATCATAAAAAATTAAGTGAAGCATAGAGAGCAATTCTAACAAGTCATGGCATAGTTTTGGCTCTCTCAAATAGTTGTGTCCAGCAAGGATTCAATACTTAAAACAAGCAAAGACTCATATCATACAAGATGCTCCAAGTAAAACTCATAGTATGTGACGAATATAAATATAGCTTCGAGTAAAATACCGATGGTCATTAGAAGAAAGAGGGGATGCCACTCGGGGCATCCCCAAGCTTAGTTGCTTGCTTCTCTTTGGATAATAGCTTCGGATGCCATGGGCATCCCCAAGCTTAGGCTCTTCTTACTCCTTATTCCTTCATCCATCGTAAGATAACCCAAAACTTGAAAACTTCAATCACATAAAACTCAACAAAACCTTCGTGAGATCCGTTAGTAGAAGAAAGCAAATCACTACTTTAAGTACTATTGCAAACCAATTCATACTTTATTCTTGCATTATATCTACTGTATTCCAACTTTTCTATGGGAAAAACTCATCAAAGAAAACAATAGAATCATCAAAACAATCACACAATGCAAAGAAAACAGAATCTGTCAAAAACAGAACAGTTTGTAGCAATCTGGATATTTTGAATACTTATGAAACTCCAAAAATCCTGGGAAATTAGGAAAATCTGAGCAATTTGTATATTACTCTTCTACAAAAATAATTGGTATTTTATCATGCTCTGCTTAAAAAATTAGAATTGTTTTCGTGAGCGCGAAAGTTTCTATTTTTTCAGCAAGATCAAACAACTATCACCCAAGAAGATCCTAAAGGCTTTACTTGGCACAAACACTAATTAAAACACAAAAAACACAATCATGACAATAGCATAATTGTGCAAACACTCAAGAACAGAAAACAAAAAGCAAAAATA
Organism: Triticum dicoccoides; assembly: GCF_002162155.2. NCBI lineage: Eukaryota > Viridiplantae > Streptophyta > Magnoliopsida > Poales > Poaceae > Triticum > Triticum dicoccoides. Next base: position 517,470,778 of record NC_041382.1, on the reverse strand, counting down.
AATTTTATTCATTGGATTGCCTCCCAACAAGCGTTATTGTTTTACGCCCTTAGCTAGGTATAAAGCAAAGGATCTAAGTTTTGTCACCTGTAGTTTTGGCAACTTTTGTAAGGGTTTTCTCAAACCTGGGAGGCTCTTTACGCTTCCCTAAATTCTCAGGAAAAGAAACCATCTTTAGATCCAAAATATCCAATCGCTTGTTGCAGAGAGTAATCAAGGTATTCATGCGATTGATACTACCATTGAGATGTTTGAGGGGTTCGTTATATTTTTGTAATTCAACCATATGTTTATGCAAATCACCAAGTTTTTCCAACATTTGAACTCCTTATGGGGTGAAAGAAAACCCCTTCTTTTGAGGTGGAACCCCCAAAATTCCTTCTAAAATTTAATAGGCAGCATTAGCATCAAGCTCAATAAAATTCCCTTTAGCGACAAAATCTAGGAGTTGTCTATGATGCAAAGCCAATCCTATGTAAAACTTACGAAGCAAGATCTTAACGTCCCCCTTTAAATTGCAAATGCGATAGGATTCCATAAGCATATACCAAGCATCTTTCAAATTTTCTCCTTGTCTTTGCTTGAAGTATAGAACTTCAAAATCTGGTGACAAAGGAGGAGTAGACACGCTAGCCATCGGGACTAGAGAGCAAGAAAATGATGAACAAAAAATAGAGGGCGAATAAAACGGCAAATTTTGTGAAGTGGGGGATAGGAAAATGAGAGGCAAATGGCAAATAATGTAAATTGCGAGAAGATGAGATTTGTGATTAGGAACCGGGTAGATGTTGACGATGCACCCCGGCAATGGCGCCAGAAATTCCTTTGATGTCTGCTAGACTACGTCGGTATTTCCCCAAAGAGGAAGGGATGATGCAGCACAGCGACGGTAGGTATTTCCCTAAGTGATGAGACCAAGGTTATCGAACCAGTAGGAGAACCCAGCAACACTACGTAAACTGCACATGCACACAAATAATAAATACTCACAACCCGACGTGTAAAAGGGGTTGTCAATCCCTTTCAGGTAACGGCGCCAAAAATTGGCAAACGGACGTGAGAGAGTTGTAAATATTGATAGATTGAAAGCCAAATAAAATAAAATGCAGCAGGGTATTTTTGTATTTTTGGTTTAATAGATTTGAAAATAAAAGCAAAGAAAATAGATTGCAAAGACAAATATATTAAAGAAGAGACCCGGGGCCCATAGATTTCACTAGTGGCTTCTCTCAAGAAAAATAGCAAACAGTGGGTGAACAAATTACTGTTGGGCAATTGATAGAACTTCAAATAATCATGACGATATCCAGTCAATGATCATTACATAGGCATCACGTCCAAGATTAGTAGACCGACTCCTGCCTGCATCTACTACTATTACTCCACACATCGACCGCTATCCAGCATGCATCTATTGTATTAAGTTCTTGGAGAAACGGAGTAATGCAATAAGAACGATGGCATGACGTAGACAAGATCTATTTATGTAGAAATATACCCCATCTTGTTATGCTTAATGGCAACGATACATACGTGTCGGTTCCCCTTCTGTCACTGGGATCAAGCACCGTAAGATCGAACCCATCACAAAGCACCTCTTCCCATTGCAAGATAAATAGATCAAGTTGGCCACACAAAACCCAAATATCGGAGAAGAAATATGAGGCTATAAGCAATCGTGCATATAAGATATCAAAGAAGACTCAAATAACTTTCATGGATAAAAAGATAGATCTGATCATAAACTCAAAGTTCATCGGATCCCAACAACCACGCCGCAAAATGAGTTACATCATATGGATCTCCAAGAGACCATTGTATTGAGAATCAAACGAGAGAGAGGAAGCCATCTAGCTACTAACTACGAACCCGTAGGTCTACAAAGAACTACTCACGCATCAACGGAGAGGCACCAATGGGCATGATGAACCCCTCTATGATGGTGTCTAGATTGGATCTTGTGGTTCTGAACTCTGCGGCGGCTGGAATTGATTTTCGTCAACTCCCCTAGGGTTTCTGAAATATTGGGGTATTTATAGAGCAAAGAGGCGGTTCAGGGGGCATCTAAGGTGGGCACAACCCACCAGGGCGCACCTAGGCCTCCGGGGGCTCCCTGGTGGGTTGTGCTCCCCTCGGAGCACCCCACCAGGCGCTTCTCCAGCCCACTGGATGTCTTCTGGTCCAAAAAAATTCACAAAAAGTTTCGCTGTGTTTGGACTTCATTTGGTATCGATTACCTGCGATATAAAAAACATGCAGAAAACAACAACTAGCACTTGGCACTATGTCAATAGGTTAGTACCAAAAAAGATCTAAAATGACTATAAAATGATTATAAAACATCCAAGAATGATAATATAACAGCATGGAACAATCAAAAATTATAGATACGTTGGAGACGTATCAGGGCCCGAGTGCCATGATTTCAGATCTGAACTGTTTATGTTTTCACCATTATATCTATGTTCTTGATACGACCTTGCAAGTTATATGCACCTGTTACGTGTTATGTTCTATAAACCACAAGATGACAATAATTGGGATACTTTCCGGCCGGTGATGGCCGTAGTTTGAGGAGTTCATGTATTCACTATGTGTTAATGCTTTGTTCTGGTTCTCTATTAAAAGGAGGCCTTAATATCCCTTAGTTTTCTTATGGACCCCGCTGGCACGGGAGGGTAGGACCAAAGATGTCATGCAAGTTATTTTCCATAAGCACGTATGACTATTTACGGAATACATGCGTACATTATATTGACGAACGAGAGCTAGTTCTGTGTCGCCCTAGATTATGACTATTATATGATGAATATCATCCAAAGAAATCACGGATCCAATGCCTATGAGATTTTCACATGTTTCTCTTGCTAAGTTACTATCATTGTTGCTACTGTTACAACTGCTAAAAAAATATTGCTACTGTTGTTACTGTTACTATTGCTGCTACTGCTGTTGCTATCGCCATCAAACTATCATACTACTATGCTATGGATCACTTTGCTGCAGATATTTAATTCCCAGGTATGGTTGAATTGATAACTCAACTGCTAATACTTGCAAATATTCTTTGGTTGCCTTGTGTCGAATCGATAAATTTGGGTTGAATACTCTACCCTCGAAAACTGTTGCGATTCCCTATACTTGTGGGTTATCATGTACACACTTAAATTTCTATTTTGCTGATGCAAGTGAACAATCAGCATTTTTTATTTATCCATGCTAATGTTTCCTCTTTGTTTAATTAGGCATGTGCGCTTGAGGGAGAGAAGAGGCGCAAAACATTGACATTTTTCATGCTTTGGACAAACATCTTTGTTCATATCTTTATTTTTTCATGGTAATGCATGAGGGTGGCGTCGTCATGGTAGAGCTCCGGATGAAGGGTCGGTCCAGTATAGAACCTGGAGGTACTAGCACTAGATGGGAAGACCGTTACTGCCCTTGTGCCTTGTTGTTGGCTTGCCATGGCAGTGTCGTTCACTGGCTCACTTGGAGCGCAAGGTAGTGGATTTTATGATAAAAGTGAGGGTTGAGAAAGAGCGGGGTGGCGGTTGGGGTTGATCTGTTCGATTGCGGCTGTCTGAGCGAAATAATGTCCCTACTTTAAAAAATATGGCAAATTGCATTTCATTAGACATGGGTTTGCAACAAATTGCATGAGGGAGTGTTTCATATATTTTTTTACATCAAGTTGTACATTTTTTTGTTATGATAGAATGGTAAATGCATTGGTTGGTTGCTTCAAGATTTAATATGTTCAATTGTATGTTCCAACGTGGCAATGGCTCAGCAGACATCAGATATACCTTCTTGGCTCG
>NC_041382.1:517452257-517466803 GCF_002162155.2 Triticum dicoccoides | reverse complement strand
CCACTTGATGGTGGTGGCGGATCGTGGCGGAGAGCGCGATGGTTGGCAGGGGACTCCTTGACGGTCTGTGGGGAAGTACAATGTAAAGGAGTGAGGGCACCATGGCGAAGGTGAGGATGGGCTTCATCCAATTTTAATGTAGAGGGCTCTAGCTATAAATATCTCGCCACAACGAAAGACGGAGCAAGAAGGGAAGGGTCCGGCATGATAAAGGAAGGGTGCGTCGTGGGGTGAAGTTTTTGTGTTGAGATAACGCGTTGGAAATAATGTAACGGGTAGTCCGGACAACCACTTTTCTCCCTTCAAAATATGGGTTGGATTTAGGAAGCCCGAACTGTCCAGACGTTTTAATTTTGAAAAGCCTATTGGGTGACCTCTTGATGTCTAAACATGCTCGGACATATCAGGAGAAATGAGCTTTGACTTTGAAGATGACCTTACTCATTTGCTTAATTCATTTATATACATTGTAGTCTGTAGCAACGCACGGACATTCTATTAGTTATACTGTAATTAACAAGCCGGTTAGGTTTACTCTAGAATCACGTTCATATTTCTTAGATAGACCCTAGAACTAATCCAAAACTGGAGAACACCCAAAGAATTCCCGTGTGCACCATGACCGAACAGTTGGGGTGGATCCGTGGGGTTTGCTCAAATCAAATGGAGCCGGACATCGGCGGTTGGCCCGAACATGAGCAACGGAATCGATTGGGCTGCATGCATGATCGCGATACACGAGAGCATGCGTGGTACACTCCACAAGCCAGATCCAGCTCCACATTCCTCCCCCCTGTAAACCGAATCCCGGCCGGCATAGATACATATAGGTGTTTTTTTACCAATGTGAACACTTTCATCCTACAAAAATTGAGTAATTGATGCAGTTAATGCGCTAGTTGATAAATATGCAGCTGCTTCTCTCTATATAATATATGATACTCCCTCCGTCTAGGTGTATAAGGCTGGTCGTCGTGGGGAGTAACTAATACTAGTGTCATGCATGTGACACTAGTCTAAGTTACTATGTCCATAGTGTGAAGTAACATAATAGTAGTATCATAGATGGGTTCATTTATTAGCTTGTAGACTCATCCTTTCTTGGGAAGCGCTATGTTACAGTAATAGTCATAGTGGAGAGTAACTTAGACTAGTAACATGCATATGTTACTAGTTTATGTTACTACCTTCATACTCCCTCCTTTCCGGTTTATAAGACTAGCCACAATGGGTAGTAACATAGAGCAGTAACATGCCCATGTTACTACTCTATGTTACTACCTTTATAGTGGGGAGTAATATATGTGTGGTAACATGCAATACTTCATTTATTATGTTATAGACTTATCTTGCCTTGATATGTGTGATGTTACTCATACTAGTAGTAACTAGCTATGTTACTATATGCCTCTCTTTCTTCATTTATTGCTTGCCACATCATCTATTTTATCTAGATATGTGTGATGTTACTACCTATGTTACTCCCACTTTGGGTAGTCTTAGGCTCAAATCTCAAATCTCATCAACCAAGGCATTTTGTGAGTGGAGGAATGTATCTCGTACTTTACAAAACTATACCAATTAGGCTGGTCATAGTGGGGAGTAACTTATACTAGTGTCATGCATATGACACTAGTCTAAGTTACTACCTTCATAGTGCAAAGTATCATAGTAGTAGTGTCATAAATTGTTTCATTTATTGCCTTATAGACTCATTTTACCTCGGGAAGCGCTATATTACAGTAACATATTATGTTACTCCAAAGACCCCTCTCCTCATTAAATACTTGCCACACAAGCAAAATTGTCTTGGGGTGTGTTAAGTTACTACCTAAGTTACCCCCACTATGGCTAGCCTTAAACTCATGCATTAATTTGGATTAATTGCAGTGCATGCATGCTTGGCCACTAGATGAGTAGGAACATTACATGCATTGGTGTGTTCCTCTTTAATTCTTGCATGCAAAGATTTAATGCGCATTGGAAACTAAAAATGAGATGGAGATGAGCCCTCTAAATTGGAAAAACAAAAAAGTTGAAATACTCCCTCTGTCCGGTGAAAAGTGTACATCTAGAAATTTTAGAACAAATTATGGAGTTGAGTACAAAATGCATTGGAAAGGTGCAAGCCACCATCTCTCTCATCTTTAATTACCCAACCTCCAATAAGCTAAGTGCATGTAGAAATTAAAAAGACCATGTGTAAATTGCTATTGGTCTTCATTACCGTGTGATGAGAGAGAAATATTTTTCCCACTTTGAAGTGCATTGAAAAGATAGAAGTACACTCTTTTGTGGACAAATTGTGAAGCTAGATGTACACTCTTCACCGGGCGGAGGGAGTAAGCCTTATAAACCAGAAAGGAGGGAGTAGTGGGTAGTGTCATATATGTGGTAACATAGATGTCTTCATTTATTATTTTGTAGACTCATTTTGCATTGAGAACCGCTATGTGATGGTAACATATTATGTTAATCTATTTGCCTCTCTCCTGATTAATTGCTTGTCACCTCATCATTTTTGCTTATGTGGCATCTATGTTACTAGCTATATTACTCTCACTATGACCAGCCTAAACATCTCTCTCCTCATTAACTACATGCTACGTAAGCAAAATTTTCTTGGAATGCGTTATGTTACTACCTAAGTTACTCCCACTATGAATAGCCTAAGTCATCTTAATTTGTGCACCGCGACCAAAAGCGAAGGGAAAAATTAGAGAACTTAATATTTATTAGCTAATTAGCAGTATTGCATGCATGTTGTGTTTGATAGTCTCAAGCCATTGAAATCAGCGGCGGTGCTAGCCAAAATAATCCGTGGGGTCAATGGTATTTCTTTTGAATTTTTCTTCACAATGAATATTAATGAACAGCGATTATAGGTTGTTTTTTAAAAAAAGCTGTGGGGTCAGCCGATCCCACAACTTACACATAGATTTGCTCCTGATTGAAAGCATACACGCTTCATATATTTTATTGGTTGATTTCTTTATTTATGTCAAGAAACAAGAAACGAGGTGACAATTAATGTCCCACCCCTAAGTGTTTTGGAACATTTTGTTTTCGTAAGACAACTTATACACCTAGACAGAGAAAGTACACACATTGTGTGTATTTGAGTAGAGAAAATGCACCTAAAAAAGTCAATGATGCAGTTAAGAATGGTGCAAATGACAATGGTGTCTCAACTGCATTCTTTTCAAATGTAGGAGTAAATCGCATGCTTGAAGGGTATTTTCGGAGCTGATGTTTTCAACTACATATATATCTCAACTGCGCTGATTAGGGCATGTACAATGCATAGCTTCAAGGTGATGCCCCGCATGCCATGTAGTTCGAATATGACGTAAAGTAGGTTCGGATAGGGAAGCGGGATCCTCTCCAGGAGGCGGGTGCTTGAAGAGAAAAAATATGATCCGGTGACAAAGGCTGAAAAGGTTGGAGTGAAAAGTAGAGATGCATGTGTACTACAGTCTTTATTTTCTATTTTTTTAATGAGGCCTACTAGTGATAGCTTGCATTGGAAAGAAAAAATTAATGTAGATACCTCAAATTACTTTTTGTCATGAGACATATGTATCCATATGCCATTATTATACATGCCCTTATATTACTGTAATTAACAAACCGGTTAAGTTTACTCTAGAAGTGCATTCATATTTCATAGATAGACCCTAGAACTAATCCAAAACTGGAGAACACCCAAAGAATTCCCTGGTGCATGCACCATGACCGGACAGTTGGGGTGGGTCCGTGTGGTATGCTCAAATCAAATGGAGCTCGACGTCGGCGGTTGGCACGAACCTGAGCAACGGAATCGATTGGGCGGCATGCAATGCATGATCGCGATACACGAGAGCGCGCGTGGTACACTCCACAAGCAGATCCAGCTCCACATTCCTCCCCCCTGTTAGCCGAATCTTGGCCAGAGCACGTGCGAGCGACGCAGCGAAGCCTCCCCCTCACAACGCTGCATGCACTGCAAGTGCTTTCTATATCCGTACCACACCCAAACAGAGTTTTCTTCCCCTATCATCCCGATGAACATCGGATCGCCACTTTATTCTACAGTTGTCAAGAGTAATAGTACAAAAGTCAGCATGACCTAATCAAGAACGCATCATCAGTGGAGTAATTCACCAGGGTAAAAGAATAAAGTCATGGTGCATTATCAAACAATCATTTCCTCGGCTACCACTGCTGACTTTAGGCATTGCTTTCTCCTCCCCTTCCTCCCCCTTTCCTCGCTGCCTAGTCCCTTTCCTCGCTGCCTAGTGGGCAAGTGGTTGCCCAGCAAGAATTAATAAAACCCAGAGGATAATTTTTCGCTAATTAACCTGTCATCACTACGGGGGCCCACCACACCGGGCTGCGCCTAACCCCCCAAAAATGGAGAAGCAAAAAAGAAAAAAAAAAGAAATTTCGGCCGCTGGTGCCGTCTTTGACGGAGGCGGCGGCCTAGAGATCTGGCAGGTTGCTCATGAGCTCCGCGAAGGTTCGCGGCGACGGCACGGTGGGCGTGGCAAGGAGGTTGCGGGGGCTCGGGACGAAGGGGTCGGAGTAGTAGGATTGTGGTTGCCGGTAGGCGCCGCCGTTGCTAGTCCCGCCGCCGCCGCTGCCGCTGCCTGAGGAGCCGGCGCCGGTGGACGCCGCTCGGAGGATGGGGCTCAGCTCGTTCAGCCAGCTGAGGCCGTTCGGGTCGAACGGCAGCGGCGAGAACAGCACGGACGCCGCGGCTGGCGGCAGGGACGACGGCAAAGGGGAGAGGATGCCGGGCCCTGGCCTACCCGCGCCGAGAACCGCCGCGAGGCCGCCGTCGTCGAATCTGTAGTTATTGAAGTCGACGTAATCCGGCGTCGGCGCGGGCATCGGCCGGACGGACCGCTCGATGGTAGCCAGCCTCGCGGCCGGGGACATCGCGGCGGACGGCGAGAGGAGAAGCTCCGGCGGCAGGAAGGACTGCCCCGGCACGGCCTCGTCCATCTGGTAGTCCTGGGTCTGGGCCTCGGAGGGGAGCGCGCCAGAGCCGGGGCCGGTGAGACGCTGCACGAGCGCCATGAACTCGCTGGGCTTGGTGTGGATGATCTTGGGCGACGCGTCGTAGATGATCACCGGCTCCCGCGGCGGCTGGCCTTGCTGCTTCTCCTCCCGCCGGGCGTGGCCCTGCCCCTGGGCCTGCGGCGGCGCCCCGGACGGCTTCTTGATGGCGTGAGACTCGGGGCGCACGCTGAGCCGCGGCGGGCGCGGGCCCTGCAGCTGCAGCTGCCGCCGAGGCGTGGTGGGGCGCCCCGACGGCGAGGTGGCGTCCATCCGCGGAGGCGGCGCCACCCGGATCCGGTCGTGCTCGGACGGCGGCGGCGGCCCGGCGACGGCGCGGGGGAGGACGCGGAGGAGTGGGGAGAGGGCGCCGGGACGGGAGTGTGAGAGGGGGTGGGGGCGGTTCCACATGTGAGGCAGACGGGGTGCGGAGCGTGTGTGGGTGTGTGAGCTCGCTCGGCCGGGACCGAAAAGTCAATCAGCCAGGTCTGGCCTGTGCGGGAACGGGGGTGGATTTTCTACGGCCGCGTGGGCAGGGTTTGTAGTGCGCTCGTTTTGTTCCCGGGCGGTCTGTGTCTGGCACGGAGGAGTCCGGACTCCGGACTCGTTCTCCGCCGCGGGGACGGCAGCCGGCAGTGGTGGGCAGGGCAGTGGACTCGGCTCGCGTCCGCCGTGCCGCGTCGCCGGTGATCGATTATTCTGCTTCGTCTATGTCGGGCTCCGGGTCGCCCTCTCTCTTTCACCGCCGGTTGACGGCGACGTTGCCGGAACCCGGGAGGGGCGAGGGCGAACTGTGCCGCGGGTTGAACGGGTCCGTCAGTGGCCGTGCAGGACATAGTACGGCATGGATCGGGTTTTTTGGTTTCCAAAGTACACGGGGCGCTACCTGGACGGAGCTTGATCGTTCTGCTGGCCGCGGAAAAGGTTTCGCTTGTCCATGTGCAGATCCACGCCAGCATCATCATGATCATATAATTTGGTTGTGACAGCTGGTTCCGGCAAATCTAAGGCTTTTAAATCGATTGCCATAGTCAGCTAGTACCAGTCTACCACGTAGCACATGCTGTGTCTACCCCGACGAACCGCCCTATCTGCTACCCATGTGCCCTTATCCGTACAGCGGCTGCCCAAATGCTTGATGGTCTTGTCGAGCTGGCTAAATACAGTGGCGGAGGCAGGAAAACTTAATAGGGGGGCCAACTTGATGTTAAGTCTTGTTGGGAAGGGCCAAAGCCAAGAAAACCATGATAATACACAGAATTAGCAGCAGGTAATCACTTGTGTAGTGGAAAATTCTGCTTGTTGGCCTGGCCGGGGCCCCTGCTGGCACCCCCCTGCCTCCGCCAAATACCTGCTGCGCAATATTTGCTACAGACTATACTACTTTTACATTCCTTTTTTCTGCGACTTACATTGACCAAAAAAGTAAGGGTAGGAGCAGACATTTCATTCTTGGAAATCTTGGAACTATTTTGGAGACATTTCCTGGCAGGCAATAGCCTCCTGGGAGACAAGCGCACAGGGCACCATAACGTAACTGTCTCCGTAACCATGCTACTGCTGTATCAAAACAAATGGCTGGCCTGCCTCTGCCTGGCCATCCAACAGGAAGTTCTTGAGACGAAATAGGGAAATGCAGCTGGTGGGGTCCATAATTATTGTAAGGTGCAGACTGCAGAGGCAAGTAAATCGGTGCTTCCGTGCATGCATCAGGCTGGTCTGCGTCTCATCTGGGCTCGACGGAGACAGTCAGACAGACCAGCACTGCAAGGTCCACAATACCGCAACGGAACACCAGAATCAGCATCACCGACAGTGAAAGGCGGCAGATCCTATTTCACGCCCGCAGGCGTCAAAAGGACCCGATGCCCCATTTGGGCCCGCCAAGGGTCGTGATGTTTTTCTTCTTCTTTTTCCTGTTTCTTTCGTTTCTTTTTTTCTGTTTCTCTTTCTTCTTTCTTCTTTTTTCCGTCTTTTTGTTTCTTTTCCGTGTATTATACACAGTTCATTGCATATTTATATATGAAAATGTTCCTCGTATATTTCAGAAAATGTTCGTTGCGTTTTTTTCAAATTGTTCAACATATATTCACAAAAATGTTCAATGTATATTTAAACATTGCTCAGCGTACAACGTATATCTCAAAAATGTTCAATGTGTGTTTAATATTTGTTCAGCGTATATCAAAAAATGTTCAGTCTGTATTTAAAAACTGTTCAGCGCATATCACAAAATGTGCAATGTATATTTAAAAATGGTTCATCATTTGAAATTTCGAATTTTTTGTTCATGCTTTCAATAAATGTTGATGTTTTTAAAAGTTTGATCAAATCTCTAAATCTGTTCAGGATTTTCAAGCGTTATTAATTTTTGAAGGAAATTGTTCATTTTTTTCCAAAAAATGTTGAAAAGTTTGAAAAAAATAAATGGATCTGCCGTTGTACATGGTAGTTTTACTTGTCAGCCAATGCAAATTGGTTCTTAAAGTCGGGCGCCGCAAATCTAACACTAGAACACGTCAGGTTTGTTGGCTAGCGGGAGATCGCGAGTTTGAGTCGTGCAACAATTTTCTGGCGAAGTTTTTTCACACGCCTGGATTCCGCTAGCTCCAACTGGGCCGGCCCGTTCGTGGTTCTCTTCAGAGAAGGCTCAACAACCTGACGCTCGCGGGCGTCATACAGGGGTCTCGTGAAAGGCAGAGGACGGCAAGCAAGTCTAAGTTCGTTCGCAGCGAGAAGTGGGCCCAACATATACCTCCGCAAGGATTTGTAAACATGGATCGCTCAGTGAGCGGGCCCACTAATAATTTGGCCCGTTCGAATAATCAAAATGTACATAAATGTGGTGGAGCATGGTTCCTAAAAGGGGAACGGCTAGCTGACGCTAGTTAGCGTCAAAAGGACGAGCTTTCGCGCAGGCGCGAATTGAATGGGCCGGCCCATTCGATGGCGTTGTAGCGAGAGGCCATACCAAGGAATCGAACTGGAAACCTGGCAACCAGGTGTAACCGTTCTTTACCAGTTGAGCTACTAAGCATTTCTGGTTAGTTGATCGCGCAATTTTATTTAAACTCAATGCCGTGACAGATCCAGAAAAAATACAAAAAAATTCAACCATTGAACATTTTTGTAAATATACAACATTCAATTTTTAAATAGACAAAGAACATTTTTGGATACATGCTGACCAATTTTGAAATACACATTGAATATTTTTGTGATATACGCTTAATATTTTGTTAAATATACATAAAATATTTTTTGTAAATATACACTGAACATTTTTTAACTACACATTGAACACTTTTGTGATATAAGCCGAACAATATTGAAATAGAAATTGACATTTTTGTGATATATGTTGAACAATTTTTATATATACATTGTACATTTTTGTAATATACGCTGAACAATTGTGATTTTTTTATAAAAACCTTTTTTACTATTGTGGACAAGTTTTGAAATCATGAACAAAATTTGGAATTTCGAACATTTCTTAAAACATAGAATGAATATAAAAACGAAAAACATAAAAGAAAAGGAAAGAAAAAATAAATTAAATAGAAAACAGAAACAGAAGAAAACAAGAAAAACAGAAAACCAGTCAAAGAAAAAAAATATGAAAAAAATCGGTCCAGGGAACTCTCTAGAAGGTTCCCAAAACCGTTTGCCTGGCCCTGCTTCAACGCACGAAATGGGCCGGCCAGTTTGCACTGCTCGCTCGTGCGCTTCAGCGAAAGCGGAGCAGATGGATGCACGCGAGCGTCAAATAGGGTTCGCCTCCTAAAGGGTCTGACTATATCTCATCTAAATGTAAGATGATACTCCCTTCGTTTCAAATTACTTGTCGCGAAAATGGATGTATCCAGAGATAAAATACATTTAAATACATCCATACCAGCGACAAGTAATTCGGAACAGAGGGAGTACCTCACATCTAAATATGACATCAGCACTTACTGTGAACACTGCTATTCATCGGACCTTGTCTTCTTTTATGAACGCTGCTATGCAACGCTTACTGTGAACTCTAACGAACATTCTAACGGGCCAGACCCAGCCCCTCCCACGCTCGCTCAATCTACTACACATTTGTAGTATGATTTTTTTTGTATTTTTTTATCTTTTAGGTTTGGTTTTTTTCTGGTTTTCTTTCAGATTCTTTCCTGTTTGTACTTTTCTGTATTATAAACATTGTTCTAATGTATGTTGAACATTTTTCAAAAACACACTGAACAATTTTTTCATATATGGTGAACAATTTTTTCAAATGCACACTGAAGAATGTCTTAAATATAGCTGAACATTTTTTCCAAATATACATTGAACAAGATAATATATATGATGAACTTTTTCAATATACATTGAACTTTTTTCCATATACTTTGAATTTTTTAAATATTTTACGGTGAACCTTTTACCAATACCATCTGATTTTTTTAAATGTGTTAAACATTTCTAAAAATAAGTAAAAATATAGAAGGGAAATATAAAATAAAAAATCATAAAAATGTTCATGTATTTGAAAAAAAATCCATGGATTTAAAACAATAATGAATTTGAAGAAAAAAATCATGAATTCGAAACATGTTAGTAGTGAATTTAAAAAGTGTTCACATATACGAAAAATGTTCACGTATTCGAAAAAAAGTTCATGAATTCGAAATAATGTTCATAAATTCCAGAAATGATGGCAAATTCAAAATAAATTCAGGTATTCAAAAAATATTTGCAAATTCAAAATATGTCTCAAATAAAATATACATTTTATGGCCACAACAAATTCAAATGTTTAGGGTTGCAAAATAGAAAAATAAAAAATTAGTGATACAGATCAAAGGAGAAATAAAATTTGCATATTGTTTTGTTATCCAATCCAATATGTATTTTAAGGTTTTTGTTTTTCTTGGAGAGAACCAAAAACCATACATATGTATATTATGTTTAGAATTGAAAAGGAGCAAAATAACTAGCAAGTGATTTAATCAAGTAGAAAGATATATATTTCTGGTTGACTAGGCGGAAAAAAAATACTTCGGGCCCAGTTGCTAGTTGAAGGTGGACTTGCAACTGAGGCAGAAATAAAAGGCCAGGCCTAGATTGAGCCCAGTTGTGAGTTGATGGTAGGCTTGCAACTAGGACAAAGAAAACTTTGGGCCCAATTGTGAGTTGATGGTGGACTTGGAACTGGGACAGAAAAACTTCGAGTCGAGTTATGAGCCGAGGGTGAACTTGCAACTGGGACAAAAAAAGGACGGTCCAGAACCAACCTCTTGAAGGCTTACAATTGCAGTCGGTGGAAAACAATAGAGGTTGCGAGTCAAAGGTGAACTTGCAACTGAGGCCAAAATAAAATGTTGGGCCTAGATTGAGTCCAGCTGCAAGTTGACGGGGGACTTGCAACTGGTACCACTATGAGCCTAGTTGCGAGTCAAGGATAGACTTGCAACTGGGATGAAAAATAAACTATAGCCTAGTTGCGAGTCAAGGGGTGGACTGGCAACCGGGATGAAAACAAACTATGGGCCTAGTTGCAAGTTGAGGGTGGACTTTCAACTAGGAAAACTACACAAAACTACGCGACCAGTTGTGAGTCAAGGATGGACTTACAACTGGGACACTATGAGCCTAGTTGCTAGTCGAGGGCGGACTTGCAACTGGGATGCAAAAAAACTACACTCTTAGTTGTGAGTCGAGTGTGGACTTGTGGGGTGAAAAACAAACTATATGCCTATTTGAGATTTGAGGGTGGACTTGCAACTAGCACAACTACACAAAACTACGATCCTAGTTGCGAGTTGAGCATGGACTTGCAATCAGTATGAAAACAAAAACTACGGGCTTAGTTGTGAGTCAGAGGCTGGACATGAAACTAGGACAACAACAAAACGGTGGGCCCAGCTGTGAGTTGAGGTTAGACTTGCAACTAGGACAACTACGAAACTAGGGGTGAGGCTACGATTCAATGGGTAGACTAACAACCGGGATGAAACAAACTACGAGCCCAGTTGTGAGTCAAGGGCGGACTTGCAACTAGGATAACTACAAAAAACTACGATACCATTTACGAGTCGAGGATGGACTTGCAACTATAACAATAACAAACTATGAGCCTAGTCGAGTGTGAGCTCGCAACTGGGATGAAACAAAGACATGCCTAGTTCCGATTCAAAATATCATTGATCTAGTAATTACACAGAACCTAACAAACCATTCAGCCAACTGAAACATCTGCTCAGTTCTTTGGCCTATACAAAACTGATTAAGTGGAATACACCATGAATCGACGTGTTCTCCTCAAAGTAGTTTTTTACGTAATAATATGTGAAAAGGATACCAACACAAAACTCATCCTTTCAATGATCAATACATTGAGTATATTATAGCCCTAAATAAACAATTACCACATGGTACAAGGAGCAATATCTTTCCATGCCTCTTGCAGGGCCTCTTCATTCTTATAAGCTGCATGTGTTGCCCAAGCAAAGTACCCACTAGCTCCGAGAATTCTATTAACCTCCAGGAGGAAGATTCCATCTTCAAAATAGGAAAGTTATGATAACCCATTTAATTACGTTTATCATAACTTTCGTGCCCACAAAATGACCCATATTTGGTTTTTTCAGTTTTTGTTTTTTTTTTGTTTTTCAAATATGCGAACATTTATCAAATTCATCAAGAATTTTCAAATTAACAAACATTTTTTATACACACGTATACTTTTTGAATTCATGAGCATTTTTCAACCACAGAAACATTTTCTTCAAATTTATGAACATTATTAAAATTCTTGATCATTTTCTGAAGATTTTGTGAACATTTTTTTGATTTTATGAAATAGTTTCAAATTTAAAAATATTTTGTGAACTCATGATACATTTTTTGAACTTGCAAACACTTTTAAAATTTGTGAACATTTTTTCAAAAAAATTGTTCACTATATGTTTGTGTAAAGTTCAGTTTATGTTAAAAAAATCATCGTATATTTGAAACAATGTTCAGTGTGTATTAAAAAATATTCATTGTATAACTAGAAAAGTTCATTGTATATTAAATAATATTCTATGTATATTAAATAAATGTTTGTATTGAAATTGTATGGTGTGTCTAATAAAAAAGTTCATCGTATATGAAATTATTCGGCATATATTAAAAAATGTTCAACTTATACCAGAAAAATGTTTAGTGTCTATTCATAAAATATTCACCATATGTTATAGTATTGTTCACTCTATATTAAAATATGGTTTACTATGTGTTAAAATAGAAAATAAAAAACAAAACAAAAAATCATAAGGGCAACTCCAATGCACGCCCCTAAACTAGCGTCTGTTTTGTTTGGATTTTGTCTGTTTGGGGTTGGCAATGGGGTGGTGTCTGCCTGAATTTCTAGATGACGCACGGTCGAATTTCGGCTACATCTCGTCCGCTGGAGGCCCTTTATACTAAAATCAAGTATAGCAAATAGTTCAATCAAACACAACAACTAGTTCCACATCCAAAATAGTCTTAGAACCTAACCAAAATAAAAACAATATCAAATAGTCTTACAACCCGATTGAAATAAAACCACAATCAAACCGCCTTGGTCGTTGTTGCTATCACCACGCTCATCCGTCACGATCATGTTGTGCATGATCACACAAGTAGTCATCACCATCCAAAGCTTCTAAGTGCTCCATGTCAATGCCAGGTCTCGAACGATACCCCATCGAGATTGAAACACACCAAATGCACGCTCCACATCCTTTCTAGCACTCTTCTGCATTTAGGTAAATCTATGTCTCTTCTCACCTTGCGGATTGGGTATGGTCTTTACAAGAGTTGACCACTGAGGATAGATACCATCAGCTGGGTAATATCCCTTGTTGCAACAGTGGCCATTGATCTCAAATTTGACCTCTGGGGAGTGGCCTTTTGCAAGCCTTGCAAACACTAGAGAACGCTAAATCACATTGATATCATTGTGAGAACCAACCATGCCAAAGAAAGAATGTCATATCCACAGATCTCGCGAAGCCACCGCTTCAAGTATGACAGTGACACCTTTCACATGCCCCTTGTACTGCCCGTGCCAAGCAAATGGATAGTTCTTTCACTTTCAGTGCATACAATCTATACTATCAAGCATGCCCGAAAAGCCCCTACTGGCATTGATCGCCAACAACCTCTCTGTATCAGCGGTAGTTGGCTATCTCAGGTACTCAGGGTCGAACACTGCCACCACGGCTTTGTAGAAACTATACATTGAGAGGAGACATGTGGACTCCCTCATATGCACATACTCATCCACAAGATCACCGGGAATTCCGTATGCAAGCATGTGAATAGCCGCAGTGCATTTCTGGTAAGAAGAGAAGCCAAGCTTGCCAAGGGCATCCTCTTTGCACTCAAAGTATGATCATATCCTACCACTCCCTGTCGAATACGATTGAACACATGTCTCCTCATTCGGAATCGGCGACGAAATTGATGTGGTTTTAAGAGTGCGGTA
Organism: Triticum dicoccoides; assembly: GCF_002162155.2. Lineage (NCBI taxonomy): Eukaryota > Viridiplantae > Streptophyta > Magnoliopsida > Poales > Poaceae > Triticum > Triticum dicoccoides. The sequence goes on along the minus strand of NC_041382.1, from coordinate 517,453,269 downwards.
TTCTCAAAGTAATCGATATAGAGAAGGTGTGGCCTCTCTCCTATTGTGGTTCAAGGCCGGAGCATACCCTGGATAGATCCCCTGAAATGAGGCCGCTTCCTACAAATATGGTCATGGACGACCAATGCAGCCACCATAAGCTCTTCCTCATCCGAAAGAGCACCTCGAGCTCCCCTCGCAGGCAGCAAAGCAAGGTTGGCGTTGGTGGGTGGGCACCCTACGGCAATGCAGCGTCTGTCGGAAGTTATTGGGGTCAACGGGCGGCGCAGGCAGCTGTAGCTTCTCTCCCACCGGCAACAAGGAACCACAAACGCTGGCAAAAAGCTCTTCCGAAACACGGGCATGGACCAACTATGGTATGGTGTGGTCGTGGTTTGGACGGCCTTGATGGAAGGCGACGCGGCCGGGAACGGGGTGGCAGCGGCGATGGCGGGGGGTCATAGGACGAAAGGAGGGCAGGAGAAGACGGAAATTGGTTGTTGTTGGGGAACGTAGTAATTTCAAAAAAAATCCTATGCACATGCAAGATCATGGTGATGCATAGCAACGAGAGGGGAGAGTGTTGTCCACGTACCCTCGTAGACCGAAAGCGGAAGCGTTAGCACAACGCGGTTGATTTAGTCGTACGTCTTCACGGCCCGACCGATCAAGCACCAAAATTACGACACCTCCGAGTTCTAGCACACGTTCAGCTCGATGGCGATCCCCGGACTCCGATCCAGCAGAATGTCGGGGAAGAGTTCCATCAGCACGACGGCGTGGTGACGATCTTGATGTTCTACCATCGCAGGGCTTCGCCTAAGCACCGGTACAATATTATCGAGGATTATGGTGGAGGGGGGCACCGCACATGGCTAAGAGATCAATGATCAATTGTTGTGTCTATGGGGTGCCCCTGCCCTTGTATATAAAGGAGCAAGGGGGAGGAGGTGCGGCCAGGCAAGGGGCGCACCAGGAGGAGTCCTACTCCCACCGGGAGTAGGACTCCCCCCTTTTCCATGTTGGACTAGGA
>NC_041382.1:517430598-517451772 GCF_002162155.2 Triticum dicoccoides | reverse complement strand
TGCAACTGCCCCTTGGCCTCCTCTCTACTTCCTCCACTAGGCCCATTAAGGCCCATTAGGTTACCGGGGGGTTCTGGTAACCTCCCGGTACTCCGGTAAAATGCCGATTTCACCCGGAACACTTCCGATGTCCAAACATAGGCTTCCAATATATCAATCTTCATGTCTCGACCATTTCGAGACTCCTCGTCATGTCCATGATCACATCCAGGACTCCGAACAACCTTCGGTACATCAAAACATATAAACTCATAATGAAACTATCATCGTAACGTTAAGCGCGCGGACCCTACGGGTTCGAGAACAATGTAGACATGACCGAGACATGTCTCCGGTCAATAACCAATAGCAGAACCTGGATGCTCATATTGGCTCCTACATATTCTACGAAGATCTTTATCGGTCATACCGCATAACAACATACGTTGTTCCCTTTGTCATCGGTATGTTACTTGCCCGAGATTCGATCGTCGGTATCTTAATACCTAGTTCAATCTCGTTACCGGCAAGTCTCTTTACTCGTTTTGTAATACATCATCCCTCAACTAACTCATTAGTTGCAATGCTTGCAAGGCTTAAGTGATGTGCATTACCGAGAGGGCCCAGAGATACCTCTCCGACAATCGGAGTGACAAATCCTAATCTCGAAATACGCCAACCCAACATGTACCTTTGGAGACACCTGTAGAGCACCTTTATAATCACCCAGTTACGTTGTGACGTTTGGTAGCACACAAAGTGTTCCTCCGGTAAACGGGAGTTGCATAATCTCATAGTCATAGGAACATGTATAAGTCATGAAGAAAGCAATAGCAACATACTAAACGATCAAGTGCTAAGCTAACGGAATGGGTCAAGTCAATCACATCATTCTCCTAATGATGTGATCCCGTTAATCAAATGACAACTCATGTCTATGGTTAGGAAACATAACCATCTTTGATCAACGAGCTAGTCAAGTAGAGGCATACTAGTGACACTCTGTTTGTCTATGTATTCACACAAGTATTATGTTTCCGGTTAATACAATTGTAGCATGAATAATAAACATTTATCATGATATAAGGAAATAAATAATAACTTTATTATTGCCTCTAGGGCATATTTCCTCCAGTCTCCCACTTGCACTAGAGTCAATAATCTAGATTACACAGTAATGATTCTAACACCCATGGATCCTTGGTGCTGATCATGTTTTGCTCGTGGAAGAGGCTTAGTCAGCGGGTCTGCAACATTCAGATCCGTATGTATCTTGCAAATTTCTATGTCTCCCAATTGGACTAAATCCCGAATGGAATTGAAGCATCTCTTGATGTGCTTGGTTCTCTTGTGAAATCTGGATTCCTTTGCCAAGCAATTGCATGAGTATTGTCACAAAAGATTTTCATTGGACCCGATGCACTAGGTATGACACCTAGATCGGATATGAACTCCTTCATCCAGACTCCTTCATTTGCTGCTTCTGAAGTAGCTATGTACTCCACTTCACATGTAGATCCCGCCACGACGCTTTGTTTAGAACTGCACCAACTGACAGCTCCACCGTTTAATGTAAACACATATCTGGTTTGCAATTTAGAATCGTCCGGATCGGTGTCAAAGCTTGCATCAAGGTAACCATTTACGATGAGCTCTTTGTCACCTCCATATACGAGAAACATATCCTTAGTCCTTTTCAGGTACTTCAGGATGTTCTTGACCGCTGTCCAGTGATCCACTCCTGGATTACTTTGGTACCTCCCTGCTAGATTTATAGCAAGGCACACATCAGGTCTGGTACACAGCATTTCATACATGATAGAGCCTATGGCTGAAGCATAGGGAACATCTTTCATTTTCTCTCTATCTTTTGCGGTGGTCGGACATTGAGTCTTACTCAACTTCACACCTTGTAACACAGGCAAGAACCCTTTCTTTGCTTGATCCATTTTGAACTTCTTCAAAACTTTGTCAAGGTATGTGCTTTGTGAAAGTCCAATTAAGCGTCTTGATCTATCTCTATAGATCTTAATGCCCAATATGTAAGCAGCTTCACCGAGGTCTTTCATTGAAAAACTCTTATTCAAGTATCCCTTTATGCTATCCAGAAATTCTATATCATTTCCAATCAGTAATATGTCATCCACATATAATATCAGAAATGCTACAGAGCTCCCACTCACTTTCTTGTAAATACAGGCTTCTCTAAAAGTCTGTACAAAACCAAATGCTTTGATCACACTATCAAAGCGTTTATTCCAACTCCGAGAGGCTTGCACCAGTCCATAAATGGATCGCTGGAGCTTGCACACTTTGTTAGCTCCCTTTGGATCGACAAAATCTTCTGGTTGTATCATATACAACTCTTCTTCCAGAAATCCATTCAGGAATGCAGTTTTTACATCCATCTGCCAAATTTCATAATCATAAAATGCGGCAATTGCTAACATGATTCAGACAGACTTAAGCATCGCTACGGGTGAGAAGGTCTCATCATAATCCCTTGAACTTGTCGAAAACCTTTCGCAACAAGTCGAGCTTTGTAGACAGTAACATTACCGTCAATGCCAGTCTTCTTCTTAAAGATCCATTTATTCTCAATTGCTTGCCGATCAACGGGCAAGTCAACCAAAGTCCATACTTTGTTCTCATACATGGATCCCATCTCAGATTTCATGGCTTCTAGCCATTTTGCGGAATCTGGGCTCACCATCGCTTCTTCATAGTTCGTAGGTTCATCATGATCTAGTAGCATGACTTCCAGAACAGGATTACCGTACCACTCTGGTGCAGATCTTACTCTGGTTGATCTACGAGGTTCGGTAGTAATTTGATCTGAAGTTTCATGATCATTATCATTAGCTTCCTCACTTATTGGTGTAGGTGTCACAGATACCGGTTTTTGTGATGTACTACTTTCCAATAAGGGAGCAGGTACAGTTACCTCATCAAGTTCTACTTTCCTCCCACTCACTTCTTTTGAGAGAAACTCTTTCTCTAGAAAGGATCCATCCTTAGCAACGAATGTCTTGCCTTCGGATCTGTGATAGAAGGTGTACCCAACAGTTTTCTTTGGGTATCCTATGAAGACACATTTCTCCGATTTGGGTTCGAGCTTATCAGGTTGAAGCTTTTTCACATAAGCATCGCAGCCCCAAACTTTCAGAAACGACAACTTTGGTTTCTTGCCAAACCACAGTTCATAAGGCGTCATTTCAACGGATTTTGATGGTGCCCTATTTAACGTGAATGCGGCCATCTCTAAAGCATAACCCCAAAACGATAACGGTAAATCTGTAAGAGACATCATAGATCGCACCATATCTAGTAAAGTACGATTACGACGTTCGGACACACCATTACGCTGTGGTGTTCCGGGTGGCGTGAGTTGTGAAACTATTTCGCATTGTTTCAAATGTAGACCAAACTCGTAACTCAAATATTCTCCTCCACGATCAGATCGCAGAAACTTTATTTTCTTGTTACGATGATTTTCAACTTCACTCTGAAATTCTTTGAACTTTTCAAATGTTTCAGACTTATGCTTCATTAAATAGATATACCCATATCTGCTTAAATCATCTGTGAAGGTGAGAAAATAACGATATCCGCCACGAGCCTCAACATTCATCGGACCACATACATCTGTATGTATGATTTCCAACAAATCTGTTGCTCTCTCCATAGTACCAGAGAACGGCGTTTTAGTCATCTTGCCCATGAGGCACGGCTCGCAAGTACCAAGTGATTCATAATCAAGTGATTCCAGAAGTCCATTAGTATGGAGTTTCTTCATGCGCTTTACACCGATATGACCTAAACGGCAGTGCCACAAATAAGTTGCACTATCATTATCAACTCTGCATCTTTTGGTTTCAACATTATGAATATGTGTATCACTACTATCGAGATTCATCAAAAATAGACCACTCTTCAAGGGTGCATGACCATAAAAGATATTACTCATATAAATAGAACAACCATTATTCTCTGATTTAAATGAATAACCGTCTCGCATCAAACAAGATCCAGATATAATGTTCATGCTCAACGCTGGCACCAAATAACAATTATTTAGGTCTAATACTAATCCCAAAGGTAGATGTAGAGGTAGCGTGCCGACCGCGATCACATCGACTTTGGAACCATTTCCCACGTGCATCGTCACCTCGTCCTTCGCCAGTGTTCGCTTAATCCGTAGTCCCTGTTTCGAGTTGCAAATGTTAGCAACGGAACCAGTATCAAATACCCAGGTGCTACTGCGAGCTCTAGTAAGGTACACATCAATAACATGTATATCACATATACCTTTGTTCACCTTGCCATCCTTCTTATCCGCCAAATACTTGGGGCAGTTCCGCTTCCAGTGACCAGTCTGTTTGCAGTAGAAGCACTCAGTTTCAGGCTTAGGTCCAGATTTGGGTTTCTTCTCCTGAGCAGCAACTTGCTTGATGTTCTTCTTGAAGTTCCCTTTCTTCTTCCCTTTGCCCTTTTTCTTGAAACTAGTGGTCTTGTTGACCATCAACACTTGATGCTCCTTCTTGATTTCTACCTCCGCGGCCTTTAGCATTGCGAAGAGCTCGGGAATTGTTTTATTCATCCCTTGCATATTATAGTTCATCACGAAGCTCTTGTAGCTTGGTGGCAGTGATTGAAGAACTCTGTCAATGACACTATCAACCAGAAGATTAACTCCCAGCTGAGTCAAGTGATTATGGTACCCAGACATTCTGAGTATATGTTCACTAACAGAACTGTTCTCCTCCATCTTGCAGCTATAGAACTTATTGGAGACTTCATATCTCTCAATCCGGGCATTTGCTTGAAATATTAACTTCAACTCCTGGAACATCTCATATGCTCCATGACGTTCAAAACATCGTTGAAGATCCAGTTCTAAGTCGTAAAGCATGACACATTGAACTATCGAGTAGTCATCAGCTTTGCTCTGCCAGACGTTCATAACATCTGGTGTTGCTCCAGCAGCAGGCCTGGCACCCAGCGGTGCTTCCAGGACGTAATTCTTCTGTGCAACAATGAGGATAATCCTCAAGTTACGGACCCAATCCGTGTAATTGCTACCATCATCTTTCAACTTTGCTTTCTCAAGGAACGCATTAAAATTCAACGGAACAACAACACGGGCCATCTATCTACAATCAAACATAAACAAGCAAGATACTATCAGGTACTAAGTTCATGATAAATTTAAGTTCAATTAATCATATTACTTAAGAACTCCCACTTAGAAAGACATCCATCTAATCTTCTAAGTGTTCACGTGATCCAAATCAACTAAACCATAACCAATCATCACGTGAAATGGAGTAGTTTTTAATGGCGAACATCACTATGTTGATCATATCTACTATATGATTCACGCTCGACCTTTCGGTCTCAGTGTTTCGAGGCCATATCTGCATATGCTAGGCTCATCAAGTTTAACCTGAGTATTCTGCGTGTACAAAACTGGCTTGCACCCGTTGTAGATGGACGTAGAGCTTATCACACCTGATCATCACGTGGTGTCTGGACACGACGAACTTTGGCAACGATGCATACTCAGGGAGAACACTTTTATCTTGAAATTTAGTGAGAGATCATCTTATAATGCTACCGTCAATCAAAGCAAGATAAGATGCATAAAAGATAAACATCACATGCAATCAATATAAGTGATATGATATGGCCATCATCATCTTGTGCTTGTGATCTCCATCTCCGAAGCACCGTTATGATCACCATCGTCACCGGCGCGACACCTTGATCTCCATCGTAGCATCATTGTTGTCTCGCCAATCTTATGCTTCTACGGCTATCGCTACCGCCTAGTGATAAAGTAAAGCATTACAGGGTGATTGCATTGCATACAATAAAGCGACAACCAGATGGCTCATGCCAGTTGCCGATAACTTGGTTACAAAACATGATCATCTCATACAATAAAATTTAGCATCATGTCTTGACCATATCACATCACAACATGCCCTGCAAAAACAAGTTAGACGTCCTCTACTTTGTTGTTGCAAGTTTTACATGGCTGCTACGGGCTTAGCAAGAACCGTTCTTACCTACACATCAAAACCACAACGATAGTTTGTCAAGTTGGTGCTGTTTTAACCTTCGCAAGGACTGGGCGTAGCCACACTCGGTTCAACTAAAGTTGGAGAAACTGACACCCGCCAGCCACCTGTGTGCAAAGCACGTCGGTAGAACCAGTCTCGCGTAAGCGTATGCATAATGTCGGTCTGGGCCGCTTCATGCAACAATACCGCTGAACCAAAGTATGACATGCTGGTAAGCAGTATGACTTATATCGCCCATAACTCACTTGTGTTCTACTCGTGCATATAACATCAATGCATAAAACCTGGCTCAGATGCCACTATTGGGGAACGTAGTAATTTCAAAAAAATTCCTACGCACACGCAAGATCATGGTGATGCATAGAAACGAAAGGGGAGAGTGTTGTCCACGTACCCTCGTAGACCGAAAGCGGAAGCGTTAGCACAACGTGGTTGATGTAGTCGTACGTCTTCACGGCCCGACCGATCAAGCACCGAAATTATGGCACCTCCGAGTTCTAGCACACGTTCAGCTCGATGACGATCCCCAGACTCCGATCCAGCAGAATGTCGGGGAAGAGTTCCGTCAGCACGACGGCGTGGTGACGATCTTGATGTTCTACTGTCGCAGGGCTTCGCCTAAGCACCGCTACAATATTATCGAGGATTATGGTGGAGGGGGGCACCGCACACGACTAAGAGATCAATGTTCAATTTTTGCGTCTATGGGGTGCCCCCTGCCCCCGTATATAAAGGAGCAAGGGGGAGGAGGTGTGGCCAGGCAAGGGGCGTGCCAGGAGGAGTCCTAGTCCCACCGGGAGTAGGACTCCCCCCCTTTTCCATGTTGGACTAGGACTTGGGGGGAAGGAGAGAGAGAGAGAGGGGAAAGGAAAGGGGGGGGGGCGCCCCCTCCTTGTCCAATTCGGACTTGGAGGGGGGGGAGGGGCGCGCGGCTGCCCCTTGGCCTCCTCTCTACTTCCTCCACTAGGCCCATTAAGGCCCATTAGGTTACCGGGGGGTTCCGGTAACCTCCCGGTACTTCGGAAAAATGCCGATTTCACCCGGAACACTTCCATGTCCAAACATAGGCTTCCAATATGTCAATATTCATGTCTCGACCATTTCGAGACTCCTCGTCATGTCCGTGATCACATCCGGGAGTCTGAACAACCTTCGATACATCAAAACATCTAAACTCATAATGAAACTGTCATCGTAACGTTAAGCATGCGGACCCTACTGGTTCGAGAACAATGTAGACATGAACGAGACACGTCTCCGGTCAATAACCAATAGCGGAACCTGGATGCTCATATTGGCTCCTACATATTCTACGAAGATCTTTATCGGCCAGACCGCATAACAACATACGTTGTTCCCTTTGTCATCGGTATGTTACTTGCCCGAGATTCGATCGTCGGTATCTTAATACCTAGTTCAATCTCGTTACCGGCAAGTCGCTTTACTCGTTCTGTAATACATTATCCCGCAACTAACTCATTAGTTGCAATGCTTGCATGGCTTAAGTGATGTGCATTACCGAGAGGGCCCAGAGATACCTTTCCGACAATCAGAGTGACAAATCCTAATCTCGAAATACGCCGACCCAACATGTACCTTTGGAGACACCTGTAGAGCACCTTTATAATCACCCAGTTACGTTGTGACGTTTGGTAGCACACAAAGTGTTCCTCCCGTAAACGGGAGTTGCATAATCTCATAGTCATAGGAACATGTATAAGTCATGAAGAAAGCAATAGCAACATACTAAACGATCAAGTGCTAAGCTAACGGAATGGGTCAAGTCAATCACATCATTCTCCTAATGATGTGATCCCGTTAATCAAATGAAAACTCATGTCTATGGTTAGGAAACATAACCATCTTTGATCAACGAGCTAGTCAAGTAGAGGCATACTAGTGACACTCTGTTTGTCTATGTATTCACACAAGTATTATGTTTCCGGTTAATACAATTCTAGCATGAATAATAAACATTTATCATGATATAAGGAAATAAATAATAACTTTATTATTGCCTCTAGGGCATATTTCCTTCAGTTGTGTCCCCGACGGGCGGGCCTGGGGACAAGGACGCGCGTCCCCCACCCGTCCGCGTGTGTGTGTTCGTTTGGACGCAAACACGGCCCAAAGTTGGGCCAGAAATGAGTCGAAAACAGATAAAAAACGGACATTGATCCGTTTAGTCTCACGCGTTGGGTCGTGTTTTCTATCTGTTTACCCTTAAACAAACACGACTGAACCATTTGGGATTGTGCGTTAGAGTTGCCCTAACAGAAAATATAAAAAGAAAACCCACCGCACTAGCTTAGTGCTGCTACTAGTGCATGTGCCCTCGCTTTTTTTGAGACAAACTCGCCAAGCTTTATTTATGTCAAAATGTTCTATGGTAGAAAAATAAGATCACCAGGGTGACCAAGCCAGACATGGCGGCCAAAACCTAGAGATAAAGCATGCTTGGCGAGGTTGTGAGCCTCGATATTTGAGCTCCTAGACTCATGGACTATACTGCAAGAAGGAAACAATGCCGTGTGCTCCATGATTTCATGTGTTATTGCTCCATACCTGCCGAAGAGCCTTGCTTAATTCCGTCCACTGCTGCCTTGCAATCCGTCGCTATATGTATATTATGGATATACAAGTCATCTGCCAAAGATAGAGCTTCACGGAATGCCATTGCCTCGAGCGTCTCAGGGTCTGCAATATGCCTGAATGTTATACACGAAGCTCCCAAAAACATACCTCTCGAGTCACTGCTCACAACAGCCACCGCTCTGTAGCTCCCGTCTCTCCTTACTGCCGCATCAGTGTTGAATTTCGTATAATTTGCTGGGGGCGGCACCCATGCTGACGATCGTATACTCTACCTTGTCAATTGAACCATCCTGGGATTTGCTATCATATCCAAATCAGCAATGAACGAACTAATGAAGCTATGGGTAGACAGCGGGCTTTGGAAGATATCTTCGTGGATCACTTTCCGCCTCGCCTTCCAAATAGCCCATAGAGTCACAACCATCCTGGTGAATTCACTCTGAGAGAGAGTTTCATTCATCAAGCTCAGCCACTCCCTCGCATTCAGATCCTCATGAGCACACATATGTTCGACAGTTTCATCAAGCGCTAATGCCCATACGCACCTCGCCATCGTGCAGTTTATTAGAGCATGCCTCCAACTGTCCCCTGTTGAACATATTGTACACACTACTGTGGTAGATATATTCCGGTGATTAAGTATATCAGCAGTTGGCAACGAGTCATGGCAGAGCCGCCAGATAAAATTTTTAAGTTTAGATGGGACTCTCATCTGCCATATTAGTGTCCACTTCCTCTCCTCAGCATTTGTGTCCAATGGGCCCTCGATTTGTTCCAGCCAGTTTTCCCTCTGAGTCTTCGTCTTCATTAACATCTTATAAACTGAGCCCACTGAGAACTTGCCCCGTCTATCAGCTCCCCATGCCCAGAAATCATCGATCCTTCGAGTACACAAAGGGATCTTCAATATTGCTTCCGCATCAACAGGCAAAAAGGAAGCCCGAACCAAAACCTCTCGCCATTCCCCCAGTGGGGCATTGATGAGCTCAGAAACAAAAGTAGGGGGATTGTCAACTAGATCAGCCATTGGTCTTTTAACTCCATCCCTCGGTAGCCAATTCTCTTCCCAAATTTTAGTGGACTCACCCGTTACAATCCTCTTAATGATTCCTTGGGCTAAAATGTCACGTCCATCTACGATTGCCCGCCATACCTGAGAAGGGTGAGTGCCCAAACTTGCCTCAAGTATACTGCTGGAAGGACAGTATACCGCCTCTAAAATTCTTGCACTGAGAGTTGTTGGGTCATGTAGTAGCCTCCATGCTTGTCTGGCTAGGCGGGATAAGTTAAAGAGTTCCATGTCACGGAATCCCAGTCCTCCCAAAAACTACAGTTTTGTGCATACATCCCACGAGACCCAATGCAGTTTCATTTTCCCCCTCTTGCTTCCCCACCAAAATTGACGGATGACTGCAGATATGCTTTCACAAACTCCCCTCGGTAATCTGAAGCAAGCCATTGAATAGACCGGGATAGCTTGAGCAACTGCCTTGATAAGAACTTCCTTACCCCCATAGGATAATAATTTCTCCATCCAGCCTTTTACCTTCTCCCACACTCTGTCCCTCAAATATTTAAAAGATCCGTTTCTTGAAATCCCCACATCAGTTGGCATCCCCAAGTATCTCACACTAAGCTGCTCGTTATGAACATTGAGTGTTCCCTTTATTCCATCACAAATCACCCGAGGGCATCCCTTGCTAAAAAAGATAGAGGATTTCTCGTTGTTTACCTTCTGTCCTGATGCGTTACAGTAAGTTTCCAACAAGTTTGACACTACCACTGCCCCCTCATTGCTCGCCTTGAACAGCAGCAGGCTATCATCAGCAAAAAGAAGATGGTTAACAACCGGAGCTGTCGGTGCCACCTTTACTCCCACGAAGCTCGATGACTGAGAACTGTTTTTAAGAGGCACGAAAGGCCCTCCGCTGCTATCAAGAAAAGATAAGGGGAGATCGGGTCTCCCTGCCGAATACCTCCGGACGGTTTAAATTGATCAAGTTTCTCACCATTGAACAAAACCGAGAACGAAATAGATTTAATCATTCCCATAACAGTATTTATCCATGTTTGTGCAAAACCCAATTTCACCATAATTGCTTCTAGATAGTCCCACTCAAGCCTATCATAGGCTTTCATCATATCTAATTTTAGTGCACAATGGCTATTAGTCTTGGATCTGCTTCTCTTCATAAAATGCAAACATTCATAAGCACAAATAATATTATCCGTAATTAGCCTCCCTGAAACACAAGAGGATTTCTCTTCTGATATGATATCTGGAAGGATTTGCTTCAATCTATTTGCCACCACTTTCGAAGCTATTTTGTAAAGAACATTACACAAACTGATGGGTCTAAACTGAGTTAGAAGGGTGGGATTCATTACCTTGGGAATTAGTACCAAAAAGTATCATTTATGCATTCAGGACTCTCCTCCCCCCTTACTATCCTCAACACCGCCCGAGTGACCTCTTCCACACAAATGTCCCAGTGTCGTTGATAGAAGTGTGCAGGAAAGCCATCCGGCCCCGGGGACTTTGTAGGGAACATTTGAAACAAAGTTGTTTTAACTTCATCGCTGCTATAGGCTGCACCTAACATTTCATTCATCTGCGCCGTAACCTTCCGTGGCACATGATCTAGAACCCTATCCATATTAGAGACCCCTACGGACCTATACAGGTCCTCATAAAATTTTGACACCATAGACTTCAGCTCCTTCGGGTCCTCAACCATCACGCCCAAAGAATTGGAAAGGGCCTTGATCATGTTTTTCTTCCTCCTCAAGCTTGCACGGATATGAATTTTTTTGTATTCCTGCCCCCTTCAGCTAACTAGTTGATTCGCGAGCGTTGTCTCCATAACATTTCTTCCCTGTGATACAGCTCCACTAGCCGATCATATATCTTGATTTCCACATGACTCGGCCCTGTTCTAGCCCGATTACTACGAAGCTTTTCCAGTTCCCTTTTCAAAGCTCTAATCTCCTTACGTACAGACCCAAACGTATCTGCATTCCATGACTTGAGACTACCCGACAAAGAAGCCAACTTCCGTTTCATATCCTCCACTCTTGTACAAGGCTGGTTTGCTGTCCAAGCCTCCACTATCGTCTCTTTCAGATTTTCATGTGTTTCCCAAGCCGTCTCATATCTGAACAACGGCGGTGGGCGAGAGACTCCCGCTGCTCCGTCTAGCTGCAAGTGGATTGGACCATGATCTGACGTGGCTAAGGTAAGATGATTCAGACACGCCAAAGGAAAGCGAGCGTTCCACTCCGCTGTACCCAGGGCTCTGTCTAACCTCACTCGAGTATATGTGCCACCCACCACCTTCTTCTCAAATGTCCAAAACCTGCCCTTAAAGCCAATGTCCAGTAACCTACAAGTGTCAACCATATCTCTGAAGCCTTGTATTTGTGCATTGCTTCTCTGACCTATCCCCTCATGTTCTTCCCGACGTAAAACTTCATTGAAATCTCCAATGCATAGCCAGGGAAGCTCGCTCGAACCACTGATGTTTTTAAGTACATCCCATGTTTGATGCCAAAGATGTGTTTGGGCTTCGCCATATACCACTGTTAAGCGCCATGGTTCATTGATCATGTTAGCCACCTCACAATCCACATGATACATAGAGTAACCCAAAATCTCAATGTTTATTGAATTATTCCAAAAGATACCAATACCTCCACTTCTACCATTACTATCTATTGCATAAGCTTTATCATAGCCTATGGAACTAGCCATACTCTCTACCCTAACTTTATTAATCTGTGTTTCGACAATACAAAGCACAGTAGGGGTAAACTTCTTCGTCGTCGTCTCACGAAGTTCACGAACTGTCGAGGATTTACCCGCACCTCGGCAGTTCCAACATATCATATTCATTGTGCCCGGCGGCACTCCTCGAAGGAGCCCGCCGATATTGCAACTGTATTGTCCTGAGTCTGATTGTTTTGTCCCACCTCTTTTCCTTCTTGTACCTTTCTCAGCCTTTTATTATCCTTCCTTGGTGACACATAGACTGGGGGCAAGGGCGGGACCCCTGAAGGTGGCACACCTGCCACCACCATGGCACCCAAGTTTTCCATAGCTGACTGGTGATCCACCAGCGTCTCTGACTACTGCGATATATTATCATGAGAAGATCTCTTGTAGTGCACTTTCCCCAGATTGGTTTCAGAAAACTGCTGCTCCACCGCTTGTCCTTTGGCACCTTGTTTAGCTCCTGTTACGGCCTGGGTTCCTAGCTCGCCCACGGCCACGATCTCCTATGAAAAAACCTCTCCCTCCAGTCGGCTGGCTGTAATTTACAGTTCTGCATTTTGCAATCATCCAAGACCCCCACTTAAAGTCATCCTCCTTCCAAACCCCATTGCCACATTCATCATAAATATGCCCCATCAATCCACAGACCTTACAGAAAAACGGGATCTTTTCATACTTCACCATTAACATGCGTGTGCCTTCCCCAGTCACCGTGAGCGGGATGAAACGGGTCAAGGGTTTTGCTGTTAGAACCCTAGCCCTCACCCTCACATAATCTCCTTCATAGTACAGTGTTGGATGGAGTTGCACCTCTCTCACCTTCCCAATCCTACGAGCTAGCTGATCTACCACTGGTTCACGACGATAAATCTCCGGTACCTTGTGGATTTGAGCCCAAACATACAGTCCATCTAGCACAAACTCCTTTGGGTATGTCTTCCCATCATAATCCTCGATTACCACCGCCAAATTCCTGAATAGCCAAGGGCCCCCATGGACCACTTTTTTCCAATCTCCAAGACAAAACATCTGGAAGATGAATAGGTTTGACCCAGCCTCACGAAATTTTGGGGTCTGCGCAAGGCCCTATACGAACTTCATGTTGTCAAAGAAAGCAGTCGAACTAAAGGGTCGATATGTGTTAACCCTAGCTATCACCATCCACTGCGCTTCTGCCTCAAAAGACTTTATAAAACCTCGGACCCGCGCAAGCGTTGCCTCCCTCGATCTCCCTCAGCACCCGTATGCGAGCGCTAAATCGGTATGTAGTGTAGAAGATGGAATCTCACGCCAGCAAGAACAGCCGCCGGCGGAGCCAAAACCCTAATCGAGAGGGTACATAGGTAGTAACCTTGCTGGCGCATTTTTGAGTAATTGCATGTGCCCTCGCTGCTGGCTACTATTCCACTCGATAGGCAAGGCCCATGTAGGTACCATGTACTCCCTCCGTTCCGAATTACTTGTCTTGGATTTGTTTAGATACGGAGATATCTAGCACTAAAATGAGTCTAGATACATCCGTATCTAAACAAATTCAAGACAAGTAATTCGAAACGGAGGGAGTACGTGCGAGCGACGGCTGGGATACAAATCGCTTTAAGCGACATATATCGGGAACTTCTATACGGCGCTTCAGGTAAAACCTATTAGACACCCGCGTGCGCCAAACTGCTGCAGCGTGCGCTTCCCGTTCGTGGCAGAGCGTGCTTCCCTTTCGCTTCTTTGGTTTTTCGTTCATTTTCTTCTATTACCTTTTTGTTTTGTTCTATCTTTTCGGTTTTTTCTTTCTAGTTCTTTTAGTTATTTTTTATTTTACTTTTTTCTTTCTCTTTCTCTTTTACATTAAAGAAATGTTTCATCATGTATTTATTTATTATTACTTTAATACGATGAACAGTCTGTGTTTCTTCTTTTTATTTTTAATTTTCTTCCTTTCTTGTGTATTATATAAGAGTTCATCTTGTATTACAAAAAACATTCATCATATATTTAAGACAAATTTTACCTTATATTAAGAAAATATTCATTGTGTACTTCAAAAATGTTCAACATGTATCACAAAAATGTTCAATGAGTATTTTCAAATTGTTCAGGGTATATCATAAAAATTTTAATATGTATTTTCAAAATTTCAGCATATATCACAAAAATGGTTCAATGTGTGCTTAAGAAATGTTCATCGTATATTACGAAAATGTTCAATGTATATTAAAAAAAATGTTCAATGATCGAATTTTTATTTTTGGATCTGTCTCTAAATGTAGTTCTTAAGTATTCACGCAGCCTATTGACCGCAATCACCAAGTGGTAAGGGATGCTAACCCTCTATCCTAGGGTTAGGGTTAGGGCCAGCCCATTCAATTGCGCCCTGCACGAATGCTCGTCTTCTTGATGCACGTGATCGTCTGCTAGGGCTCTCGGCGCTTCAAGCGAATTTGAATTTTTTTATTGATTTACTCTTCTTTTTTGAATTAATGATAGAAAATAATTTCAAAAATAAAAGTTCATGAATTTGAAAAAAGTCATCAATTTACTGTTATTTTTGCGAAATAAGAAAATAATTCACACATTTAGCAAACAAAAAAGAAATAGAAAAGAAATAAAATTAAGGAAAGAAAAAAAGATAAAAGATAAAAGAAGATAAGAACGGAGAAAGGAATGGGATAGTGGTAACTAATCGTAACAGAAATGGTGGACCTATGGTTGGATGGTTAGAGGGACTGTGGTATTCCCAGCTCACTAGGGTTCAAGTCCTGGTGCTCGCGTTTATTTTTGGAATTATTTCAGGATTTCTGGTGATGCGCATTCAGTGGGAGGAGACGTTCCCGTCGACGACGAGGTGCTTATGTTCACTTCTTAAATTTCAAGATGATATGACGGCTCAGTCTTTCGAAGGTGCACATAGGGGTAGGATGTGCGTGTGTGCGTTTATAGGGGTAAGTGTATGCACATGTATATGAGTGTTTGCGTCTGTACTGTATTAAAAAAGTGGCTTGATGGTTATCGCGCACAATACTTTGAACTAGAAAGTCCCTGGTCGAATCCCGCGATCTCATATTTTTTCCATTTAAGAATAAAAAAAGATTAGACAGGCCGGCCCAATTTGTGGGAGTGTGTGCGCCCATTTGTAAAAAGACCTATAACGGCTGCCTGAAGCGCCAAATAGGAAGGGCCATATATATCACCACCCACAAAAAACTAAGTTCACGTGGCAGCACGTTTTTACTTTTTGATGATTATGATTGAAAAATTGAAATGTTAACAAAACATAGTAAATCGCCATGCCAGTAAATAAAATTGTCGTGCTCTTGATGGTAAGATGTCCATGAAAAAACATTACATACAGAAAGTAACCATGATCGAAATAATGAAATTGCCATGCCAGTAAAAATAAATATTCATACTCTTATTAAAAAATGGCTATGCTCTATATTTCCTTTGTCTTAATAAAAGAATCACATAAAAGAATTTTGCCATGATGGAAAACAATAAAATTGACATGGCGGTAAAGCTAAAATTGCCATGTTCTTATTAAGAAAGTAGATACATTAAGTTTTCAACAGAAACATATATAGTCTGTCATTTAGAGTTAAACAAATGTTGCCATCTTGTGGTATGAGCAAGTTGTATGAAAACACAACAACAAATTTGCAAAAGACCCGTCGCAAAACAAAAAACACACAACAAAAAAAGAATGCCGTTGGAAAAAGTTATATAAAAGCCTATACAAAATGATGGCAAAAATTAGAAAAGATGTTCTCTAGTTTATGGCCCAAAAAA
The DNA here is from genome assembly GCF_002162155.2 of Triticum dicoccoides. NCBI lineage: Eukaryota > Viridiplantae > Streptophyta > Magnoliopsida > Poales > Poaceae > Triticum > Triticum dicoccoides. The sequence goes on along the minus strand of NC_041382.1, from coordinate 517,435,560 downwards.
GAAAAAGTATGTAAGAGTGACATGACAAATTCAGGAAATTTAGATTTCTAAATGTAGGAAATTTGTACTTAGTGACATGGAAATTCATACAAAAAAAGATAAATATGTGTAGGCAAGTGTAAGAATTTTTGAACTAGTGACATGCCATTTTTTTCTTCTGAAAATGCCATGTCACTAGATCAATTTTTCTTAAATTTGCCATGTCGCAAACACAAATTTACCTACATATTTCTTGGATGCACCCGAAGAAACGTCGTGGTACGTATGTTATATACAACAAATTTGCCATGATCCAAAGAAACAATAAATGTTAAAAATGTAAACAGAAAGCACATGACAAATTTGCCATGATTATTTTAAAAACAAAATACAAGCATATAACAAATTTGCAAAGATCCATGGCAAAAACTATATAAAAAGACTATACAAAGCCATGGAATTTCCTAAGATGGAGTACAAATGCCATGTTACAAGTGTTATATATAATAAATTTGCCATGGTAATTGTAATAAAAACAAGAAACCAACTTTTGTCGTCTGAGTAGACCACATGAGGGCAAAAAGTTAGAATCATGGCAATTTTTTAAAGATTGGCTCTATATTTGGTTCAGATGTCATAGCAAATGCAGAACAGAATGTAATGTCACATGGGAAATTTTAGGGAAAATTCCTCATTGAACATGTCAAAAAGTGTACATAAATTTTGGAAAAAAGGTTGCGTGGCAACTATCAAAAACTTGTTTGATAACTAAAACAATCATAACAAAATGCCACGTGTAACAGAATTTGCCTTTCTACCCATGATAGTGAAATCTACCAAGCACTAGGTTTTGCACCTCACAAACACACATTTGCATGTGTTGGCATTTTGTGTTATGCAAAATGTTTGTGATGGTCGTATGGTGTCGGAGCTAATCTGATAGATTATCCTAACTAGGTGACTTGACACAATGGTAACAGGGACAAGGTTTTTACCTAGGTTCGGGCTCTCACGGAGGAGATAATACCCTACGTCCCGGTCTTTGCTTTATCGCATTGGGATGTGTACAGAGTGCAAAGTACCATGTGTCTATCTATGAGCCCGGACCCTTGTTTATATAGCATACTGGGACCCTAGGGTGAAAAAACCTAGTCGGCTACATACAGAGAGGTACAATCCGCCATGATCCTAGCTTCTGGTCTTGCACGCCAAGTGTTCTAGAATCTTCTGGTATACCGTCATGGGCCGCCCAAAGTAGCCCAGGACGGAACCGACAAAGGGATCATCTGCCCGGCACACCAGGCCAGGAGCCGACGTGGTGATGATCCCCTTTGAGATCGTGCATTTGAAGGAAAAGTTATCGCAATTGGGAGGTTGTAAATCCTACCTGCGAGAATCCGCATCAACGATTGATAACCCACAAGTATAGGGGATCAATTGTAGCCTCTTTCGATAAGTAAGAGTGTCGAACCCAACGAGGAGCTAAAGGTAGAACAAATATTCCCTCAAGTTCTATCGACCACCGATACAACTCTACGCACGCTTAACGCTCCCTTTACCTAGAACAAGTATGAAACTAGAAGTACTTTGCAGGTGTAACGGGATAGGTTTGCAAGAATATAAAGAGCACGTAAATAAAAACTAGGGGCTGTTTTAAGTAAAGAAGCAATAAAGTTAGTATAGCGAGTGTGGAAAAGTGGCGGTAGGAGTTGCTAAATTGTCCCTAAGCAATTGACTACGTTACTAGACCGATAGCAAGTTTCATGTGGGAGAGGCCACTGCTAGCATGTCATCCCTGACTTGGAATTCAATGCACTTATGATTGGAACTATTAGCAAGCATCCGCAACTACTAACGTTCATTAAGGTAAAACCCAACCATAGCATTAAGATATATTGCCCCCCTTCAATCCCGTATGCATCAATTTCTATGCTAGGTTGAAGCTTCTGTCACTCTTGCCCTCCAATACATAGTCCTATCAACATACAACTAACCCTATGGTGTGATCCACGCGCACGCTCATATGATGGGCACCAAAGGACAACAACATAACCACAAGAAAATTAAATCAATCATAGTAATTCACCAATCACCGACAGGACAATGAAAATCTAGTCAGACATCATAGGATGGCAACACATCATTGGAAAGTAATATGAAGTATAAAGCACCATGTTCAAGTAGAGGGTACAACGGGTTGCGGGAGAGTGGACCACTGGAGATAGAGGGGGGAAGGTGATGGAGATGTTGGTGAAGATGGCGTAGGTGTTGGTGAAGATCGCGGTGATGATGATGGCCCCGGCGGCGTTCTGGTGCCACCGGAAGCGAGGGGGAGAGAGCCCCCCTTCTTCTTCTTGTTCTTCTTCCTTGACCTTCTCCCTAGATGGGAGAAGGGTTTCCCCTCTGGTCCATGGCCTCCATGGCATGGGAGGGGCGAGAGCCCCTCCAAGTGTGACGCCCCCGATTTGACCGTACACTAATCATGCACGCAAATGTGTACGATCAAGATCAGGGACTCACGGGAAGATATCACAACACAACTCTACAAATAAAATAAGTCATACAAGCATCATAATACAAGCCAGGGGCCTCGAGGGCTCGAATACAAGTGCTCGATCATAGACGAGTCAGCGGAAGCAACAATATCTGAGTACAGACATAAGTTAAACAAGTGTGCCTTAAGAAGGCTAGCACAAACTGGGATACAGATCGAAAGAGGCGCAGGCCTCCTGCCTGGGATCCTCCTAACTACTCCATGTCGTCGTCAGCGGGCAGCACGTAGTAGTAGGCACCTCCGGTGTAGTAGGGGTCGTCGTCGACGGTGGCGTCTGGCTCCTGGACTCCAGCATCTGGTTGCGACAACCAGAAAGAAAGGAAAGGGGGAAAAGGGGGGAGAAAGCAACCGTGAGTACTCATCCAAAGTACTCGCAAGCAAGGAACTACACTACATATGCATGGGTATATGTGTAAGGAGGCCATATCAGTGGACTGAACTGCAGAATGCCAGAATAAGAGGGGGATAGCTAATCCTGTCGAAGACTACGCTTCTGGCAGCCTCCGTCTTGCAGCATGTAGGAGAGAGTAGATTGAAGTCCTCCAAGTAGCATCTTCAAGTAGCATCGCATAGCATAACCCTACCCGGCGATCCTCCTCTCGTCGCCCTGTAGAAAAGCGATCACCGGGTTGTCTGTGGAACTTGGAAGGGTGTGTTTTATTAAGTATCCGGTTCTAGTTGTCATAAGGTCAAGGGACAACTCCAAGTCGTCCTGTTACCGAAGATCACGGCTATTCGAATAGATTAACTTCCCTGCAGGGGTGCACCACATAACCCAACACGCTTGATCCCATTTGGCCGGACACACTTTCCTGGGTCATGCCCGGCCGCGGAAGATCAACACGTCGCAGCCCCACCTAGGCAAAACAGAGAGGCCAGCACGCCGGTCTAAACCTAAGCGCACAGGGGTCTGGGCCCATCGCCCATAGCACACCTGCACGTTGCGAGGGCGGCCGGAAGCAGAACTAGCCCCCTTAATACAAGAGCAGGCTTACGTTCCAATCCGGCGCGCGCCGCTCCGTCGCTGACGTCTGAAGTGCTTCGGCTGATACCACGACGTCGGGATACCCATAACTACTCCCGCGTAGATGGTTAGTGCGTATAGGCTCGTAGCCAACTCAGATCAAATACCAAGATCTCGTTAAGCGTGTTAAGTATCCGCGAACGCCGAACAGGGCCAGGCCCACCTGTCTCCTAGGTGGTCTCAACCTGCCCTGTCGCTCCGCCACAAAGTAACAGTCGGGGGCCGTCGGGAACTCAGGCCCACCACTACCTGGATGGAGCCACCTGCCCCTTTAGCCCCCATCTCCAAACAGTATCACCAGTAATGTAACAGTGTAAAATATATAGTATATGCCCGTGATCACCTCCCGAAGTGATCATAGCCCAGTAGTATAGCATGGCAGACGGACAAGAGTGTAGGGTCACTGATGGAACACTAGCATCCTATACTAATCATTTAGGATTGCGGGTAAGGTATCAATGACTGTAGCAGCAATGACAGGCTATGCATCAGAATAGGATTAACGGAAAGCAGTAACATGCTACACTACTCTAATGCAAGCAGTATAGAGAAAAGAGTAGGCGATATCTGGTGATCAAAGGGGGGGCTTGCCTGGTTGCTCAGACAAGAAGGAGGGGTCGTCAACTCCGTAGTCGAACTGGACAGCAGCAGCGTCGGTCTCGTAGTCTACCGAAGAGAAGAGGGGGAAGAAACAATAAATACAGTGCAAACATAAGCAAGACAACACAAGACACGATAAAGAGCGAAGCTAGTTGTGTCCTAACGCAGTATGAGGTGATGCCGGCGAAGGGGGAAAACATCCGGGAAAGTATTCCCGGTGTTCCGTGTTTTCGGGCAGAGGAGCTGGAGGGGGAAAGTTGCGAGTTTGATATGTTAGGAGTGTGTGGCGGACGAACGGGTTGCGTATCCGGAATCGTCTCGTCGTTCTGAGCAACTTTCATGTTGAAAATATTTTAATCCGAGTTACGGATTAAAAGATATGATTTTCTAAAGATTTTATTAATTTCTGGAATTTACTTAATTATTTAATTAATTCGGAAAATGGATTTATGACGTCAGCATGATGCCATGCTGACGTCAGCAGTCAACAGGGTTGACTAGGTCAACCCTGACATGTGGGTCCCGCTGTCATTGACTAAGATTAACTAAAACAGATTAATTAGTTTAATTAGTGATTAGGTTAATCTAATCAGGATTAATTAACTTAATTAATTGCTTAATTAATTAATTAATATTTTAATTATTTTAATTATTATTTATTTATTTATTTAATATATTTTTTTAATTCCTTTTTATTAAAACGTTTTGGGCTAGGCCCACCTGTCATTGGCACAGGTAGCCATAGCGGTGTGGGGGGTTCACGGGCGTCGGGCGCGACCGGCAGGGGCAATCCAACTGGGGCGCC
>NC_041382.1:517422442-517429578 GCF_002162155.2 Triticum dicoccoides | reverse complement strand
TTCTGGTTTTTATTTTACTTTCTTTTAAGTTTACTTTTTACTTAATATTAAAATGATCCCTAAATTAGTAATACCATGAAACCACTGCCACAAAAGGTTTTATCCCAAAACAATTTAGTTTAGTATTTTATTTATTTATAAAAGCATTTAAATATCGGTTTTGCTACTGTTTTATTCATTTAGATTAATTACACATTTTATAAGAGTGTGGTTCCTCCACCATAATTACCTATGTATTATTTGGTTCACTCCGAACATTTAAATTTTAATATTTGAAAACTTTTATTGTTTACTCGATTTTTGAATTTGAAATTCGAACTAGGTTCCGAACTAACGCGAGTTTATCCACAGTAACCGAGGTGACGTGGCATCATTAGCGGGGATTACTGTAGCTTAATTACCCGGGCGTCACAATTCTCCTCCACTACAAGAAATCTCGTCCCGAGATTTAAGAGGGGAGTAAGGGGAAAGTTCTGGCTACGATATTCTAATGGATCTTTTCAAAGAAGTTAATTCCTTTCGTTGATGTCTTCAATCCTTTGTTCCGATGCATCATGATAAACTTGTCATCATTTCTTCGGGAGCTCCATCGTACTTACGAAAAGATAAGGGGCAGCTCACTACGACATAATGCTTTTGAGGGAAACAATCTGGGGTTAACCCATGAATTAGTATAAGATTATCTCTCGAGTTGAACATATGAAATACCTCGAGAGTAAGGTACGAAGGTACCATAATAGGCTCCAAGCGGATAGATAGTTGCTCGAAGCCTGAACCAGAGTGAGAAAGGGGTTCAGAGTAGCGAGAGTAAGTATTGCGTCTGATACCAGAATAGACCACTAGGACAGTGGCCCGTGGATTACATGCGAGTCCACGCGCGAGGAATAACTTTGGGAATAGGGGGTGTACAGGTCAGTCAGGTTTCGATCCTGTGGAACTGTGGGTTATGGGCCCACCATGTGGTTTTTTTTTAATTGGAGCAGTGACATTTTTCACGGTCATGATAGCAAGGCATGTCAGAGAGTACCAAGTCAGTTATGTCGGCATCAACGTTGGTACCAAGGGCGAGGGACGAAGAGAACCACTTTCCTGCTCGTTGAACGAGGCGGACCAATAGGCAAGGTTCTCGTCCATCGGTGGCTACCGGAATGTCATCAACAATAGTAACAAGGTCTTACTGACTGAGTTGTACATCGAGGTGTTTGCACAAGCAGTGGATTATTACTGCTTATATCATATAGATCGTAGAAAAGGTTTAAATAAACCAATGGAAGGAAAATATGATCATCAGATTAAACAGAACAATGGAAAGGAAAATATGTTTAAACACATATTTCAAGGGTATATCCTTCCCAAAGACAAGCAGAGCAAGATATCCATGACAGGATATTAAGTAGAAAACCATTTAGGTAAGGGGGAAGGAATCTCATGATATTACCCATACAATGGTGTTAGGATAAGTGATAAATAAAATTTAGCATCGTGCTTCAAATGTTCCTGTTGAAAATCGGAGTACCATTGACATGCTTCGAGACAACATCGACATGGTCTTCAGGTGAAGATCAGACTTTGGAAACACGAAGGATCCATCAGGAATAACTTGTAGAATAAGTCTTACAATTTCCTCATGGATGAATGGATAACCTTGCTGAAAAGGAATCTATAATGATAGGTCCTCCAGCCGGGGGGGGGGGTGCTAGGCATGACATCATGTTACCGGGTCATCAAAGGATCAATATCATAACTCTTGGAAAGTTGTCCCAACCATCATATCTGACCGAGATTCATATCCAATTGGTGTCATGATACCTCAGACTCAGGGGGTCCGAGAGGAAAAGGTGCAACACAAATCGGCGAAATGACATTGCAAGATTCTCGAGAAATGAACTATGGGAGCGGGTTACTGAAGCAATAGTTCATCATTAAACCAAGGACGGGATGAAAAGGTGGCTGATGGGCTCAGCGACAATTCATCGAGAATTCCAAACGGATGGATTTCCACGATAATGTGAACAAGAAGAAGTCATTTGTTAGATCAAATGATATAATGGGATATGCTCGAGGAAAGCATGCATAATTAAACATTGGTTGAACGTTGCACCCGAAATATGGATAGGGTTGCACGGCCAATGTTAGAATGGTGATTCAATTATCGAAAGACTTAGAATGAACTATCGCCCATTCACTTCAAAGCAATAGGGTTGCTAGAAGTTTTGAATTCACACGTCATAGCTCAATTGTCGGTATTCCGGTTGAAAACAATACGGGGACCAAGGAATGAACGAAGATGGCAAGAAGCATTATGATATCAAGAATTCTTAAGAGGTGGTGAAATTCTCACCACATTCTTGACAAAAAGTGATGGTAATACTTCCGAGGTAAGGAAGATCAACTGCTGGGTAGCAGGGATCTCAAGGTTTACACAAAACACGAACAAGTTGTGTTGAACGGAAGGCAATAAAGTGGTCGATGAGAACAGGAATCATCGAGGGGCAAGGATGGTATTACCCATCATGAATTCAATTGAATTACTGGAAGAGCTCATAAGGTTGATGATGATCACGACACAATTGTCGAGAGATTTCATGCAGATGTAGTCGATCAGCGACGACATCAAGTCAAAGGAATGATGAAGCAAGAGGTTATTGGAACCACAGTTACGACACAAACTCGAACTCAAGCTTGTTGTTTAAGGTGAAAGGGTATGACGAGGAAAATCGACGTAAGGTTAGTTCATCGTCGAAAATTGGTGCTCTAAGAATAAGGACCAGGTAGCACCGTTAAAATCGTCACGACAATGATATAGCCAAACAGGCTAGGAATGGCGTGATCGGGTACAAACTCGTACTTATAGAAGCTTACTGAAGAGTTGTTGAACCGTAGAGCGGACTCGGTTCAGTTATCGGTGTCTTTGAGTGTTCAGTAACACAGAGCCCGCGAAAAATTGGAATCAGTGGGAAGGTAGCACTTGATGAAGAACTCATAAAAAGTTATGCAGTTCCATGATAATCTCGAGTTACCAGGGGGGTAATACTCGACACAAGATCCAAGTAAAGGTTGTACTGGTGTATTGGTCCATAGAAGACAATTGTTTTAACTTGTCCGAGAAATGAGATCAAAGAAGAACAATCATGGTCGGAACCACGGTTGCAAGGGATCAATTCACAGATACCATAGGTTAGTTATCAAGGAAATAGTTATTGTTACAAGAAGCTTTCATGATAGGATATATATCGCATCCATGGGCATGAACACAAGTTCAAGGTCGACTCCCACTTCTCCAATGCATAACCTTTCATTCACTTCTCACGCTCAATGAAGTTGTAGTTTTGAAATTTTATCTGGCAAAATACCAGAAGAGTACGACTCGTGAAAACTTTCGAGTTCACACATATTAAGGAAGGCATAGGTTCAACCCATCGGGGCATCTTAGAATCCTATACCAGAATTTTCTAGAAGTAATTAACTCAAGCTCGAAGGCAGAGCATGGTTGAGAAAGCAGACGATACAATTTACCAAAGGCATTATGTATCCGAGAAAAAGGCTCACAAGTTTATTGAATATGAAGGGCGTTGTCAGATAAAATCCAACAAAGGAGCTGGTGGTCCACAAGGGATCTGACGTGAGTATCGGTACTCAACTAGAGGAAGCAGATTATAGAAACAACTGACTAACTCAATTGTCAAATGCAAAGGAATTATGTTTTTCAAATCAAGGGATCAGAAGCAATGCTCTGATTAGGGGTGGATAAGTTGAATAGCCGTAGGGTACAATCGAAGACAATTGGATTGGTTGAGAACCAATTCCAGTAAAAAGAATGGCAGCTCAGCCGGAAAAGTAATTTATAAGGATCAATGATGATTGCGTGTATTCGCAAACATATTGAGTCAACAGACTCAAAATGGTAATGACAAGGAATGTCAATATGACTACGAGACTTATGGGATTATCCATAATGCAAGCAAGCAAGAATTTCAAGAGCCAAAGGCTCCAAAGGATTTTTGGAAGATCGAATATTATTTTGAAGACTTTTGTGAAACTCATGAACAACTGGGGATAAGCGGATACTCGACAAGTGCGAGAATTATCCATAGGGTATTCAGGTGACAAGGAATTGCAAGACAGTAGGCACAAGATATTCTCGGATCAATAGAGAGAATTTTGGGGTATCTTGTAATAACAAGATCAACTGAGAATAAAAGTAAGAACGTCAAGTGTATGTATTTATCCATAGGGATATTTCGATGGTAGGGAATTGCAAAGGCAACGGGCACAAAGTCTCAAAAGAGTTTCGGCGAGTAACTTCGAAATCTTCTGGTGTAGCCGGCTATCACCTGGACTGAAGGGGCTCTCCGGGAGAAAGTATTTTCGAGAACCTAAAGTCAGATTTTAGTAAAAATCGTTTAACCCGAATAGAAGAGATGTCAGAGTCCCAGAGCATAGGTCGAGGAATAAAAGATCCTACTACCACCCAATGGCGACGTGGGCCCGTAAGGCACACAGCCAAGTTAGTAAAAGTTTTGCAATGACTAGACTCAACTTTGGCCAAGGAGTTGGAAAGGGGGATTCCTACAGGCAGTCGGCTCTGATACCAACTTGTGACGCCCCCGATTTGACCGTACACTAATCATGCACGCAAATGTGTACGATCAAGATCAGGGACTCACGAGAAGATATCACAACACAACTCTACAAATAAAATAAGTCATACAAGCATGATAATACAAGCCAGGGGCCTCGAGGGCTCGAATACAAGTGCTCGATCATAGACGAGTCAGCGGAAGCAACAATATCTGAGTACAGACATAAGTTAAACAAGTGTGCCTTAAGAAGGCTAGCACAAACTGGGATACAGATCGAAAGAGGCGCAGGCCTCCTGCCTGGGATCCTCCTAACTACTCCAGGTCGTCGTCAGCGGGCAGCACGTAGTAGTAGGCACCTCCGGTGTAGTAGGGGTCGTCGTCGACGGTGGCGTCTGGCTCCTGGACTCCAGCATCTGGTTGCGACAACCAGAAAGAAAGGAAAGGGGGAAAAGGGGGGAGAAAGCAACCGTGAGTACTCATCCAAAGTACTCGCAAGCAAGGAACTACACTACATATGCATGGGTATATGTGTAAGGAGGCCATATCAGTGGACTGAACTGCAGAATGCCAGAATAAGAGGGGGATAGCTAATCCTGTCGAAGACTACGCTTCTGGCAGCCTCCGTCTTGCAGCATGTAGGAGAGAGTAGATTGAAGTCCTCCAAGTAGCATCTTCAAGTAGCATCGCATAGCATAACCCTACCCGGCGATCCTCCTCTCGTCGCCCTGTAGAAAAGCGATCACCGGGTTGTCTGTGGAACTTGGAAGGGTGTGTTTTATTAAGTATCCGGTTCTAGTTGTCATAAGGTCAAGGTACAACTCCAAGTCGTCCTGTTACCGAAGATCACAGCTATTCGAATAGATTAACTTCCCTGCATGGGTGCACCACATAACCCAACACGCTTGATCCCATTTGGCCGGACACACTTTCCTGGGTCATGCCCGGCCGCGGAAGATCAACACGTCGCAGCCCCACCTAGGCAAAACAGAGAGGCCAGCACGCCGGTCTAAACCTAAGCGCACAGGGGTCTGGGCCCATCGCCCATAGCACACCTGCACGTTGCGAGGGCGGCCGGAAGCAGAACTAGCCCCCTTAATACAAGAGCAGGCTTACGTTCCAATCCGGCGCGCGCCGCTCCGTCGCTGACGTCTGAAGTGCTTCGGCTGATACCACGACGTCGGGATACCCATAACTACTCCCGCGTAGATGGTTAGTGCGTATAGGCTCGTAGCCAACTCAGATCAAATACCAAGATCTCGTTAAGCGTGTTAAGTATCCGCGAACGCCGAACAGGGCCAGGCCCACCTGTCTCCTAGGTGGTCTCAACCTGCCCTGTCGCTCCGCCACAAAGTAACAGTCGGGGGCCGTCGGGAACTCAGGCCCACCACTACCTGGATGGAGCCACCTGCCCCTTCAGCCCCCATCTCCAAACAGTATCACCAGTAATGTAACAGTGTAAAATATATAGTATATGCCCGTGATCACCTCCCGAAGTGATCATAGCCCAGTAGTATAGCATGGCAGACGGACAAGAGTGTAGGGTCACTGATGGAACACTAGCATCCTATACTAATCATTTAGGATTGCGGGTAAGGTATCAATGACTGTAGCAGCAATGACAGGCTATGCATCAGAATAGGATTAACGGAAAGCAGTAACATGCTACACTACTCTAATGCAAGCAGTATAGAGAAAAGAGTAGGCGATATCTGGTGATCAAAGGGGGGGCTTGCCTGGTTGCTCAGACAAGAAGGAGGGGTTGTCAACTCCGTAGTCGAACTGGACAGCAGCAGCGTCGGTCTCGTAGTCTACCGAAGAGAAGAGGGGGAAGAAACAATAAATACAGTGCAAACATAAGCAAGACAACACAAGACACGATAAAGAGCGAAGCTAGTTGTGTCCTAACGCAGTATGAGGTGATGCCGGCGAAGGGGGAAAACATCCGGGAAAGTATTCCCGGTGTTCCGTGTTTTCGGGCAGAGGAGCTGGAGGGGGAAAGTTGCGAGTTTGATATGTTAGGGGTGTGTGGCGGACGAACGGGTTGCGTATCTGGAATCGTCTCGTCGTTCTGAGCAACTTTCATGTTGAAAATATTTTAATCCGAGTTACGGATTAAAAGATATGATTTTCTAAAGATTTTATTAATTTCTGGAATTTACTTAATTATTTAATTAATTCGGAAAATGGATTTATGACGTCAGCATGATGCCATGCTGACGTCAGCAGTCAACAGGGTTGACTAGGTCAACCCTGACATGTGGGTCCCGCTGTCATTGACTAAGATTAACTAAAACAGATTAATTAGTTTAATTAGTGATTAGGTTAATCTAATCAGGATTAATTAACTTAATTAATTGCTTAATTAATTAATTAATATTTTAATTATTTTAATTATTATTTATTTATTTATTTAATATATATTTTTAATTCCTTTTTATTAAAACGTTTTGGGCTAGGCCCACCTGTCATTGGCACAGGTAGCCATAGCGGTGTGGGGGGTTCACGGGCGTCGGGCGCGACCGGCAGGGGCAATCCAACTGGGGCGCCGGCGAC
>NC_041382.1:517356318-517421374 GCF_002162155.2 Triticum dicoccoides | reverse complement strand
GGGGGGGGCATGTGTAGGCCAGGGGTGGGTGTGGGCCGGCCTGGCAGGCCACTGGTTGGGCCGAGGCCCAGTTGGCCTGGGGGATTTTCTTTTCCCTTTTTTTTGTTAGTTTTCTTTTCTGGTTTTTATTTTACTTTCTTTTAAGTTTACTTTTTACTTAATATTAAAATGATCCCTAAATTAGTAATACCATGAAACCACTGCCACAAAAGGTTTTATCCCAAAACAATTTAGTTTAGTATTTTATTTATTTATAAAAGCATTTAAATATCGGTTTTGCTACTGTTTTATTCATTTAGATTAATTACACATTTTATAAGAGTGTGGTTCCTCCACCATAATTACCTATGTATTATTTGGTTCACTCCGAACATTTAAATTTTAATATTTGAAAACTTTTATTGTTTACTCGATTTTTGAATTTGAAATTCGAACTAGGTTCCGAACTAACGCGAGTTTATCCACAGTAACCGAGGTGACGTGGCATCATTAGCGGGGATTACTGTAGCTTAATTACCCGGGCGTCACACCAAGATTGGATCTGTCTCTCTGTCTCTCTCTATTTCTGCGTTCTGGGATTCTGCCCTTTTACCGTTTCTTATATATCCGGAGATTCGTAACTCCGATTGGATTGAAACCTTCGCCCTGATTTTTTCCCTCCAAAAATTAGCTTTCTTGCGGCCAAAGAAGAGCAGCAACCGCCTTACAGGGGGCCCACGAGGGTCAGGGGCGTGACCCCCTGCCTCGTGGCCCCCTTAGGCACCGTCTCGCGTTGATTCTTTTCCCGTATTTCACAAATATTCCAAAAATATTCTTCCTCCGTTTTTACTCCGTTTGATATGGATTTTCTGCGAAAAAACATGCAACAAACAGGAACTGGCACTGGATCAATATGTTAGTCCCCAAAAATAGTATAAAAAGTTGCCAAAAGTATATGAAAGTTGTATAATATTGGCATGGAACAATAAAAAATTATAGATACGACGGAGACGTATCAGCATCCCCAAGCTTAATTCCTGCTCGTCCGCGAGTAGGTAAATGATAAAAATATAATTTTTTATGTGGAATGCTACCTAGCATAATCTTGATCACATATCTAATCATGGCATGAATATTAAGACACGAGTGACTCAGAGCAATAGTCTATCATTTGATATTAAGACAATAATACTTCAAGCATGCTAACCAATCAATTATGTCTTATCAAAATAACATAGCCAAAGAAAGCTCATCCCTACAAAATCATATAGTCTGGCTATGCTCCATCTTCACCACACAAAGCATTCAAATCATGCACAACCCCGATGACAAGCCGAGCAATTGGTTCATACTTTTTAACGCGCTTCAGCCTTTTCAACCCTCACGCAATACATGAGCGCAAGCCATGGACATAGCACTATGGGTGGAATAGAATATGATGATGGAGGTTCATGTGAAGAAGGCAAAAAAAGAGGCTAATCAACGGGCTATGGAGATGCCCATCAATTGATGCCAATGTGAGGAGTAGGGATTGCCATGCAACGGATGCACTACGAGCTATAAGTGTATGAAAGCTCAAACTAGAAACTAAGTGGGTGTGCATCCAACTTGCTTGCTCATGAAGACCTCGGGCATTTGAGGAAGCCCATCATCGGAATATACAAGCCAAGTTCTATAATGAAAATTCCCACTAGTATATAAAATTGATAACTCAAGAGACTCTCTATATGAAGAACATGGTGCTACTCTGAAGCACAAGTGTGGTAAAAGGATAGTAACATTGCCCCTTCTCTCTTTTTCTCTCATTTTTTTGTTTTTTGTTTTGGTGGGCTTCTTTGGCCTCTTTTTTTATTTGGGTTTCTTTGACCTCTTTTATTTATTTTTAAAGTCCGGAGTCTCATCCCGACTTTGGGGGAATCATAGTCTCCATCATCCTTTCCTCACTGGGGCAATGCTCTAATAATGATGATCATCACACTTTTATTTACTTGCAACTCAATATTACAACTCGATACTAGAACAAAGATATGACTCTATATGAATGCCTCCGGCGGTGTACCGGGATGTGCAATGATCTAGCGTAGCAATGACATTAAAAAATGGACAAGCCATGAAAACATCATGCTAGCTATCTTACGATCATGCAAAGCAATATGACAATAAATGCTCAAGTCATGTATATGATGATGATGGAAGTTGCATGGCAATATATCTCGGAATGGCTATGAAAATGCCATGATAGGTAGGTATGGTGACTGTTTTGAGGAACATATAAGGAGGTTTATGTGTGATAGACCGTATTGTATCACGGGGTTTGGATGTACCGGCGAAGTTTGCACCAACTCTCGAGGTGAGAAAGGGCAATGCACGGTACCGAAGAGGCTAGCAATGGTGGAAGGGTGAGAGTGCGTATAATCCATGGACTCACATTAGTCATAAAGAACTCATATACTTATTGCAAAAGTTTATTAGCCCCCGAAGAAAAGTACTACTACGCATGCCCCCAGGGGGATAGATTGGTAGAAAAATACCATCGCTCGTCCCCGACCGCCACTCATAAGGGAGACAATGAATAAATACCTCATGCTCCAACTTCGTTACATAACGGTTCATCATACGTGCATGCTACGGGACTTGCAAACCTCAACACAAGTATTTCTCAATTTCACAATTACTCAACTAGCACGACTCTAATATCACCACCTTTATATCACAAAACTATTGCAAGGAATCAAACATATCATACTCAGTGATCTACAAGTTTTATGTAGGATTTTATGACTAACCATGTGAATGACCAGTTCCTGTCATCTCTCTAAATAGATATAAGTGAAGCAAGAGAGAATTCTACAAATGGCGGTTTTCTATGTGAAGAGAAACAGGCAATCCAAACTTTAAATGATATAAGTGAAGCACATGAAACGTTCTATAAAGCCATACTCAAAAGATATAAGTGAAGTGCAATGAGCATTCTATAAATCAACCATGGACTATCTCATACCAGAATGGTGCATCAAAGAAAAGTGAAAACTAAATGCAAAATACGCTCCAAGATTGCACATATCGCATGGACGAAACGAATCCGAAAACATACTGATACTTGTTGAAGAAAGATGGGATGCCTTCCGGGGCATCCACAAGCTTAGACGCTTGAGTCTCCTTGAATATTTACTTGGTGTGCCTTGGGCATACCCAAGCTTGAGCTCTTGTCTCTCCTCCTTATCCTCATATCGAGACCTCCTCGATCTTTGAACACTTCATCCACACAAAACTTTAACAGAAAACTCGGTAAGATCCGTTAGTATAATAAAGCAAATCACTACCCTAAGTACTGTTGCAAACCAATTTATATTTTGTTTTTGCATTTTACCTACTGTAATATAACTTTTCGATGGCTTAATCCACTGACATAAATCGATAGTTTCATCAAAACAAGCAAACTATGCATCAAAAACAGAATCTGTCCAAAACAGATCAGTCTGTAATAATCTGAACATTCACCATACCTCTGGTGCTCCAGAAATTCTACAAAAAATCGAAAAAATAAAAAAGTTGTATATAAAGACAGTGCAAAAAGTTTGACAACCGTTTGACGTTCCAGTAAAAAATGTAAAATCGCGCACTACAGCCAAAGTTTCTGTCCTGCACCGCACAAACCAACAAGCAAAGTAAACATCCTAAAGGCAAACCTTGGCATATTATTTTTATTTTTAAACCTTATAAAAGCACACAACAGAAATAAATGACTCTCTAAAACTTCCGGGTTGTCTCCCTGGCAGCGCTTTCTTTAAAGCCATTAAGCTAGGCATATAGTGCTCAAGTAATGGATCCACCCGGATCCCAATGTATATCAAAGCCAATTATAATTAACAATGCTTTCTAATTTAGTAGTGAGCACAAAGTAACATATATCATGTAACAGCGAAGTCTAACTCTCTTCCTATGCATTGGCATGTCATAAAAGAACAATTCTTGCACACATAGTAAAGGCCAATGCATAGTATAAACAATTTCTTGCAATTTTATCATGTTGGAAACATAGAGAGGCGGAGATGTAGTTCCTCTATCATAATAATTGCAAGTAGGAGTAGAAAGCACATGCATATTATATCTATCAAAATCATCATGTGTAATAGTAAAACGCAACCCATCAATATAATCCTTAATAAGGGCAAACTTCTCTGATATAGTGTAGTCGGGAGAATTCAAAAAGATAATAGGACTATCATGCGTGGGTACAATAGCAACAATTTCATGTTTAACATTAGAAACTATAGCAAGTTCATCTCCATAAGCATAATTCATATTGGCATCTTGGCCACAAGCATAGCAAGCACCATCAAAAAGAGATATTTCAAAAGAATCAACGGGATCATAACAATCATCATAGCATTCATCCTTCGGTAAGCACGAAGGGAAATTAAACAATGTATGAGTTGAAGAGTTACTCTCATTAGAAGGTGGGTACGGGTGATCAATCCGCTCTTCCTCCTTTTGTTCTTCGCTCTCCTCCTCATCTTTTTCATCCAATGAGATCACAATGTCATTAGTTTCTTCTTCCATAGACTCCTGCAAAATATTAGTCTCTTCTTGAACAGCTGAGGAGTCCTCAATATATGGTTTAACATAAGCATTAGAAGCATAATTATCATAACAATATTTAAGTATGTCAAATTTTTCATATTTGTAAAGAGTAGCATCATACTTTTCAATCAAAGAAGCAATTTCATAAGCACCCTTAAAAGCAACAAATTCTTCAATTTGTTGAACATCATAATAATTATAAACACCCTTAGCATACGAAGATACGATTCCATTATCGCTAAACTCACATTGGTAGGGAAGGTGTTTCTTAGGGTTTTCAGAACAACAAGTAACATCATATATATCACATAAATTCCAAGCATAGCACTGCAAACGATGAATTTGATCTAGTAAAAGTTCCCCTTTTTGAGATAAGTGGTGTCGCACATAATAAGCATGCTCATCTAAAGATTTGCCCTCGACTAAGCTAGTTGGGGTTTCAGCACGAGCACAAAGGGATCGAAAATGATCCAAGTAAAAAGCTTTAGGAGTGTGATAGATTTTGAATGGTTCTTCAACCACTGGTTCAGTAGATACAACTAATTTTTTTGGTATTTTGCGTTTCCTACCCATAACTAAAGATAGAAAACAACTAAGAACAACAAATAAAAATTACTTAGTGATAAAGCAAACAAGCACACACACGAGAATATTCACCCCACACTATTGCTCCCCGACAACGGCGCCAGAAAAAGGTCTTGATAACCCACAAGTATAGGGGATCAATTGTAGCCTCTTTCGATAAGTAAGAGTGTCAAACCCAACGAGGAGCTAAAGGTAGAACAAATATTCCCTCAAGTTCTATCGACCACTGATACAACTCTACGCAAGCTTAACGCTCGCTTTACCTAGAACAAGTATGAAACTAGAAGTACTTTGTAGGTGTAACGGGATAGGTTTGCAAGAATATAAAGAGCACGTAAATAAAAACTAGGGGTTGTTTTAAGTAAAGAAGCAACAAAGTTAGTATAGCGAGTATGGAAAAGTGGCGGTAGGAGTTGCTAAATTGTCCCTAAGCAATTGACTACGTTACTAGACTGATAGCAAGTTTTATGTGGGAGAGGCCACTGCTAGCATGTCATCCCTGACTTGGAATTCTATGCACTTATGATTGGAACTATTAGCAAGCATCCGCAACTACTAACGTTCATGAAGGTAAAACCCAACCATGGCATTAAAATATATTGGTCCCCCTTCAATCCCGTATGCATCAATTTCTATGCTAGGTTGAAGCTTGTGTCACTCTTGCCCTCCAATACATAGTCCTATCAACATACAACTAACCCTATGGTGTGATCCACGCGCGCGCTCATATGATGGGCACCAAAGGACAACAACATAACCACAAGCAAATTAAATCAATCATAGTAATTCACCAATCACCGATAGGACAATGAAAATCTAGTCAGACATCATAGGATGGCAACACATCATTGGATAATAATATGAAGCATAAAGCACCATGTTCAAGTAGAGGGTACAATGGGTTGCGGGAGAGTGGACTGCTGGAGATATAGGGGGGAAGGTGATGGAGATGTTTGTGAAGATGGCGTAGGTGTTGGTGAAGATCGCGGTGATGATGATGGCCCCGGTGGTGTTCCGGCGCCATCGGAAGCGAGGGGGAGAGAGCCCCCCTTCTTCTTCTTCCTTGACCTTCTCCCTAGATGGGAGAAGGGTTTCCCCTCTGGTCCATGGCCTCCATGGCATGGGAGGGGCGAGAGCCCCTCCGAGATTGGATCTGTCTCTCTGTCTCTCTCTGTTTCTGCGTTTTGGATTCTGCCCTTTCACTGTTTCTTATATATCCAGAGATCCGTAACTTTGACTCGATTGAAACCTTCGCCTTGATTTTTTCCCGAAAATTAGCTTTCTTGCGGCCAAAGAAGAGCAGCAACCGCCTTACGGGGGGCCCATGAGGGTCAGGGGCACGCCCAGGGGGGCAGGCGCGCCGCCCTGCCTCGTGGCCCCCTCGGGCACCGTCTCGCGTTGATTCTTTTCCCATATTTGACAGATATTCCAAAAATATTCTCCGTCCATTTTTATTCTGTTTAGACTCCGTTTGATATGGTTTTTTCCGCGAAACAAAAAACATGCAACAAACAGGAACTGGCACTAGGCACTGGATCAATATGTTAGTCCCCAAAAATAGTATAAAAAGTTGCTAAAAGTACATGAAAGTTGTATAATATTGGCATGGAACAATAAAAAATTGTAGATACGATGGAGACGTATCAACGATCTACACCAACACATCTTCCCTTGCACTCTTGTTGATAAGGCTCAGATCTAATCTCATCTGCATCTTCATAGTGATATTGGGAGTTCCATTCGTATGATGATTTTTTTGTTTTCTACACATTTTCCAACAAGAGATATAATTTTATCTGCATCCCTTTGCGCGGGATCAAATACCTTTGAGGGGATGCCCCCTCACATATATATTGGGGCAAGGGATGAAGATTGACTTGGAGGAGGGTCCCTTCCTCCCTAGGTCAACCACCGCAAGGGGTGGGGCCCTCCAAAACCTAGGTGCACCTAGGAGTCTTGGCCCCCAAGCCAAGGGGAGGGACGCCCCACTCTTGGTCCAATAGGCCCATATGGTTGCCCCATAATTGGTCCTAGCCAAAGGGGAAACCCATGGCGCCCTATATATTTATCCGGGAGGTTCCATAACACATACCATTTGGTGGTCTTCCAGGTCTCTCAAGATTTTCCCAATTTTCCTAGACTCTCCGGGTTTCCCCTACATGCTGCCAATTTTATCCAAAACACTTCTAGTTCTCTCTCTGAAACATTTTTGATATACCCAAAACTTTTCCGGTGAATTTCTCTCAAGCTCCTAACACTTCTAGTACTCAACAAACTGGAGAGCCTCAAGCGTGTGACCCCGCATGTTGCGGTAAAGTATAGACATGACCTGGAACTACTTATGGTCAATAATCAATAGCGGGATCCGAGCATCCATATTGAATCCTACAATTACACGAATAAATTATTGATGGAACCTTTTTGTTTTCTACATATCATTCCCTTTGCTTCACGATAGATAACAAAACCCCAAGCGAAACTTATGGTATATGTGTGAAGCAATAACTTGCTCATAATACCAAGTTATCCTTGTTACCGTTTTTTTTTCTTGTTTTCGTATTTCGACATCCCCGTGATCATATAATGTTGTGTCTAGGAAGACGATGATGGATATCAAAATACTAAGAGGTCCTGAAGAATATCTCTCAGTTGTAAGAGGAGCAAATCTCAATCTTGAGTTATAAAGTCCCTTCACATTCTTTTATGATGCACACAAAAGTTACCATTATAGTCACCCTATAATGGGTAACATTCGGCGAACCCCGAAATACACTGTCCGGCATGAAGTTACTCGATACTCTCATTGTCTAAGAAATTGAGCATATGTTAACACTCGCATGAAAATACTTATAACATAGTGACGATGTGTTATCGACATATATTTCATTTAGTTGGGTCTATCAAACACCATTATTCCACAAACAATGTGTTCCTATTGTTGCCGACATCCTTATTAATTTAAAATGGCCCTATGATCAGGAAAACAGGTTCATCGTGCAACACATTAGCTAGTCCTATAGGGGAGACTGGGAAATTACTCAATGTTTACGTTTCCACACGTGCAACTTGGTTCTCCTCTGAATATCATATTCAAGAACCAATGTAGTTATAACACAACATAGAAAGCAAACATTAATTACGAAGATGAAAATAAAATATAACATTTATTATTGCCTCTAGGGCATATTTTCTTCATAGCACTCGCGCGCGAGCTCCCCATGATCTTCACATGGGGCACAAGCAACCCGTGCCTCATCTCCAGTAACTTCACCCCACCAAACCGTGACACCAGCATAGCATGGTCGCTCTTCTCCCTGCCGTCGATGTAGGTCGCGACACCAGGATATGAATCATCGGGATCCGTAGGGTGTTGTCGTAGCACCATTGCCAAGAAATCACCAAGGAGAGAGACCCTTTTCAACGGGGTGTGGGAGGAGAGAGGAAGTGGAAGAGGGGGGGGGGGCGAAATGATAGACACAAGTGGGAGAGGGTGGGTGGGTGAGGTGGAATAGACCACTTCTATTCACCTAGGTCAGCCCTAGAGTGAACGTTTTTGTGACGATGAGGCACCAGTCCTTGCGTTGAGATCCATGCAGAGCATCTGACGCTATCGACATGTTTGCTCCAAATAGATTGAAAACTGACGTCAGTTCTTTAGTGTATTCTCCTGATCGGTTCTGAGTCTAAAAGTAGACTGAACCATGGCTATACTATACATATGCACACAAAGGATTTGCTCTCCATGGTCTGGGTGCAATGTTCAAGTCAATCAAACTACTGTACCTCCCATCACCGCTCAATACGAGCACCACGGGTGTGTTTCATTGTCCGCTTGTTTAGGCGGGAACACGTGACATAAAAGGTGGTAACATGCAATGCATGTTGTATGGTAAACTCTTCATCGAGGTGGTGAGGTTACCAGCATAGAGGGGTGTGTAGAACAAATCAAAGACATACAAATAGATATCATATAAACATAGTTCTAAAAAAACAAGCAGTTTTAAAAATAGTATCACACTTAAACCAAGCAGTTTTAAAGCAAAGTAGTGTGACCTAGTTGATACCAAATTAGCAGTCACAACAAAGAGCTTTCCTAGATGTTCAAGATGAAGGCACCGTCGTGCCTCCCATACTTGGTCGCCACCTCAATGCCGTCGTCATTGAAGACAATCACCTTGAGCATGTCGGGAGTCAGCAACTTGAAGGCCACCATGTACCCAATCTTGATCCCGTGGATGACAGTGAAGGGTGCCCAGCCCTTATCGAGGATGACCCTATCGCTCATTAGCCGGACAGTGACCCTCCATGCACAGCCGATGTTGGTCTTCAGCTTGAAATCCATCAACACGACTGGGAAATGCTTCATGAAGTCTAGGGGCATTAGTAGGCACTCCAACTTTGGGTCAAGGATGACCTTGCAGAAGTGTGTTGGCCCACCCTCCTCATGATAGTGCCCATAGTTTCGGCGCTTGCCACTGCGGGGATCCTCCAGCACTACCTCCTTGTCCTTCTCCATTGTCGGCACCACTTCCTTGCCCTTGTTCTCTGTCTCAATCTGCATCATGAAGAGCACAAAATTCAAAGGTTGATCGACATTAAATCCTATTGTCTAACCCCCTATATTTACCCACCCAAATGCTCATGACTTACCCAGTTCACACTCAATTAACCCTCTCCGTCTCTCACTCCTCTTTCGCCTCTCCATTGCCATGAACCAACCCCAACCCCTTCCCCTGTGGCATTGGATGGAAGACATTCTTCCTCGGGTGCTCGCTCGATGACTGCACCAAGTTCGAGAACATGATGCAAGTGTGCTTGAACTTCACCAGCATCGAAGACATGCACAAGGAGGCATATGCTGTGGTGAAGAAGGTGATGGTGGTGGAGTGGGAAATGCCGATTCCTGACCCACTGAAGGACACTATGTTAGTCAACATCTCACACTGGGCCATGAATTAGGCCGAATCCGGCGATGCTGGACAGAGGGCATGGTGGGCCAAGTACAAGGCCCCTCAAGACCATCATGCCACAACTTTCTAGAATAGGATGTTGGTGCTGCCGAAGGTCAATGCTCTTAAGCCGGAGGAGAAATAAGAAGCGATGGATGTGGTGGTGGCCACCGTACTTTTTGAATTGATCTGGATGATAGCGAGGACGGCGAGACGGTGCATGTTATGGTCCAGACGAAAGATAACAACAAGACCAAGGTCCCTCATCGCTCCAAGCACCTCCAGGGTTGCTGCGGCTAGGATTTTAAGCCACCGTGTAAGATTAACCCCGAATCCCCATTCCCCTTGTACTCAATTTAGATTGGAACCCTAAAATCCATTACTACTTAGTACTCATGAAGAAGATCTGATTAGTCCTATGGCTATTTACCCCGATTCCCCATTCCCCTAGAACACGGACGAAATCTAAACGCGGATCGAATGCGAAATAGTAAGTGGGAAGGTGAAAATAGGGCTTATCGCCATTGCCGAAGTGCTGTGGGTGATGTTGTTGGTGCCGATGATGGAGGTCGATGGTCGCCTTGCTGTTCTTTGATCCGCTGAACGCCATTGTTGGTGTGAAAGTAGGAGAGTGGAGATAGGGAGAGAGAGAGAGTGGTAAGGTAATTATCACCGGCGCTTCGGGAAACAATGTGACATCTCGAGTGTGGCTCCTTGTGTGTAGCTGCCACCACCCACGTGCATCTCGTGGGCTTAGCTATGAAAAAACTGCTGATCTGGACGTTCCTAGCAGGCCTGGCTAGGAAATGCTTTAAAGTTCATGCTATGCGGGCCAAACAATGAACACAGGTAAACAAAAACAATCCATTTTCTTCCCGCACGGGCCTGATTGGCCTATATGCAGGCAACCAAACACACCCCATGCGATAGACCGGACATGTACAACTCATAGCAAGTCGAGACAAGGATTGTACCAGTGGATTGATACATCTCCAAAGTAACTATAATTTATGAAGTATTCATGCCAGGTTTAAACACTTTTATATGGTTTTGGTGCACTTTTATATGATTTAAATGTAACTAACCCGAACTGACGCTGTTTCCGGCAGAACTACCGTGGTTTTGTTTTTTGTGCAGAAATAGAAGTTCTCAGATTGGGCTAAAAATTTACAATGATTTTTTATGGACAAAAAGAGACCCCCAAAGCTTTGAGGAGGGACTAGAAGAGCCACAAGGACACGACAAGCTCAAGGGGCGCGCCTACCAAGCTTGTCACTCCCTTGTGGCCCCCCTGACGTGAAATCGATGCCAAAAATTCCTATAAATATAGAAAACCCTAGAGAGAAACCGGGAACTTCCATGCCGCCGCCGCTGCAAGCCTCTATACCGAAGAGATCCCATCTGGAGCCCTGTTTTGGTACCCTGACAGAGGAGAAGTCTTCATCATCCTGGCAGTCTCCATGACGAGGAGGGAATATTTCACCTCAGGGCTGACGGTATGCACCATTAGCTATGTGTTTGATCTCTCTCTCTCTCTCTCATGTTCTTGATTTGGCACGATCTTGATGTACCACGAGCTTTGTTAATATAGTTGGATCCTATGGTGTTCTTCCCTCTCTATCTCTTGTTGTGATGAATTGAGTCTTGCTCTTTGAGGTTTTGTTATGTTGGATTGAATATTGGATTTGAGATCACTTGATGTATGTCTTGCATGTGGATACCCGAGATGACAATGGGGTATTAAATTTATTCACTTGATGTATGTTTTGGTAATCAACTTGCAGATTCCCTAGGTGACATTGGGGTAATCTATGCATAGGGGTTGATACACATTTTCATCCTACATTCTCCAATAGGAAATTTGGAGTGATTCTTTGTCGCACATTGAGGGATTGTTATATGATTCAATTATGTTAGCACTACTGAGAGATTGCACTAGTGAAAGTGTGAACCCTAGGCCTTGTTTCTAAGCATTGAAATATTGTTTGTGCTCCGTTTTATCACTTCCTACCTTGCTCTTTTTATATTTTCAGATTACAAGAAGCTATATCTACTATCCATGCTACACTTGTATTGAAAGAAATATGCCCTAGAGGCAATAATAAAGTTGTTATTTACATTTCCTTATATCATGACAAATGTTTATTATTCATGCTAGAACTGTATTAACCGGAAACTTGATACATGTGTGAATACATAGACAAAACAAAGTGTTCCTAGTATGCCTCTACTTGACTATCTCGTTAATCAAAGATGGTTAAGTTTCCTGACCATAGACATGTGTTGTCATTTGATGAATGGGAACACATCATTAGGAGAATGATGTGATGGACAAGACCCATCCGTTAGCTTAGCATAATGATTGTTAAGTTTTATTGCTATTGCTATCTTCATGACTTATACATATTCCTTTGACTATAAGATTACGCAACTCCCAAATACCGGAGGAACATCTTGTGTGCTATCAAACGTCACAACGTAACTGGGTGATTATAAATAAGCTCTACAGGTGTCTCCGAAGGTGTTTGTTGGGTTGGCATAGATCAAGATTATGATTTGTCACTCCGAGTATCGAAGAGGTATCTCTGGGCCCTCTCGGTAATGCACATCACGATAAGCCTTGCAAGCAATGTGACTAATGAGTTAGTTGTGGGATGATGCATTACGAAACGAGTAAAGAGACTTGCCGGTAATGAGATTGAACTAGGTACGAAGATACGGACGATCGAATCTCGGGCAAGTAACATATCGATGACAAAGGGAATGACGTATGTTGTCATTACAGTTTGACCAATAAAGATCTTCGTAGAATATGTATGAACCAATATGAGCATCCAGGTTCTGCTATTGGTTATTGATCAAAGATGTGTCTCGGTCATGTCTACATAGTTCTCGAACCCGTAGGGTCCGCACACTTAACGTTCGATGACGATTTGTATCATGAGTTATGTGTTTTGGTGACCGAAGATTGTTCGGAGTTCCAGATGAGATCACGGACATGACGAGGAGTCTCAAAATGGCACAGAGGTAAAGATTTATATATTGGACGATAATATTCAGACATCGGAATAGTTTCGGAGCGTTTCAGATATTTTTCGGAGTACCGAGGGGTTACCGGATCCCAACCCGGGAAAGTAATGGGACAACATGGGCCATAGGGGAGAGAGGGGAGCCCATAAGGGCTGGCGCGCGCCCCCCATGGGCAGTCCGAATTGGACAAGGGGAAGGGGGCACAACCCCCCTTTCCTTCTCCCTCTCCCTCTCCTTCCTTTTCCCCCTCCGATAGAAAGGAAGGGGGGGGGGCGACTAGGACTAGGAGTCCAAGTCGGTTCGCCCCCATGGCGCGCCCTAGGGCCGGCCTCCTCCCTCTCCTCCTTTATATATGGGGACAGGGGGGTTACCCAAAGCACATCAATTGTTCTCTTATCCGTGTGTGGTGCCCCCCTCCACAGTTTACTCCTCTAGTCATATTGTCATAGTTCTTAGGCGAAGCCCCGCGCGGACCACATCACCATCACCGTCACCATGCCGTCGTGCTGACAAAACTCTCCCTCGACACTTTGCTGGATCAAGATTTCGAGGGACGTCATTGAGCTGAACGTGTGCTAAACTCGGAGGTGTCGTACATTCGGTGCTTGATCGGTTGAATCGCGAAGATGTTCGACTACATCAATCGCGTTAAGTTAACGCTTCCACTTTCGGTCTACAAGGGTACATTTACACACTCTCCCCCTCTCGTTGATATGCATCTCCTAGATAGATATTGTGTGATCGTAGGAATTTTTTTGAAATTGCATGCTACGTTCCCCAACAGTGGCATCCGAGCCAGGTCTATGCGTAGATGATATGCACGAGTATCACACAAAGAGTTGTGGGCGATCATAGTCATACTGCTTACCACCAACGTCTTATTTTGATTTGGCGGTATTGTTGGATGAAGCGGCCCGAACCAACCTTACATTACCACGTTCAAGAGACCGGTTCCACCGACAGAGATGCAACTTGTTTTGCATAAAGGTGGCTGGCGGGTGTCTGTTTCTCCAACTTTAGTTGAATCAAATTTCACTATGGCCAGTCCTTGTTGAAGGTTAAAATAGCACACTTGACGAAAAATCATTGTGGTTTTGATGCGTAGGTAAGAACGGTTCTTACTAGAAGCCCGTATTAGGCATGTAAAACTTGCAACAACAAAGTAGAGGACGTCTAACTTGTTTTTGCAGGGCATGTTGTGATGTGATATGGTCAAGACATGATGTGATATATGTTATTGTATGAGATGATCATGTTTTGTAAAAGTTATCGACAACTGGTAGGAGCCTTATGGTTGTTGCTTTATTGTATGAAATGCAGTCGCCATGTAATTGCTTTACTTTATCACTATGCGTTAGCGATAGTTGTAGTAGAAATAGTTGGAAAGATGACTACGACGCTACGATGGAGATCAAGGTGTCAAGCCGGTGACGATGGAGATCATGACGGTGCTTTGGAGATGGAGATCAAAGGCACAAGATGATGATGGCCATATAATGTCACATATTTTGATTGCATGTGATGTTTATCTTTTATGCATCATATTTTGCTTAGTACGGCGATAGCATTATAAGATGACCCCTCACTAAATTTCAAGGTATAAGTGTTCTCCCTAAGTATGCACCGTTGCGACAGTTCGTCGTGCCGAGACACCACGTGATGATCGGGTGTGATAAGCTCTACGTTCACATACAACGGACGCAAGATAGTTTTGCACGTGCGGAATACTCAGGTTAAACTTGACGAGCCCATCATGTACAGACATGGCCTCGGAACACTAGGACCGAAAGGTCGAACGTGAATCATATAGTAGATATGATCAACATAGAGATGCTCACCATTGAAAACTACTCCATCTCACGTGATGATCGGACATGGTTGAGTTGATATGGATCACATGATCATTTAGATGACTCGAGGGATGTCTATCTAAGTGGGAGTTCTTTAGTGATATTATTAATTGAACTTAAATTTATCATGAACTTACTCCTGATAGTTTTTGCATATCTATGTTGTAGGTCAATGGCCCGTGCTACCGTTCCCTTGAATTTTAATGTGTTCCTAGAGAAAGCTAAGTTGAAAGATGATGGTAGCAACTACACGGACTGGGTCTGTAACTTGAGGATTATCCTCATTACTGCACAGAAGAATTACGTCCTTGATGCACCGCTAGGTGCAAGGCCTGCTGTAGGAGCAACTCTGGATGTTATGAACGTCTGGAAAGCTAAATCTGATGACTACTTGATATTCAGCGTGCCATGCTTTACGGCTTAGAATCGGGACTTCAAACACGTTTTGAACGTCATGGAGCATATGAGATGTTCCAGGAGTTGAAGTTAATATTTCAAGCTAATGCCCGAGTTGAGAGATATGAAGTCTCCAACAAGTTCTATAGCTGCAAGATGGAGGAGAACAGTTCTATAAGTGAACACATACTCATAATGTCTGGGTACCATAACCACTTGACTCAGCTGGGTATTAATCTTTCGGATGATAGTGTCATTGATAGAGTTCTTCAATCACTGCCACCAATCTATAAAGGCTTCATGGTGAACTATAATATGCAAGGGATGAACAAGACGATTCTCGAGCTCTTCGCAATGCTCAAGACTGCGGATGTAGAAATCAAGAAGGAGCATCAAGTGTTGATGGCTAACAAGACCACTAGTTTCAAGAAAAATGGCAAAGGAAAGAAGGGGAACTTCAAGAAGAATAGCAAGCAAGTTGCTGGTCCCGGGAAGAAGCCCAAGTCTGGACCTAAGCCTGAAACTAAGTGCTTCTACTACAAAGGGACTGGTCACTAGAAGCGGAACTGCCCCAAGTATTTGGCGGATAAGAAGGATGGCAAAAGGTATATTTGATATACATGTTATTGATGTGTACCTTACTAATGCTCGTAGTAGCGTCTGGGTATTTGATACTAGTTTTGTTGCTTATATTTGCAACTCGAAACAGGGGCTACAGATTAAACGAAGATTGGCTAAGGACAAGGTGACGATGAACATCGGAAATGGTTCCAAGGTCGATGTGATCACCGTCAGCACGCTACCTCTACATCTACCTTCGGGATTAGTTTTAGACCTGAATAATTGTTATTTGGTGCCAGCGTTGAGCATGAACATTATATCTGGATCTTGTCTGATGCGACAGTTATTCATTTAAATCGGAGAATAATGGTTGTTCTATTTATATGAGTAATATCTTTTATGGTCATGCACCCTTGATGAGTGGTCTATTTTTGTTGAATCTCGATCGTGGTGACACTGGTACATTGACGTGCTATACAAACGGTTTTTAATCCCTTTCCGCGATGGCATTTGGAACCGTCGCCAAGTGAGTGTGGGCGATAGGGGGGGGGGTCCTCCGCACACGACCTAAAAACCGTCGGGGATAGGCCCTCCTGGCACACAAAATGAGCTCGTGTGCGATTTGGCGGGGCATTGAAACCCAATTGTTTCCGTTTGTATGTACATCCCACACAGTGAATCCCAAAAAAAATCATTTCTGTTCATATGTATATCACACACAGTTCTTTGTGTGGAAACGTTTGTGCAAGGTGGCCTAACGCAAACAGTTCTCTTCCGAAAGCCGTGTGTGATTGTTAGTTGATCGAACACGCCTACTTTCTAGAAATCGTGCGGGTTGTTTGAGTTCATCACCCATAATGCTGTCTGAGTAACCATCTGTAATAGAAAACCCCAATAAGCAGGGTAATTAGCCTATTATTGATAATCCATGTACTAATTAAATTGACATTTCATATAAAACACACCAGATATTTCATATCCGTATAACAGCAACCATGATTTCATAATAGAATTACATCAGATAGCTTTGGCACTCAGCTACACCATTACACAATAGCACCAAGTTTCACACGCAGCATCAAAAACCTTTGGAAAGTAGCATCATACACGGTAAATAGACAGATGAATCTCATCTGGGAAACTGCAGAAGAGGAAGGCAAATATTGAGCCTTTAGTGATGTTGAATGTCCTTGCAACTTTGGGCCAATGGCGATGGATAATTTCCTGCCCAACCTTCGTCCTCTTCAGCAAGACTTCAATATTGTACCGTGGGTGTTGAGTGAATACCTTCCTCGCCTCTTGACCATGCAGGTGGTTTGAGAGGTAATCATCGGTGAACTGCTTTGAAAAGTACTGAAAACAAAGATATGCATAAATCACTATTATAAATTTTGAAATGGCACAAGGGGTAAAAACAAGGTAAAAGAGTTAGTACCATCCTATAGTTGACTGATGTCTTCTTCATTGTGCAAACAAAGATCTTGCTGTTATTCGTCGCAAGTTTCTTCATCCTAACAATCTTTCTGAGTTTCTTGACTTGACTAATATTCATGGACATCTCATTTCCCCATATGCAAAATGGGTCGAACAGTGGGTCTAAGCCTCTAACAGCAGGACCTACATGTGCAAGAGCAAATTGTAAGAAACCTAAATATTAGAATGATTCCTGCAACTGCACAATAATGTGCTATTAGCCAAGGGACCATGCTTGAACAAACCTCGATGGTAAACCATAGTGTATCCCATTGTTTCCCTGCAACATACATAAGGAAGATCTTGATCAGGTTAACTGAGAGTTTCCATACTATTAGTAGAATATATATTGAGTACAACCAAATTCAATTGGTGTCACATGCATAACAATACAAAATTGTACCCACAACAAATGAAAATCGAATTGCAGAACTAAACCAAACAGTTAAATGGATAGCGGACCAAATGAACCAAAATAGTTAACTGAGCACAACATTGCAGAATAGAAACATGTACTAGAAGATAAGACAGTTAACAAAACAAAGAATGCTTGAGAACAGTACTACGAAATGTAGCAATTGTTTGACCAAAGTGTTAACTGAACATTACATTTCAAAGGACCAAACTGTTAACTAAACATCAGTCTGCATATTAACACTACAAAGGACAAATCACTAGAAGGCACTGGCGGTGGCATCGAGAAAACATCACGAACTGTATTTTAGAGTAGGCAACCACGTGGCGGTGTCGACAGTGGCCTCGAAGACGAGGTGCTCCTCCAAGATCTGGTGGTCGGCACGCATGGCAGCCATAGCGACCTCGTGCGTGCGTGCGGCCGCATGCTACTGAGCTCCACATTGTACTGCGTGCAAAATGGCTATGGGTGGCGCTTAATTGGAGGAGGGAGACAGTGATTTCAGCGGGAGGTGTAGCGCCATCAGTCAGGGCATGTGTGACGGGAAAGGAGGAGACTGGTGTGGGTGGGGTGTGGATTACCTGACCATATCGACGAGGCTGCACAACAAGAAGAAGGGTCGGTGGCGAGGAGGCGACGCTGCAAGAAGAAGGGTCGCCTGCGAGGAGGCGGCGCTGCAAGAAGAAGGGTAGCCGGCGAGGAGGTGGCGCTGCAAGAAGAAGGGTCGCCGGCGAGGAGGCTGAGCTGCCAGTAAGCAGCAGTTAAGGTTTGAACTTGGAAAGCAAGGAGGAACCGTGGAAATTTGGCTTTTTGTGGGAGGGAGGGGGCGGGGAGATAGATATTTCCACGGTGGCAAAAAAATTTCGCTCGGTGCCACGAGAAACTCGCGCGGAAGTGTGGTTCAAGTGGGGGCGGTGGACTGTAGACGACGAAGCTTCCTGCATAAGCTAGAGAAGACGGTGTGCCAAGATATTTTATATCACATCCCACACGATTATTTCTAGTAAATTGTTTGTGGTATACCCGATTTTTTTCATTATGTTTTGAAATACAAAATGGTGTCACGGAGGGAAATGATGGTGTTTGAATTGCTAGAATATTTGCATACAGTGAACATGCAACTAGTACATGAGTGTCGTGTTTAAATTTGGAATTATTCCGGGTTTGTTTGGCATTTTTATGCATTAATTGAGTTTCTGGGCATTTAATGTGCATAATTCAAATTTGAACTACAAGCACATGCTCCAGTGCATGAAAGTTTGTTGAAAAATCACATGTGTGTCTTTGGGTGAATTTATAGGTCCCATGCAAGAAATGAGAATGAAATTCAAACATCCGGGCGTCGTGGCTCGGCCGGAAAGATTGAGAAACTTGGTTTTTAATTTCATGTAAATCCAAAACACGCCTGAAAATCATGAAACTTGGCATGGTGTCATGACATGGCACCAACCAGCCGCGGTAATTTATTTGGCCGAACTGGGACAAGCTTTGGTGTAAGCTTCTTGCAAACCAGAGCTTCCCTCAAGAAGGCATGTGGTTCCGAGAGGGAACGTGTCACCTCCATGTGCGAAACGACATACGTGCACTGCCTTCTCCCGCCTTAATTTTTTTACATAGGCAGATTAGACCAAATAGAAGTATCGTGCTATATTTTGGAATTATTACGGGTTCGTTTGGCCTTTTTATACATTAATTGAGTTTCTGGGCATTTAATGTGCATAACTCAAATTTGAACTACAAGCACATGCTCTAGTGCACCAAAGTTGGTTGAAAAATCACATGTGTGTCCTTGGGTGAATTTCTAGGTCCCATGCAAGAAATGGGAATGAAATTGAAACATCTAGGTGTCGTGGCTCAGCCGGAAAGATTGAGGAACTTGGTTTTTTAATTCCTGTAAATCCAAAACACGCCTGAAAATCATGAAACTTGGCATGGTGTCATGACATGGCACCAACATGCTGCGGTAATTTTTTTGGCCGAATTGGGACAAGCTTTGGTATAAGCTTCTTGCAAACCGGAGCTTCCCCCAAGAAGGCTCGTGGTTCCGAGAGGGAACGTGTCACCTCTGTGTGCGAAACGACATACGTACACTGCCTTCTCCCGCCTTAATTTTTTACACAGGCAGATTAGACCAAATAGAAGTATCATGCTAAATTTTGGAATTATTCCGGGTTTGTTTGGCCTTTTTTATACATTAATTGAGTTTCTGGGCATTTAATGTGCATAATTCCAATTTGAACTACAAGCACATGCTCTAGGGCACCAAAGTTGGTTGAAAAATCACATGTGTGTCCTTGGGTGAATTTCTAGGTCCCATGCAAGAAATGTGAATGAAATTCAAACATCTGGGCGTCGTGGCTCGGCCGGAAAGATTGAGAAACTTGGTATTTTAATTCCTATAGATCCAAATCACGCCTGGAAATCATGAAACTTGGCATGGTGTCATGACATGGCACCAACATGCTGTGATAATTTTTCTGTCTGATTTGCGAAGTTGCACACATTAACAATCAACAAAGTCATTTTGGAACAAGTGTTGTCACGTTACAAATCGGAAACACAAGTATTATTGGAACCGTGGGTGTTCTACTTACCAATTACGTGCCGCCATGCGTCCCCTTTTTTTATTGTCTAGGAGGTACCGTGCGGGGTAGCTATTTGAGTACGGGAGGCATGCGACCATACCCCTGCGCGTGCTCATTAGGAGGAGCGTCCGAGTCCCTGTTCTACGGCGTGGCTATATGTCTCACTGGACTGGGATTTAAGAGAGAAAAATGAAAATCTGAAAAGAAAGTTTTGCACGGATCTTGATGTAAGATCCAACAGACCTAGATATCATCGACTACAACTTATAGCAAGCATGATGAATATAAGGACGATGACAGTGGATAATAATTGTCTTACATATTTAGGAACATAATTAAAAAAAGCCACATGCGGCAACGCCCGAAATACACAAGGGCAAAAGAAGAAGGAAGACAACGATCTGGCTCGCTGATCTCTACTTTCTTGATGCGTTGCCGCAGGCCGCGGGAACTAGTCTCTGCGGCGAGCGGCGATGAGATCTTTCTTGTCCTCAAGATGCTGCTTGAGAGCATCCATGGATTCCTCGACCAGCCTTCCGCGCTCGATGCGCAGCATGGCATTCTCGTCCATAAGTTTCTCGAGGATGACGTCAGTCCTCTTCAACAAAGCAGTGGTCTCCTCCTGCTACTCCGCACTTCCGACGATCTTCGCCCTCAGCAGGTCGCGCTCGGCTAGGAGCTTCGCGTTGTTCTCATTTAGTTGCCGGATGACACCAGTAGCCTGTTCGAAAGAGGCTTTCATGTTGTCCCGCAACCTCGCCCAGCCGGCGATCTGCTCCATCTGGCTATGGACGATCACATGCATGCACCTGTAAGAGTCCTCACCTACCCGCGAGACATTTTCCCAGGCCGCCGCGGCACCGGAGGACATCTCTGCTGCATTTGCAGCGCGGCGGGACATCTCTTCTGCTTCTATGGCGCGGCCGGACCAGTCTGCTGCATCGATGGTGGGGCGGGACCTCCGTGCTGCTTCGACGGCATGACGGGACCTCTGTGCTATTACGGTCGTGCGGCGGGACATGCCGTCCGCGTTCGCGGTGAGGCGGGGCATCTCTCGTGCTTACGCTTCCATGCTCACATCTCCCTGGTGGCAATCTCTCGACCCAGAACTCACGCTGGCCATGGCAGACGCAAGGGAACGATGATGAATGACTTGCTTTTTTGTGGATAAGGAGTTGAGGAGGAATGTGCAGTCATCTTGGAGTAGTAGTATTTATAACCGAGTACTAATACGCTCCTAAGTGGGAAACCGTTTAGGTTTTGACCGGTGTGAACAAGTTTGCGATTTGGAATGTGACGGGACGCGAGCTCAAAATTTATTGACGGTTATAAGTGCGGCACTATTCCCGAAAGGCGTAACATGGGCACATACGCCTTCTCGGCCGCGTACGTGGTGTTTGCACCATAGGGTGCACTGCAGTAGCCAATGTCAGCAGACGTCTTGTTCCACCAATCGTGCGCGCTCGTTATTACCATCGTGCACGCTTCTTTTAATTAGAATGTGTGTGCCCGTCTAGTGCACACATATTGATCTATCTAACTGTTTCAGTTTGTTGTGGCTAATCGCAAATAGTTCATCCGTGTGAAGTGTATGCCATCAATCATAGACACTTTGATCTGGCTGACCCGTTTTTGTTCTGTTGCCTAATCGCAAACAGTTAATCCTTCTGAAGCGTATGCCCTCAATCGCACACACCTTTATCTAGCTATCCATTTCTATTGTTCCTCCTCATCACAAACAGTTCATTCGAGTGAACCGTATGCTGTATATCGCACACGCCTTTATCTGGCTGCCCATTTCTTTTGTTCCGCCTCATCGCAAATAGTTCATTGAACTGAACCGTATGCCCTTCATCACACACGCAACTAAAATCTGAACCATGTTTGATGGCTCTGCCATCGCAAATGTTTTGCACCCTTTTTGACGGTTCTTTAACACCACCACCGTTTGTGATTATTGCCTCGCACATAGTTTCATCGAAGGGTCTCTGATCATAGTGTCGCGTAGCAGCATCCTGCAGTAGTGTGATACACATATTCATAATATTGATGCCAAAAGATGCAAAGTTAATAATGATAGTGCAACTTATTTGTGGCACTGCCATTTAGGTCATATTGGTGTAAAGCGCATGAAGAAACTCCATGCCGATGGGCTTTTGGAATCACTTGATTATGAATCACTTGATGCTTGTGAACCATGCCTCATGGGCAAGATGACTAAGACTTCGTTCTCCGGAACAATGGAGCGATCCACTGACTAATTGGAATTAATACATACTGATGTATGTGGTCCGATGAGTGTTGAGTCTCGCGGGTATCACTATTTTCTGACCTTCACAGACGATTTGAGCAGATATGGGTATATCTACTTAATGGAACATAAGCCTGAAACATTTGAAAAGTTCAAAGAATTTCAAAGTGAAGTGGAAAATCATCGTAACAAGAAAATAAAGTTTCCACGATCTGATCGCAGAGGCGAACACTTGAGTTACGAGTTTGGTCTTCATTTAAAACAATGTGGAATAGTTTCGCAACTCACGCCACCTGGAACACCACAGCGTAATGGTGTGTCCGAACATCGTAACCGTACTTTATTAGATATGGTGCGATCTATGATGTCTCTTACCGATTTACCACTATCGTTTTGGGGTTATGCATTAGAGATAGCTGCATTCACATTGAATAGGTGATACGTCTCCAATGTATCTATAATTTTTGATTGCTCCATGCTATATTATCTACTGTTTTGGACTATATTGGGCTTTATTTTCCACTTTTATATTATTTTTGGGACTAACATATTAACTGGAGGCCCACCCCAATTGCTGTTTTTTGCCTATTTCAGTGTTTCAGATAAATGAAATATCAAACGGAGTCCAAACGGAATAAAATCTTCGGGAACGTGATTTTCTCACCGAACGTGATCCAGGAGACTTGGACCCTACTGCAAGGAACAAAAGAGGCGGTCACAAGGGTGAGGCCCCCCCTAGGGCGCGCCCCCTGCCTCGTGGTCCCCTCGTTGCTCCTCCGGCGTACTTCTTCCTCCTATATATACCCACATACCCCCAAACTATCAGAACGGGAGCCAAAAACCTAATTCCACCGCCGCAACTTTTTGTATCCACGAGATCCCATCTCGGGGCCTGTTCCGGAGCTCCGCCGGAAGAGTGCCGTCATCACGGAGGGCTTCTACATCATCATAGCCTCTCCGATGAAGTGTGAGTAGTTTACCTCAGACCTTCGGGTCCATAGTTAGTAGCTAGATGGCTTCTTCTTTCTCTTTGAATCTCAATACAAAGTTCTCCCCCTCTCTTGTGGAGATCTATTCGATGTAATCTTCTTTTTGCGTTGTGTTTGTTGAGATCGATGAATTGTGGGTTTATGATCAAGTCTATCTATGAATAATATTTGAATCTTCTCCGAATTCTTTTATGTATGATTAGTTATCTTTGCAAGTCTCTTCGAATTATCCGTTTGGTTTGGCCAACTAGATTGGTAGTTCTTGCCATGGGAGAAGTGCTTAGCTTTGGGTTCGATCTTGCGGTGTCCTTACCCAGTGACAGAAGGGGCAGCAAGGCACGTATTGTATCGTTTCCATCGAGGATAACAAGATGGGGTTTATTTCATATTGCATGAATTTATCTCTCTACATCATGTCATCTTGCTTAAGGCGTTACTCTGTTTTTAACTTAATACTCTAGATGCATGCTGGATAGCGGTCGATGAGTGGAGTAATAGTAGTAGATGCAGAATCGTTTCGATCTACTTGTCACGGACGTGATGCCTATATTGACCACGCCTAGATATTCTCATAACTATGCTCAATTCTGTCAATTGCTCAATAGTAATTTGTTCACCCACCGTAGAATACTTATGCTCTTGAGAGAAGCCACTAGTGAAACCTATGGCCCCCGGGTCTATTCTCATCATATCAATCTCCATTACTTTAATCTTGCTTTGCTTTTTTACTTTGCCTTTACTTTTTTACTTTGCATCTTTATACCAAAAATACCAAAAATATTATATCTATCAGATCTCACTCTCGTAAGTGACCGTGAAGGGCTTGACAACCCCTAATCACGTTGGTTGCGAGTAGCTATCGCTTTGTGCAGGTACGAGGGACTTGAGCGTGGGCTCCTACTGGATTGGTACCTTGGTTCTCAAAAACTGAGGGAAATACTTACGCTACTCTGCTGCATCATCCCTTCCTCTTCGGGGAAAACCAAGGCAAGCTCAAGACGTAGCAAGAAGGATTTATGGCACTGTTGCCGGGGAGTCTACGCAAAAGTCAACATACCAAGTACGCATCACAATCCCTATCTCTCGCATTACATTATTTGCCATTTGCCTCTCGTTTTCCTCTCCCCCCAATTCACCCTAGCCGTTTTATTCGCCCTCTCTCTCCCTATCCTCCCTCTCTATTTGCCTCTTTTTGCCCGTTTGCTTTTTGTTTGCTCGTGTGTTAGATTGCTTGTTTGTCGCGATGGCTCAAGATACTACCAAATTGTGTGACTTCACCAATACCAATAATAATGATTTCCTTAGCACTCTGATT
Organism: Triticum dicoccoides; assembly: GCF_002162155.2. Taxonomy (NCBI): domain Eukaryota; kingdom Viridiplantae; phylum Streptophyta; class Magnoliopsida; order Poales; family Poaceae; genus Triticum; species Triticum dicoccoides. Next base: position 517,396,412 of record NC_041382.1, on the reverse strand, counting down.
GCTCCTCTTACCGATGCTGAATCTTGTGAAATTAATACTGCTTTGTTGAATCTTGTTATGAAAGATCAATTCACCGGCCTTCCTAGTGAAGACGCCGCTACTCATCTGAATAGCTTCGTTGATTTATGTGATATGCAAAAGACAAAAAAAGATGTCAATAATGATGTCGTTAAATTGAAGCTATTTCCTTTTTTGCTTAGACATCGTGCTAAAGCTTGGTTTTCGTCTTTGCCTAAGAATAGTATTGATTCATGGAACAAGTGCAAAGATGCTTTTATCTCTAAATATTTTCCTCCCGCTAAGATCATCTCTCTTAGAAACGATATTATGAACTTTAAACAACTTGATCATGAACATGTTGCACAAGCTTGGGAGAGAATGAAATTAATGATACATAATTGCCCTACTCATGGTTTGAATTTGTGGATGATTATACAAATTTTTTATGCCGGATTGAATTTTGCTTCTAGAAATCTTTTAGATTCGGCCGCGGGAGGCACTTTTATGGAAATCACTTTAGGAGATGCTACTAAACTCCTAGATAATATTATGGTTAATTATTCTCAATGGCATACTGAAAGATCTTCTAATAAAAAAGTGCATGCGATAGAAGAAATTAATGTGTTGAGTGGAAAGATGGATGAACTTATGAAATTATTTGCTACTAAGAGTGTTTCTTCTGATCCTAATGATATGCCTTTGTCTACTTTGATTGAGAATAACAATGAATCTATGGATGTGAATTTTGTTGGTAGGAATAATTTTGGTAACAACACTTATAGAGGGAATTTCAATCCTAGGCCATATCCTAGTAATCCTTCTAATAATTATGGGAATTCCTACAACAACTCTTATGGAAATTATAATAAGACGCCCTCTGAATTTGAGACTAGTGTTAAAGAGTTTATGAATTCACAAAATAATTTTAATGCTTTGCTTGAGGAGAAATTGCTTAAAGTTGATGATTTGGCTAGAAATGTTGATAGAATTTCTCTTGAGATTGATTCTCTAAAGCTTAGATCTATTCCTCCTAAGCATGATATCAATGAGTCTCTCAAAGCCATGAGTTTCCATTGATGAGTGCAAGGAAAGAACCGCTAGGATGCGTGCTTCCAAAGATGCCTTTATTAAAGCGTGTTCTTCCAATACCTATGAAAATCAAGATGAAGATCTAAAAGTTATTGATGTGTCTCCTATTAAATCTTTGTTTTGCAATATGAATCTTGATGAAACTGAATATGATCTTCCTTTACCTAGAAGGCATTCTAAAAATTTGGAGTATTTAGATCTTAATGATGAAATTGATGAAAGTGGGATTTAAAGAAATAAAAATCTAGATGTTGCTAAACCCACTATATTGGATTTCAAGGAATTTAATTATGAAAGTTGCTCTTTAATTGATTGTATTTCCTTGTTGCAATCCGTGCTAAATTCTCCACATGCTTATAGTCAAAATAAAGCCTTCACCGAACATATTGCTGATGCCTTGATGCAATCTTATGAAGAAAAACTTGAGTTGAATGTTTTTATCCCTAGAAAACTCTATGATGAGTGGGAACCAACTATTAAAATTAAAATTAAAGATCATGATTTTTATGCTTTGTGTGATTTGGGTGCTAGTGTCTCTACTATTCCCAAGACTTTGTGTGATTTACTAGATTTCTGTAACTTTGATGATTGCTCTCTAAACTTGCATCTTGCGGATTCCACTATTAAGAAACCTATGGGAAGGATTAATGATGTTCTTATTGTTGCAAATAGGAATTATGTGCCCGTAGATTTCATTGTTCTTGATATAGATTGCAATCCTTCTTGCCCTATTATTCTTGGTAGACCTTTCCTTAGAACGGTTGGTGCGATTATTGATATGAAGGAGGGGAATATTAGATTTCAATTTCCATTAAAAAAGGTCATGGAACACTTTCCTAGAAATAAAATAAAATTACCATATGAAACTATCATGAGAGCCACTTATGGATTGCCTACCAAAGATGGCAATACCTAGATCTATCCTCGCTTTTATGCCTAGCTAGGGGCGTTAAACGATAACGCTTGTTGGGAGGCAACCCAATTTTATTTTTATTCCTTGCTTTTTGCTCCTGCTTAGTAATAAATTAATTATTTAGCCTCTGTTTTGGTTGTGTTTTTTGTGTTTAATTAGTGTTTGTGCCAAGTAGAACCGTTGGGAAGACTTGGGGAAAGTCTTGTTGAACTTGCTGTAAAAAACAGAAACTTTAGCACTCACGAGAACTGCTGTCATTTTTATTTGAAGAGTGATATTTAGTTCATTATTTTTGCAGATGATTAATAGATAAATTCCTCACGTCTAGCAATTTATTTTAGAATCTTTGGGGTTCCAGATCTTGCGCTAGCTACAGATTACTACAGACTGTTCTGTTTTTGACAGATTCTGTTTTTCGTGTGTTGTTTGCTTATTTTGCTGAATCTATGGCTAGTAAAATAGTTTATAATCCATAGAGAAGTTGGAATACAGTAGGTTTAACACCAATATAAATAAAGAATAAGTTCATTACAGTACCTTGAAGTGGTCTTTTGTTTTCTTTCGCTAACGGAGCTCACGAGTTTTCTATTTTGAGTTTTGTGTTGTGAAGTTTTCAAGTTTTGGGTGAATTCTTTTGATGGATTCCCGTAGCATGCACGTATGGTGAACCGTTATGTGATGAAGTCGGAGCATGATTTATTTATTGATTGTCTTCCTTATGAGTGTCGGTCGGGACGAGCGATGGTCTTTTCCTACCAATCTATCCCCCTAGGAGCATGCGCGTAATACTTTGATTTGATAACTTCTAGATTTTTGCAATAAGTATATGAGTTCTTTATGACTAATGTTGAGTCCATGGATTATACGCACTCTCACCCTTCCACCTTTGCTAGCCTCTCTAATACCGCGCACCTTTCGCCGGTATGATACACCTACCATATACCTTCCTCAAAAAAGCCACCATACCTACCTATTATGGCATTTCCATAGCCATTCTGAGATATATTGCCATGCGACTTTCCACCGTTCCGTTCATGACACATTTATCATTGTCATATTGCATATCCCGGTACACCGCCGGATGCATTCACATAGAGTCATATTTTGTTTTAAGTATCGAGTTGTAATTGTTGAGTTATAAGAAAAATAAAAGTGTGATGATCATCATTATTAGAGCATTGTCCCAGTGAGGAAAGAATGATGGAGACTATGGTTCTCCCATAACTCGGGATGAGACTCTGGACGAAAAATAAAATAAAAAAAGAGAGGCCAAAGAAGCCCAAATAAAAAGAGGCCGTAAAAAAGAGAAAAGGCCCAAATAAAAAAATATAAAAAAATGATGAGAGAAAAAGAGAGAAGGGACAATGTTAATATCCTTTTACCACACTTGTGCTTCAAAGTAGCACCGTGATCTTCATAGTAGAGAGTCTCTCATGTTATCCCTTCATATACTAGTGGGAATTTTACGTTATAGAACTTGGCTTGTATATTCCAATGATGGGCTTCCTCAAAATTTCCCTAGGTCTTCATGAGCAAGCAAGTTGGATGCACACCCACTTAGTTTCTTTTTGAGCTTTCATATACTTATAGCTCTAGTGCATCCGTTGCATGGCAATCCCTACTCACTCACATTGATATCTATTGATGGGCATCTCCATAGCCCGTTGATACACCTAGTTGATGTGAGACCATCTTCTCCTTTTTTGTCTTCTCCACAACCACCATTCTATTCCACCTATAGTGCTATATCCATGGCTCACGCTCATGTATTGCGTGAAGATTGAAAAAGTTTTGAAAAAGTTAGAGTATGAAACAATTGCTTGGCTTGTCATCGGGGTTGTGCATGATTTAAATACTTTGTGTGGTGAAGATGGAGCATAGCCAGACTATATGATTTTGTAGGGATAACTTTCTTTGGCCATGTTATTTTGAGAAGACATAATTGCTTTGTTAGTATGCTTGAAGTATTATTATTTTTTATGTCAATATAAACTTTTGTCTTGAATCTTTATAATCTAAATATTCATACCACAATTAAGAAGATTTACATTGAAATTATGCCAAGTAGCACTCCGCATCAAAAATTCTCTTTTTATCATTTACCTACTCGAGGACGAGCAGGAATTAAGCTTGGGGATGCCTGATACGTCTCCAACGTATCTATAATTTTTGATTGCTCCATGCTATATTATCTACTGTTTTGGACTATATTGGGCTTTATTTTCCACTTTTATATTATTTTTGGGACTAACCTATTAACCGGAGGTCCAGCCCAGAATTGCTGTTTTTTGCCTATTTCAGTGATTCAGATAAACGGAATATCAAACGGAGTCCAAATGGAATAAAATCTTCGGGAACGTGATTTTCTCACCGAACGTGATCCAGGAGACTTGGACCCTGCTCCAAGGAACAAAAGTGGCGGTCACGAGGGTGGGGGGCGCCCCCCTAGGGCGCGCCCCCTGCCTCGTGGGCCCCTCGTTGCTCCTCCGGCGTACTTCTTCCTCCTATATATACCCATGTACCCCCAAACTATCAGAACGGTAGCCAAAAACCTAATTCCACCGCCACAACTTTCTGTATCCACGAGATCCCATCTCGGGGCCTGTTCCAGAGCTCCGCGGAAGAGGGCCGTCATCACGGAGGGCTTCTACATCATCATAGCCTCTCCGATGAAGTGTGAGTATTTTACCTCAGACCTTCAGGTCCATAGTTAGTAGCTAGATGGCTTCTTCTCTCTCTTTGAATCTCAATACAAAGTCCCCCCCTCTCTTGTGGAGATCTATTCAATGTAATCTTCTTTTTGCAGTGTGTTTGTTGAGACCGATGAATTGTGGGTTTATGATCAAGTCTATCTATGAATAATATTTGAATCTTCTTTGAATTCTTTTATGTATGATTGGTTATCTTTCAAGTCTCTTCGAATTATTCGTTTGGTTTGGCCAACTAGATTGGTAGTTCTTGCCATGGGAGAAGTGCTTAGCTTTGGGTTCGATCTTGCGGTGTCCTTACCCAGTGACAGAAGGGGCAGCAAGGCACGTATTGTATCGTTGCCATCGAGGATAACAAGATGGGGTTTATTTCATATTGCATGAATTTATCTCTCTACATCATGTCATCTTGCTTAAGGCGTTACTCTATTTTTAACTTAATACTCTAGATGCATGCTGGATAGCGGTCGACGAGTGGAGTAATAGTAGTAGATGCAGAATCGTTTCGATCTACTTTTCATGGACGTGATGCCTATATACATGATCATGCCTAGATATTCTCATAACTATGCTCAATTCTATCAATTGCTCAACAGTAATTTGTTCACCCACCGTAGAATACTTATGCTCTTGAGATAAGCCACTAGTGAAACCTATGGCCCCCGGGTCTATTCTCATCATATCAATCTCCATTACTTTAATCTTGCTTTGCTTTTTTACTTTGCCTTTACTTTTTACTTTGCATATTTATACCAAAAATACCAAAAATATTATATCTATCAGATCTCACTCTCGTAAGTGACCGTGAAGGGCTTGACAACCCCTAATCGCGTTGGTTGCGAGTAGCTATAGCTTTGTGCAGGTACGAGGGACTTGAGCGTGGGCTCCTACTGGATTGATACCTTGGTTCTCAAAAACTAAGGGAAATACTTACGCTACTCTGCTGCATCATCCCTTCCTCTTCGGGGAAAACCAACACAAGCTCAAGACGTAGCAATAAGGCACCATCTAAATCCATTGAGACGAAACCATATAAACTTTGGTTTGGAAAGAAACTGAAACTTTCATTTCTTAAAGTTTGGGGTTGCAATGCTTATGTGAAAAAGCTTCAGCCTAATAAGCTCGAACCAAAATAGGAGAAGTGTGTCTTCATAGGATACCCAAAAGAAACTGTTGGGTACACCTTCTATCATAGATCCAAAGGCAAGATATTTGTTGCTAAGAATGAATCCTTTCTAGAGAAGGAGTTTCTCTCAAAAGAAGTGAGTGGGAGGAAAGTAGAACTTGATCAGGTAGTTGTACCTTCTCTTGAATTGGAAAGTAATTCATCATAGAAATAAGTTCTAGTGATGCCTACACCAATTAGTGAGGAAGCTAATGATGATGATCATGAAACTTCAGATCAAGTTACTACCGAACCTCGTAGGTCAACCGGAGTACGTTCCGCACCAGAGTGGTACGGTAATCCTGTTCTAGAAGTCATGTACCAGACCATGACGAACCTACGAACTATGAGGAAGCGGTGGTGAGCCCAGATTCCGTGAAATGGCTTGAGGCCATGAAATCTGAGATGGGATCCATGTATGAGAACAAAATGTGGACTTTGGTTGACTTTCCCGATGATCGGCAAGCCATAGAGAATAAATGGATCTTCAGGAAAAAGACTGACGCTGATGGTAATGTTACTATCTACAAAGCTCGACTTGTTGCAAAAGGTTTTCGACAAGTTCAAGGAGTTGACTACGATGAGACCTTCTCACCCGTAGTGATGCTTAAGTCTGTCCGAATCATGTTAGCAATTGCCGCATTTTATGATAATGAAATTTGGCAAATGGACGTCAAAACTGCATTCCTCAATGGATTTCTTAAAGAAGAGTTGTATATGATGCAACCTGAAGGTTTTGTCGATCCTAAAGGTGCTAAGAAAGTGTGCAAGCTCCAGCGATCCATTTATCGACTGGTGCAAGCCTCTCAGAGTTGGAATATACGCTTTGATAGTGTGATAAAAGCATATGGTTTTATACAGAATTTTGGAGAAGCCTGTATTTACAAGAAAGAAAGTGGGAGCTCTTTTGCATTTCTAATATTATATGTGGATGACATATTGTCGATTGGAAATGATATAGAATTTCTGGATAGCATAAAAGGATACTTGAATAAGAATTTTTCAATGAAAGACCTCGGTGAAGCTGCTTATATATTGGGCATCAAGATCTATAGAGATAGATCAAGACGCTTAATTGGACTTTCACGAAGCACATACCTTGATAAAGTTTTGAAGAAGTTCAAAATGGATTAGTCAAAGTAAGGGTTCTTGCATGTGTTACAAGGTGTGAAGTTGAGTCAGACTCAATGCCCGACCACTGCAGAAGATATAGAGAAAATGGAAGTCATTCCCTATGCCTCAGCCATACGTTCTATCATGTATGCAATGCTATGTACCAGACCTGATGTGTGCCCTGCTATAAGTTTAGCATGGAGGTACCAAAGTAATCTAGGGGTGGATCACTGGACAGCGGTCAAGAACATCCTGAAATACCTGAAAAGGACTAAGGATATGTTTCTCGTTTATGGAGGTGACAAAGAGCTTATCATAAATGGTTATGTCGATGCTAGCTTTGACACTGATCCGGATGACTCTAAGTCACAATCCGGATACGTATTTATATTGAATAGTGGAGCTGTTAGTTGGTGCAATTCCAAGCAGAGCGTCGTGGCGGGATCTACGTGTGAAGCGGAGTATAGCTGCTTTGGAAGCAGCAAATGAAGGAGTTTGGATGAAGGAGTCCATATCTGATCTAGGTGTAATACCTAGTGCATTGGGTCCAATGAAAATCTTTTGTGACAATACCGGAGCAATTGCCTTAGCGAAGGAATCCAAATTTCACAAGAGAACCAAACACATCAAGAGACGCTTCAACTACCTCCGCGATCAAGTCAAGGAGGGAGACCTAGACATTTGCAAAATACATACGGATCTGAATGTTGCAGAACCATTGACTAAGCTCTTCCACGAGCAAAACATGGTCAGCACCAAGAGTCCATGGGTGTTAGAATCATTACAATGTAATCTAGATTATTGACTCTAGTGCAAGTGGGAGACTGAAGGAAATATGCCCTAGAGGCAATAATAAAGTTGTTATTTTATATTTCCTTATATCATGATAAATGTTTATTATTCATGCTAGAATTGTATTAACCAGAAACTTGATACATGTGTGAATACATAGACAAAACAAAGTGTCCCTAGTGTGCCTCTACTTGACTAGCTCGTTAATCAAAGATGGTTAAGTTTCCTGACCATAGACATGTGTTGTCATTTGATGAATGGGATCACATCATTAGGAGAATGATGTGATGGACAAGACCCATTCGTTAGCTTAGCATAATGATCGTTAAGTTTTATTGCTATTGCTTTCTTCATGACTTATAAATATTCCTTTGACTATGAGATTATGCAACTTCCGAAGACCGGAGGAACACCTCGTGTGCTATCAAACGTCACAACGTAACTGGGTGATTATAAAGATGTTCTACAGGTGTCTCTGAAGGTGTTTGTTGGTTTGCATAGATCGAGATTAGGATCTGTCACTCTGACTATCAGAGAGGTATCTATGGGCCCTCTCGATAATGCACATCATGATAAGCCTTGCAAGCAGTGTGACTAATGAGTTATTTGCGGGATGATGCAGTACGAAACGAGTAGAGACTTGCCGGTAACGAGATTGAACTAGGTATGAAGATACCGATGATCGAATCTCGGGCAAGTAACATACCGATGACAAAGGGGATGATGTATGTTGTCATTATGATTTGACCAATAAAGATCTTCATATAATATGTAGGAACGAATATGAGAATCCAAGTTCCGCTGTTGGTTATTGATCAGAGATGTGTCTCGGTCATGTCTACATAGTTCTCGAACCCGTAGGGTCCGCACGCTTAATGTTCGATGACAATTTGTAATATGAGTTATGTGTTTTGGTGATCGAAGATTGTTTGGAGTCCCGGATGAGACCAAGGACATGACGAGGAGTCTCAAAATGGTCGAGAGGTGAAGATTGTTATATTGGATGATAATATTCAGACACCGGAATAGTTTCGGAGCGTTTCAGATATTTTTCGGAGTATCGAGGGGTTACCGGAATCCCCCCAGGAAAGTAATGGGCAACATGGGCCATAGGGGAGAGAGAGGGGAGCCCACAAGGGGTGTCCCCCCCATTGGCAGTCCCAATTAGACAAGGGGAAGGGGGCGCGGCCCCCCTTTCCTTCTCCCTCTCCTCCGAAAGAAAGGAAGGGGGCGACTAGGACTAGGAGTCCAAGTCGGTCCCCCCCCATGGCACGCCCCTAGGGCCGGCCTCCTCCCTCTCTTCCTTTATATACATGGGCAGGGGAACCCCGAAGCACATCAATTGTTCTCTTAGCCGTCTGCGGTGCCCCCCCTCGACAGTTTACTCCTCCGGTCATATTGTCGTAGTTCGTAGGCGAATCCCTGCGCGGATCACATCACCACGCCGTCGTGCTGAGGAAACTCTCCCCCGACACTTTGCTGGATCAAGAGTTCGAGGGACGTCATTGAGCTTAATGTGTGCTGAACTCGGAGGTGTCGTACATTCGGTGCTTGATCGGTTGAATCGCGAAGACGTTCGACTACATCAACCGCATTAAGTTAACGCTTCCGCTTTCGGTCTACGAGGGTAAGTGGACACACTCTCCTCCTCTCGTTGCTATGCATCTCCTAGATAGTCTTGCGTGATCGTAGGATTTTTTTTGAAATTGCATACTACGTTCCCCAACATGTATCACCATCTCTTTGCCGAACTAGTGCACCTATACAATTTACCATTGCATTGGTTGTGTTGGGGACACAACATATTTCTTGTATTTGATTGCAGGGTTGTTTGAGAGAGACAATCTTCATCCTACACCTCCCACAGATTGATAAACCTTAGGTCATCCACTTGAGGGAAATTTGCTGTTGTCCTACAAAACTCTGGGCTTGGAGGCCCAACAGAGTCTATAAGAAATAAAGTTGCATAGTAGACATCAACCTTTTTTTTCTGCCGCTGTTTCCAGGGAGGTGAGTGCTTGAAGGTATATCTTTACTTCTTGCAATTGAATCTTTTAGTTTCTTGTTTTATCACTAGTTTGGTTTGTAAAATAAAACTACAAAAAGTGGAATTAAGGTTGCCTCAAATGCTTTATCTTTATAATGTCTTTCTTGAAATGATGGATTGGAAAATTGTGCCAAAGTGTTAGAAGAAGAATTCAATAAAATATATGGCATAAAATCTTTGAATGATAAGCATGATTGCAATGTTTTTAGTGTGCTTGCTATGAATATCCATGATACTAATGATGAGTGCACTAGTAGTCATGATAAAAAGGTTTCTTATAAGCATGCCAATTATTTTGGCGAACATAGATCTTGTGAAAACATGCCAATAAGAGATGATATATTTTGTAAGAAGCATAAATATCAGAGAACCCAATGGTTTTTTAAGACGCTAGATGAGTATGCTAGATAATTATGTTCCCTTCTTCCCATTACTTGTAAAGTTTGCAATGAAGGTGTTCATTTTAATTTTCAATGCATACAATTATATTAGTGAATCGCATACAAATATTGTGATGATATGACCACCCTTGAGCATTATAATGAACTTAGTCTGTTTTGGGGGTATGAAGAAGTGGAACATACAAGTAATTGGCTTGAAGGTTTAATTCTCATGAAAGCTCTTGAATTTGATCTAAAGGAAATTTATATGTATTGTGTGGTAAATTGCAATGGGAATGTTTATCTTGCCAATTATATAAAGACGGGAAAACTAATGGAATATGAAGAGAATACTAATGAAAGGGAAAAGATTTCCCAATACCCTCCTATTGTTTCTCATGATGAATCAGGTGACGAGGAGGAGCTTCCTACCCAACCAATCTCTTCAACAAGAAGGCGAGAAAAATTGATTGAACCCACACATAGTGTGGTGAAGAAGAAGAATAAGAAAATAGGGAGAAGCAAAGGTAAAAAGGTATCTCTCCCAAATAATTTTGCACCTATTATTGTTGTGACTCATGAGAATGAATAAAAAATAACTGTGGAAGATGATACACTTAATGATGATATTGTTTTTTTGTCTTATGGCATAAAGTCTAAAAGAACTATTAAAGATGATTTTGGTATGCCTATTACTTGCTATGATAATTATGATTGGGAAGATAGTGACACTTCTTATAATCTTGAGAATCTTTTTGGCACCAACTTGAAAAATTATGATGATGGTAATTTTTATACTATTGGTGCTATTCATACTATTAATGATAAGATTGATTATGCTAATTATATGCAAAACTACAAGCTTGGGATGCTATGTTGTGACACCCTGGTTTTTGCAATTTTTCTTTCTCTGGAGTTGATTGCAAATTTGGTTTGAAATTGAGTTTTTGAATTAATTCATTTGGACTTAGCACTTGGGAATTGTTTTGATTTTCACCCAAGTGACTCCACGCACTCCCAAAAACATCTCTTGCTCTCTCATATCTCAAAATATATCCATGGGAATATTTTTTCTCAAAAGCAAAATATTCTCTCTGAAAATGAATGATTTTCACTTCTCCTCCAAAGCAACCCCTATTTTTCTTGCTCCCAAAAATCTGAGAAAATTACCAAATATTATTTGGACCATGCCTCATCATCCCATGCAAAAATATCCTATGGTCATGTGGACTATTTTTGCTGTAGAAAATCATTTTCATTCTGGTCAGAGATGGTACTTTGTGAAGCAAGTATATGTTTGACTAATCTCCTTGAGCTAAAAATTTTATGGCTTGATGCCCTTCATAACTAACCCTTAATACCCAAGTTTCAGCTCCTAACTCTCTCCAGAATTCTCTCAAATGGCCTCAACAGTTTTGTCCAGAAACTTGCCAAGAAGCTCAAGTCTATTCCTGTCGACCTGGCTTTGATCCAACACCACAGAATGACTAAACCTTGCAAAGACAAGGCACCAGACATGATTTAAATCTTCGGGCGCACCGCGTTGCACCAGTGCACGCCATGACCATGCGAATCCAACGCCAGGCAGGTGTTCGACGCGCTCTGAGCGCCGACCGAGCCACTGCTCTGCCCGTGCACTCACCTCCGGCCATTCTAGCATGTCATTCACCTCCATCTATCTCGACCCGTCCCCATGACCACTCGCTGGAGCTCCCCGACGCTGGCGACAGCCACTGCAGACACGGACACGGCGGAGCAGAGAGCACAGTACGCCCGTGTGCTCGAGCCGTCTCCCTCTCGCGTCCTCTACTTGGTTCCTTCCCTCCACTGTGACCGTGTGAGCCCCATGACCTCTTCCGTCCACCCTGAGCTCCATTCGTCACTGCTCGGCGCCCCAGAAGCCTCTCCAATGATCTCGAGCCCCTCCTCACCCGCGCCTATATATAGGCCCCTTCCCGAGCTTCTCTGGCCACCCCACCCACCTCTTCTGATCTCAAAACATCTAGTAGAAGACCGCGGCTAGGTTGGGCGGGCCTCTGGCCGCTGTTCTACACTGGAGCTCGCCGCCGATCCCCTTCGGTGTTCTGCTTCCTCGGGCGCTCCTTGTCTTCTTCCAACCTCTTCGGTGTGTTCATGGCTTCTTCTTGGTCGAGGCGGTGCTGCTGGAGCTCTTCCACCTCGCTGGAATTGCCAACTCCAACGAGCCCTCTCCGCTATCGCCTCTGGAGAAGATTGCTACCTCTTGAGCACTGCGTTGGTTTTCCCTTGAAGAGGAAAGGGTGATGCAGCAAAGTAGCGTAAGTATTTCCCTTAGTTTTTGAGAACCAAGGTATCAATCCAGTAGGAGGCTATGAGCGAGTCCCTCGCACCTACACAAAACAAATAAATCCTCGCAACCAACGCGATAAGGGGTTGTCAATCCCTACACGGTCACTTACGTGAGTGAGATCTGATAGATATGATAAGATAATATTTTTGGTATTTTTATGATAAAGATGCAAAGTAAAATAAAAGGCAATGAAAATAACTAAGTATTGGAAGATTAATATGATGAAGATAGACCCGGGGGCCATAGGTTTCACTAGTGGCTTCTCTCAAGAGCATAAGTATTTTATGGTGGGTGAATAAATTACTATTGAGCAATTAACAGAATTGAGCATAGTTATGAGAATATATAGGTATGGTCATATATATAGGCATCACGTCCGAGACAAGTAGACCGACTCCTACCTGCATCTACTACTATTACTCCACACATCAACCGCTATCCAGCATGCATCTAGAGTATTAAGTTCATAAGAACAGAGTAATGCCTTAAGCAAAATGACATGATGTAGAGGGATAAATTCATGCAATATGATAAAAAAACATCTTGTTATCCTCGATGGCAACAATACAATACGTGCCTTGCTGCCCCTACTGTCACTGGGAAAGGACACCGCAAGACTGAACCCAAAGCTAAGCACTTCTCCCATTGCAAGAAAGATCAATCTAGTAGGCCAAACCAAACTGATAATTCGAAGAGACTTGCAAAGATAACCAATCATACATAAAATAATTCAGAGAAGATTCAAATATTGTTCATAGATTAAACTTGATCATAAACCCACAATTCATCGGTCTCAACAAACACACCGCAAAAGAAGATTACATCAAATAGATCTCCACAAGAGAGGGGGAGAACTTTGTATTGAGATCCAAAAATAGAGAAGAATCCATCTAGCTAATAACTATGGACCAGTAGCTCTGAGGTAAACTACTCACACTTCATCGGAGAGGCTATGGTGTTGATATAGAAGCCCTCCGTGATTGATGCCCCCTCTGGCGGAACTCCGGAACAGGCCCCAAGATGGGATCTCGTGGATACAGAAAGTTATGGCGGTGGAATTAGGGTTTTGGCTCCGTATCTGATCGTTTGGGTGTACGTAGGTATATATAGGAGGAAGAAGTACGTCGATGGAGCAACAAGGGGCCCATGAGGGTGGAGGGCACGCCTGGAGGGGGTAGGCGCTCCCCCTACCTCGTGGCCTCCCTGTTGGTTGCTTGACGTAGGGTCCAAGTCTCCTGGATCATGTTCGGTGAGAAAATCACGTTCCCGAAGGTTTCATTCCGTTTGGACTCCGTTTGATATTCCTTTTCTTCGAAACCCTAAAATAGGCAAAAAACAGCAATTCTGGGCTGGGCCTCCGGTTAGTAGGTTAGTCCCAAAAATAATATAAAAGTGTATAATAAAGCCCAATAATGTCCAAAATAGTAGATAATATAGCATGGAGCAATCAAAAATTATAGATACATTGGAGACGTATCAAGCATCCCCAAGCTTAATTCCTGCTCGTCCTCGAGTAGATAAGTGATAAAAACAGAATTTTTGATGTGGAATGCTACTAGGCATAATTTCAATGTAATTCTTCTTACTTGTGACATGAATATTCAGATCCGAAAGATTCAAGATAAAATTTTAATATTGACATAGAAATAATAATACTTCAAGCATACTAACTAAGCTATTATGTCTTCTCAAAATAACATGGCCAAAGAAAGTTCATCCCTACAAAATCATATAGTTTAGTCATGCTTCATTTTCATCACACAAGAATGCTCTCATCATGCACAACCCCAATGACAAGCCAAGCAATTGTTTCATACTTTACTAATCTCAAACTATACGAGAGTGAGCCATGGATATAGCACTATGGGTGGAATAGAGTATAATGATGGGGGTTATGTGGAGAAGACAAAAAGGAGAAAGTTTCACATCAACGAAGCTAATCAATGAGCTATGGAGATGCTCGTCGATTGATGTTAATGCAAGGAGTAGGGATTGCCATGCAACGGATGCACTAGAGCTATAAATGTATGAAAGCTCAACAAAAGAAACTAGTGGGTATGCATCCAACTTGCTTGCTCACCAAGACCTAGGGTACTTGAGGAGGCCCATTGTTGGAATATACAAGCCAAGTTCTATAATGAAAAATTCCCACTAGTATATGAAAGTGAAAAAACAAGAGACTCTCTATCATGAAGATCATGGTGCTACTTTGAAGCACAAGTGTGGAAAAGGATAGTAGCATTGTCCCTTTTTATTTCTTTTTTTGGGCCTTCATCTTTTTTTGGCCTTTCTCTCTTTATTTTTTTATTGGGACAATGCTCTATTAAATAATGATCATCACACTTCTATTTATTTACAGCTCAATGATTACAACTCGATACTAGAACAAGGTATGACTCTATATGAATGCCTCCGGCGGTGTACCGGGATATGCAATGAATCAAGTGTGACATGTATGAAAGAATTATGAATGGTGGCTTTGCCACAAATACGATGTCAACTACATGATCATGCAAAGCAATATGACAATGATGAACGTGTCATGATAAACGGGATGGTGAAAAGTTGAATGGCAATATATCTCGGAATGGCTATGGAAATGCCATAATAGGTAGGTATGGTGGCTGTTTTGAGGAAGATATAAGGAGGTTTATGTGTGAAAGAGCATATCATATCACGGGGTTTGGATGCACCGGCGAAGTTTGCACCAACTCTCAATGTGAGAAAGGGCAATGCATGGTACCGAAGAGGCTAGCAATGATGGAAGGGTGAGAGTGCGTATAATCCATGTACTCAACATTAGTCATAAAGAACTCACATACTTATTGCGAAAATCTACAAGTCATCAAAAACCAAGCACTACGCGCATGCTCCCTGGGGGATAGATTGGTAGGAAAAGACCATCGCTCGTCCCTGACCGCCACTCATAAGGAGGACAATCAAAGAACACCCCATGTTTCAAATTTGTTACATAACGTTTACCATACGTGCATGCTACGGGACTTGCAAACTTCAAAACAAGTATTTCTCAATTTCACAACTACTCAACTAGCACAACTTTAATATCACTACCTCCATATCTCAAAACAATCATCAAGCATCAAACTTCTCTTAGTATTCAACACACTCATAAGAGAATTTTATTATTAATCTTGTATACCTAGCATATTATGATTATTTAAGCAAATTACCATGATATTTAAGACTCTCAAAATAATCTAAGTGAAGCATGAGAGATCAATAGTTTCTATAAAACAAATCCACCACCGTGCTCTAAAAGATATAAGTGAAGTACTAGAGCAAAACTATATAACTCAAAAGGTATAAGTGAAGCACATAGAGTTTCTAATAATTTCCGAATCATGTGTGTTTCTCTTAAAAGGTGTGTACAGCTAATATTATTGTGGCAAACTAAAAATCAAAGACTCAAATCATACAAGACGCTCCAAGCAAAACACATATCATGTGGTGAATAAAATATAGCTCCAAGTAAAGTTACCGATAGAAGTAGACGAAAGAGGGGATGCCTTCCGGGGCATCCCCAAGCTTTGGCTCTTAGGTGTCCTTATATTATCTTGGGGGTGCCATGGGCATCCCCAAGCTTAGGCTCTTTCCACTCCTTGTTCCATAATCCATCAAATCTTTACCCAAAACTTGAAAACTTCACTACACAAAACTTAAAGTAGAAAATCTCGTGAGCTCTGTTAGCGAAAGAAAACAAAAGACAACTTCAAGGTACTGTAATTAAGTCATTCTTTATTTATATTGGTGTTAAACCTACTGTATTCCAACTTTTCTATGGTTTATAAACTATTTTACTAGCCATAGATTCATCAAAATAAGCAAACAACACACGAAAAAACAGAATCTGTCAAAAACAGAACAGTCTGTAGTAATCTGTAGCTAGCACAAGATATGGAACCTCAAAAATTCTAAAATAAATTGCAGGACGTGATGAATTTACCTATTAATCATCTTCAAAAAGAATTAACTAAATATCACTTTCCAAATAAAAATGGCAGCAGTTCTCGTGAGCGCTAAAGTTTCTGTTTTTTACAGCAGGATTAACAAGACTTTCCCCAAGTCTTCCCAACGGTTCTACTTGGCACAAACACTAATTAAAAAAAAACACAACCAAAACAGAGGCTATATAAATTATTTATTAGTAAACAGGATCAAAAATTAAGGAATAAAAATAAAATTGGGTTGCCTCCCAACAAGCGCTATCGTTTAACGCCCCTAGCTAGGCATAAAAAGCAAGGATAGATCTAAGTATTGCCATCTTTGGTTGGTAATTCTTCAATGAGGCATCTACCATCTTTAGGAATTTCGTTCTTTTTATTGATTATCAAACTTTTAGGCACAAGATCGAAAAAATCATAAGCAGCAAATGGTTCCTTAATAATAGCAAAAAGATTAGGATGAACACTTATAGATTTGAGATCCGCGGTTTCTTTGCTAGAGGATTCACCTTTATTTTTAGGAACATACATAAGCTTGGCAATTTTCATCGGAGGACTTGGATTATTCTTTACGGCAGAAAAAGTGGTTCCCAAGTTGGTAATGATACCCTCAAGTTTATCGATTCTAGTGGAATCATGATTTATTCTTTCATTAACTATAGGTTCCTTCTCTTTAATATTTTTCAAAGTTACTCCTACTTTAGATCCATATTGGGTAATTTGGTCGTGGATCTTTTTATCGAAATTTTCAATTAACTCAAAGGTAGCAACTTTATTTTCAATAATTTCAAGTTTTTGCATTACATGCTCCAAAGTTAACATAGTTCCATTAACGAAAAGAGGTGGTGAGCCAAACAAATCTATCATAGCATTGTAAGAATCAAAAGTATGGCTACCCAAGAAGTTCCCTCCGGTAATGGTATCAAGGATATATCTGTGCCAAGGAGTAACGCCTACATAAAAATTGCGAAGAAGAATGGAAGTAGATTGCTTCCTGGTAGATCTATTTTGAGCATTGCAAATTCTATACCAAGCGTCTTTTAGATTTTCTCCCTCCCTTTGCTTAAAATTTAGAACTTCATTCTCGGGAGACAACGGAGAAGATAGAGGACTCGCCATAACGACAAGCAAATAGGGAACGTGCAAAAAAAGGCAAACGAGAAAGAGAGGGAGGATAGAGAGAGAGAGAGAGAGAGAGAGAGGGCGAATAAAACGGCAAGGGTGAAGTGGGGGAGAGAAAAACGAGAGGCAAATGGCAAATAATGTAATGCGGGAGATAATGGTTTGTGATGGGTACTTGGTATGTTTGACTTTTGTGTAGACCTCCCCGGCAACGGCGCCAAAAATCCTTCTTGCTACCTCTTGAGCACTGCGTTGGTTTTCCCTTGAAGAGGAAAGGGTGATGCAGCAAAGTAGCATAAGTATTTCCCTCAGTTTTTGAGAACCAAGGTATCAATCCAGTAGGAGGCTACGCGCGAGTCCCTCGCACCTACACAAAATAAATAAATCCTCACAACCAAAACGGTAAGGGGTTGTCAATCCCTACACGGTCACCTACGAGAGTGAGATCTGATAGATATAATAAGATAATATTTTTGGTATTTTTATTATAAAGATGCAAAGTAAAATAAAAGGCAATGAAAATAACTAAGTATTGGAAGATTAATATGATGAAGATAGACCTGGGGGCCATAGGTTTCACTAGTGGCTTCTCTCAAGAGCATAAGTATTTTACGGTGGGTGACCAAATTACTGTTGAGCAATTGACAGAATTGAGCATAGTTATGAGAATATCTAGGTATGATCATGTATATAGGCATCACGTCCAAGACAAGTAGACCGACTCCTGCCTGCATCTACTACTATTACTCCACACATCGACCGCTATCCAGCATGCATCTAGAGTATTAAGTTCATAAGAACAGAGTAACGCCTTAAGCAAAATGACATGATGTAGATGGATAAATTCATGCAATATGATAAAAAACCCATCTTGTTATCCTCGATGGAAACAATACAATACGTGCCTTGCTGCCCATATTGTCACTGGGAAAGGACACCGCAAGATTGAACCCAAAGCTAAGCACTTCTCCCATTGCAAGAAAGATCAATCTAGTAGGCCAAACCAAACTGATAATTCGAAGAGACTTGCAAAGATAACCAATCATACATGTAGCGACCAGACCTCAAACAGTCTGATCTCTGTGCTCCGGTGTCATCCCTGGATCAGTAATGCTGACACCACATAGTACTCGGAGGTTTTATAACAGAGTAGCAATCACACACTCATTACATCGAGTGTCTCCATAGAGAACTTATTACAATAAATATGGCTTAAGGCCATCTAATAACGATAATAGCGGAAGGATTGGAAGATGAGTGAGTCCATCAACTCCAACGGCATCACCGAGTATAGAACCACAACCTAAAAACTCCCTAATCGTCGTCTGAAAAGTCTGCAACATTAAAGTTGCAGCCCGAAACGGGTCAGCACATGGAATATGCTGGCAAGGTAACACATAGAGAATAATGGAATGAAACAACTATACTATATGCATATTTGGCTGGTGGAAAGCTCTATGGTTACAGTTTTGCGAAAAGCCAATGTTTCCCTACTTCAAAGGAATAAATTTAATTACTATCATGGTGGTTGTTAAACATTGAGAATGGTTGACAGCATTCTCAATCCCAATTAAGCATCATCATTAAACAAAGCCCAACAAAATTAATTTAGAGTAACATGTTGAGATTCACATGATAATCCAGGTACTAGATACTCAAGATGTCCATAACCGGGGACACGGCTAACCATGATTAGTTTATTACACTCTACAGAGGTTTGCGCACTTTTCCCCACAAGACTCGATCGCCTCCGTTTGGTTTCTCGCACTACAAGGTGTTTGAGAAATGGATGACCGAGACATAGTCTTTCCGAGGCGCTAGCACCTTATGATCGGATAGACCGTACCACCTACATCCCCTACATCTACTAGTCTACCACTGTAAGAGTTCGCACGACTTAGTCAACTATGCTAGAGCCCATAATAGCTTGTGGCTGCACACGGAAGTTTCTAGTATGAATAGTCTCATGATCCCTTTGAGCCTGGGTAGCGGTCCAAAAGAAAACAGGCAAGTCCTGGAATACCCAGGTGCCTCAATCCACCCAGATGTGTGTTTAAGTTGTCACCTTAGATAAACCATTAATTAAAATATCACATCTGTCATGGATATCACTCACCCAATCCACGTCTACTAGCATAGCATGGCATAATAAGCAAACGTAGAAGTAACTCCCAAAGGTTTGATAATAAACAGGTAATAGGTACTACCTCAACTACTTCTCATCCCACAATTTAATTAGATCCTAATCATGCAATGTGTGAGGATTGATCTAATGCAATAAAACTGGGTAGTAGGAAAGGTATGATCAAAGTGTTACTTGCCTTGCTGATGATCCGAGAAACCTAGCGATTCGAAGTAACAAGCGGCACACTCCGGGTACTCTATCACAAACAAACAAACAAGCATACAATAAGTACTCATCTAATGTATGGGTAAAACTCAAATAAGAGATCTAACCAGAAGGTTCAACTTAAGAACTCCGATTTGTAAAAAGAATCAAATCGAACGAAGCAACGAAAGTCAAACGACGAAAGAAAACAACTTCATTCTACTAATCTAGTTCTAGGGCAAATTTTACAGGTGCAAAAACTTGTTTAAGTTGGTTAAACGGATAGAGGGTTTCGAGACGAAACTCTAGGCGCTTGAATCGCCTGATTCTGATAAACGAGCCAAAAGTTATACTAAAAAGAAAATCGGATCAGGAATTGCGATCAGAAAAGTCGCGGATTAAATCTGAGAAAAAGAAAAACGACAAACGTTCGTTAGAACGAATGAACGGACGAACGCTCGCTATTTAAATAAACCGGAAAACCCGATCTATTTAAAAAAACCGAATCTAAAAAAACAATGAAAAACCGACAGAAAAACCGAAAGGTTTTTCGAAAATAAAATAAAAAAACCGGCGCGGAAAATGAGGCGACGGCGGACCTCGGGCGGCGTGCGGCGGCGGTGGCGTCCGGCGGCGACGGCGGCGCGGCGGCGGCTTGGGGCGGCTTGTGGCGGGGCTAGGGTTTGGCTGGGCCTCTACCCCGGCTTATATAGCCTAACGGGCCGGGAGTTCTAGTCGGACACGACCCTAGGTCGGTTCGTTGTTTTTTTTAAATATTACGTGCAGAAGAAAAATAAAAAGAAATACTAAACAGACTCCAAAAATTCCGAAAAAAATTTTCACGGGCTTCTAAAATCAAGCCGCACAAGGTGAACATTTATTTGGGGCCTAAATGCAATTTTGAAAAACACACATTTTTCCTAAATTCAAATAAAATAACGAAAAACTCCGAAATAAAATCTTATTTGATTTTATTATTAAATCCTCAATATTTCTTTATTTTGGGAAAGTCATTTTATTCCCTCTCTCATAATTTTTGTAATAGAAATAATTGATGATAAAATAAATAAAATCAAATGATCCTATTCTCAAAATTTGAGAAAACTCAAATATGAAAATAATGAATTCCCCAACTCTCTCCATGGGTCCTTGAGTTGCGTAGAAATTCTAGGATCAAAACCAATTGCAAATAAAATATGATATGCAATTATGATCTAATGTATAACATTCCAAATTGAAAATTTGGGATGTTACAAACCTACCCCCCTTAAGATGAATCTCGCCCTCGAGATTCGGGTTGGCTACAAAATAGGTGAGGGTGGTCCTTGAGAAAATCTTCCTCTCGCTCCCAGGTGGCTTCATCCTCCGTGTGGTTGCTCCATTGAACTTTGCAAAATTTGATAACCTTGCTGCGAGTGACTCGACTGGCAAACTCGAGAATCTTAATTGGTTTATCCTTGTAGGTCAAATCGTTATCCAACTGAATAGTTTCCAATGTCACTGTATCTCTCAGGGGTATGTCAGCCATCTCCGCGTGGCACTTCTTCAACTGAGAAACGTGGAACACATCATGAACTCCAGACAATCCTTCGGGCAATTCCAACTTGTAGGCCACTTCTCCCATACTCTCCAAAACTCGGTATGGTCCTACAAATCGTGGCGCTAACTTTCCCTTAACACCAAAACGCTTTGTTCCCCGAAGTGGAGATACTCGAAGATAAGCTCTATCTCCAACTTCATAAACTGTCTCCTTCCTTTTAGAATCTGCATAACTCTTCTGTCTGGACTGGGCTATCTTGAGCCTATCGCGAATCAATTTCACCTTCTGTTCAGACTCCTTAATCAAGTCAGGTCCAAACAACTGGCAGTCTCCGACTTCATCCCACGATAACGGTGTCCTGCAACTTCTTCCATACAAGGCTTCGAAAGGGGCCATCTTCAAACTAGCTTGATAGCTATTGTTGTAAGAGAACTCTGCATATAGCAAATTGTCATACCAACTAGATTCGTAATCTAGCGCACAAGCTCTCAGCATATCCTCCAAAATATGATTGACTCTCTCGGTCTGTCCATATGTCTGTGGATGAAAAGCTGTACTAAATTCTAGCCTGGTTCCCAAAGTTTCGTGCAACTGCTTCCAGAACTTTGAGGTAAATTGGGTTCCTCTATCTGATACTATGCTCCTTGGAACTCCATGCAAACATATGATCCTGGTCATGTATATCTTTGCCAACTTAGCACTGGTGTAAGTGGTCTTTACCGGGATGAAATGAGCTACCTTCGTCAACCGGTCGACTATAACCCAAATCGAGTCATAGCCTGAACGAGTCCTGGGTAATCCCGTGATAAAATCCATGCCTAGCTTATCCCACTTCCATTCGGGTATCGGCCATGGTTGTAACAATCCTGCTGGCTTCTGATGCTCTACCTTTACTCTCTGACACACATCACAGAATGCTACATACTCGGCAATATCCTTCTTCATTCCGGTCCACCAGAAAATATCTTTCAGATCCAGATACATCTTGGTATTTCCTGGGTGAATCGAATATGGTGAATCATGTGCCTCTTCCAGTATCAACTTCCTAATCTCCGGGTCATTGGGCACATAAACACGGTCTTCAAACCATAGGGTGTCATGCTCATCCTCACAAAATCCTTTAGCCTTTCATTTGCTCAGTTTCTCCTTAATATAGGCAATCTCCTCATCAGTCTTCTGAGCTTCTCTGATTCTATCCATCAAAGTTGACTGAATCTCCAATGCTGCTACATAACGTCCGGAACTATTTCCAAACATAGTTCACGAAGATTTTCTGTTACTCCATTGGCATTCCTCCCGTCATTAGTCTATTGACATGGCTCTTACG
Organism: Triticum dicoccoides; assembly: GCF_002162155.2. NCBI lineage: Eukaryota > Viridiplantae > Streptophyta > Magnoliopsida > Poales > Poaceae > Triticum > Triticum dicoccoides. The sequence goes on along the minus strand of NC_041382.1, from coordinate 517,373,596 downwards.
GCTCAATGCGTCAGCTACTACATTAGCCTTTCCGAGATGATAATGCAATCTCATATCATAATCCTTGATGAGCTCCAACCATCTCCTCTGTCTGAGGTTTAACTCCTTCTGTGTGAAAATGTATTTCAAACTCTTATGATCCGTGTACACCTCGCAATGATTTCCAATAAGGAAATGTCTCCATGTTTTCAATGCATGCACTACGGCTGCTAACTCCAAATCATGCGTAGCATAATTCAACTCATGAGGTTTCAGTTGTCTTGAGGAATATGAAACAACTCTCCCTTCCTACATAAGCACTGCTCCAAGTCCTCGACGTGAAGCATCGCAATACACCTCATAATCCTTGGTCTGGTCTGGCAAAATCAACACTGGTGAGGGAACCAAATGTTCCTTCAACTCCTGGAAACTAGCCTCACATTCCTCCGTCCATATGAACTTGGTATCTTTCTTCAACAACTCAGTCATAGGCTTCGCAATCTTTGAGAAATTCTCAATAAATCTCCGATAGTATCCTGTGAGTCCCAGAAAACTCCGTATCTCTCCAACAGTGGTCGGTGCTTCCCATTTGGTCACGGTATCAACTTTAGCGGGATCTACTGCTATTCCTTCTCCGGATATAACGTGTCCGAGAAATCCTAGTTCCTTCAACCAAACCTCACATTTGCTGAACTTAGCATATAATTGATATTGATGTTCTCTGAGCTTTCCAAGTACCAAACGCAAATGCTCCTTATGCTCCTCTTCATTCTTCGAGTAAACCAGGATATCATCAATGAACACTATGACGAACTTATCCAAGAACTCCATAAACACTTTTTTCATCATGTTCATAAAATAGGCAGGTGCGTTAGTCAGACCAAATGACATAATGGTATACTCGTACAGCCCATACCTGGTGGTAAAAGTTGTCTTAGGTATATCCTGTTCTTGAATCTTTAATTGGTGGTACCCTGATCGCAGATCGATCTTGGAAAATACCTTAGCTCCTTGCAATCGATCAAACAGATCATTAATCATTGGTAGTGGGTACTTGTTCTTGATCGTAACTTCATTCAATCCTCGATAATCAACAACCATCCTTAACGATCCATCCTTCTTCTCCACTAGAAGTATTGGCGATCCCCAAGGCGAAGAACTTGGGCGAATATATCCTTTATCCAGTAACTCCTTAATCTGCTTCTTAATCTCCACCAAATCCTTTGCTGGCATCCTATATGGTCTCTTTGATATGGGACCTGTGCCTGACAATAGCTCAATCAAAAACTCAATATCTCTATCCGGTGGCATGCCTGGCAACTCTTCTGGAAATACTTTAGGGAAATCCCTTACCACTAGTACTTCCTCCTGCACAACTCCTATTAAGCAATTTACTTGTGTCCTCTTTGGCACATGTCGGGATACAAACTTGATCCTTCTCCCTTCTGGTGTGGTAAGAAAAATTGACTTACTAGCACATTCAATATTCCCTTCATACTTTGATAACCAATCCATGCCTAATATCACATCCAATCCTTAGGATTCCAATACTATTAGGTCCGAGGGAAAAACATAGTTACCAATCCTTAATGGTAACCGATCACACCATCGACTAGCCAAATATTCTGCTCCAGGCGAGGTTACTAACATGGGTGACCTAAGGGCTTGGGTTGACAGGCTATACTTATCCACAAATCCCCTTGAGATGTATGAATGCAATGCACCAGTATCAAAAGAAGAGTGCAGTAAATGACTTAACCAAAAACTTACCTATTACTGCATCAGACTGAGCTTCAACCTCCTCCACGCTAACATGGTTCACCTGTCCCCTGTTGAAAGGGTTCGGCTTCTTCCCAGAGCTTCCATTGCCATTTCCATTTTGTAATTTAGGACATTCATTGGCATAATGTCTGGTCTTCGAACACTTAAAGCAAGTGACCTGGCTCAGGTCTTTCTTGGCTGGGGTTGATGGGTTGGTGTGATTCTAGCCGTTGCTTCCTCCATTACCATTACCATTCCTGGTTCCATTGTGATTGTGCGAGCTACCTCCTCCATGGGTATGCTGAAAATGTCCTCCCGGTGTAGGGGTAAAACATGGCTTCTGCTGAGCTCCTGAATTGTATTTCCCTTGTCCATACTTCCTCTTGCGGTTCTCAATTTGGTGCTGCTTGCCTTCAATCATAAGAGCATGATCTACCAACTCCTTGTAGCGACCAGACCTCAAACAGTCTGATCTCTGTGCTCCGGTGTCATCCCTGGATCAGTAATGCTGACACCACACAGTACTCGGAGGATTTATAGCAGAGTAGCAATCACACATTTATTACATCGAGTGTCTCAAAAGAGAACTTATTACAATAAATATGGCTTAAGGCCATCTAATAACGATAACAGCGGAAGGCTTGGAAGATAAGTGAGTCCATCAACTCCAACGGCATCACTGAGTATAGAACCACGACCTAAAAACTCCTTAATCGTCGTTTGAAAAGTCTGCAACATTAACTTTGCAGCCTGAAACGGGTCAGCACATGGAATATGCTAGCAAGGTAACACATAGAGAGTAATGGAATGAAACAGCTATACTATATGCATATTTGGCTGGTGGAAAGCTCTATGGTTACAGTTTTGCGTAAAGCCAATTTTTCCCTACTACAAAGGAATAAATTTATTTAACTATCATGGTAGTTGTTAAACATTGAGAATGGTTGACAGCATTCTCAATCCCAATTAAGCATCATCATTAAACAAACCCATAAAAATTTAATTTAGAGTAACATGTTGAGATTCACATGATAATCCAGGTACTAGATACTCAAGATGTCCATATCCGGGGACACGGCTAACCATGATTAGTTTATTACACTCTGGAGAGGTTTGCGCAATTTTCCCCACAAGACTCGATCGCCTCCGTTTGGTTTATCGCACTACATGGTGTTTGAGAAACAGATGAACGAGACATAGTCTTTCAGAAGCGCTAGCACCTTACGATCGGGTAGATCGTACCACCTACATCCCCTACATCTGCTAGTCTACCACTATAAGAGTTCGCACGACTTAGTCAACTATGCTAGAGCCCATAATAGATTGTGGCTGCACACGGAAGTTTCTAGTATGAATAGTCTCATGATCCCTTTGAGCCTGGGTGGCGGTCCAAAAGAAAACAGGCAAGTCCTGGAATACCCAGGTGCCTCAATCCACCCAGATGTGTGTTTAAGTTGCCACCTTAGATAAACCATTAATTAACAAAACTCACATCTGTCATGGATATCACTCACCCAATCCACGTCTACTAGCATAGCATGGCATAATAAGCAAACGTAGAAGCAACTCCCAAAGGTTTGATAATAAACATGTAATAGGTACTACCTCAACTACTTCCCATCTCACAATTTAATTAGATCCTAATCATGCAATTGTGAGGATTGATCTAATGCAATAAAACTGGGTAGTAGAAAAGGTATGATCAAAGTGTTAGTTGCCTTGCTAATGATCCGCGAAACCTAGAGATTCGAAGTAACAAGCGGCGCACTCCGGGTATTCTATCGCAGACAAACAAACAAGCATACAATAAGTACTCATCTAATGCACAGGTAAAATTCAAATAAGAGATCTAACCAGAAGGTTCAACTTAAGAACTCCGGTTGGCAAAAGAATCAAATCGAACGAAGCAACGAAAGTCAAACGGCAAAAGAAAACAACTTCGTTCTACAAATCTGGATCTAGGGCAAATTTTACTGTAGCAAAATCTTGTTTAAGTTGGTTAAACGGATAGATGGTTTCGAGACGAAACTCTAGGCGCTTGAATCGCCTGATTCCGGTAAACGAGCGAAAAGTTATACTAAAACGAAAATCGGATCAGGAATCACGATCAGAAAAATCGCGGATTTAATGCGAGAGAAAGAAAAAACAACGAACGTTCGTTAGAATGAACGAACGGACGAACGCTCGCTATTTAAATAAACCGGAAAAACCGATCTATTTAAAAAAAATCGATGGAAAAATCCGACGAAAACCGATCTATATTTAAGAAAACCGATGGCACGGAAGTCGAGGCGCGGCGAACCTCGGCGGCGCGGCGGCGGGCGGCGGCGGCGGCGCGGGTAGCGAGGCGCGTCGGCGGCGGCAGCTGGCGGCGGGGCTGGGGCTGGGGCTGGGGCTAGGGTTCGGCCGGGGTGGGCTGGCTTATAAAGCCTAACGGGCCGGGAGTCCTAGTCTGATACGGCCCGTAGGTCGGTTCGTTTTTTTTTTCTTTTTTGTAATATTAACGCACAGAAGAAAAAAAGTAAAAAGAAATACTAAACAGACTCCAAAAATTCCGAAATAAATTTTCGCGGGCTTCTAAAATCAAGCCGCACAAGGTGAACATTTATTTGGGACCTAAATGCAATTTTGAAAAACGCACATTTTTCCTAAATTCAAATAAAACACCGAAAAACTCTGAAATAAAATCTTATTTGATTTTATTATTAAATCCTCAATATTTCTTTATTTTGGGAAAGTCATTTTATTCCCTCTCTCATATTTTTGTAATAGAAATAATTGATGATAAAATAAATAAAATCAAATGATCCTATTCTCAAAATTTGAGAAAACTCAAATATGAAAATAACGAAATCCCCAACTCTCTCCGTGGGTCATTGAGTTGTGTAGAATTTCTAGGATCAACCAAAATGCAAAATAAAATATGGTATGCAGTGATGATCTAATGTATAACATTCCAAATTGGAAATTTGGGATGTTACAAACCTACCCCCCTTAAGATGAATCTCGCCCTCGAGATTCGGGTTGGCTAGAAAATAGGTGAGGGTGGTCCTTGAGAAAATCTTCCTCTCGTTCCCAAGTGGCTTCATCCTCCGTGTGGTGGCTCCACTGAACTTTGCAAAACTTGATAACCTTGCTGCGAGTGACTCGATTGGCAAACTCGAGAATCTTAACGGGTCTCTCCTCGTAGGTCAAATCGTTATCTAACTGAATTGTTTCCAAAGGCACTGTGTCTCTCAACGGTATGTCAACCATCTCCGCGTGACATTTCTTTAACTGGGAAACGTGGAACACATCATGAACTCCTGACAATCCTTCGGGCAATTCCAACTTGTAGGCCACTTCTCCCATACGCTCTAAAACTCGATATGGTCCTACAAATCGTGGCGCTAACTTCCCTTTAACTCCAAAACGCTTTGTTCCCCGGAGTGGAAATACTCAAAGATAAGCTCTATCTCCGACTTCGTAAACTGTCTCCTTGCATTTAGAATCTGCATAACTTTTCTGTCTGGACTGGGCTACCTTGAGCCTATCGCGAATCAACTTCACCTTCTGTTCAGACTCTTTAATCAGCTCGGGTCCAAACAACTGGTGGTCTCCAACTTCGTCCCATGACAACGGTGTCCTGCACCTCCTTCCGTACAAGGCTTCGAAAGGGGCCATCTTTAAATTGGTTTGGTAACTGTTGTTGTAAGAGAACTCTGCATATGGCAAATTATCGTCCCAACTAGATCCATAATCTAGCTCACAAGCTCTCAGCATATCCTCCAAAATCTGATTGACTCTCTCGGTCCGTCCATCTGTCTGTGGATGAAAAGCTGTACTGAATTCTAGCCTGGTACCCAAAGTTTCGTGCAACTGCTTCCAGAACTTTGAGGTAAACTGGTTCCTCTATCTGATACGACACTCCTTGGAACTCCATGCAGACATACGATCCTGGTCATGTATATCTTTGCCAACTTAACACTGGTGTAAGTGGTCTTTACTGGGATGAAATGAGCTACTTTCGTCAATCGATCAACTACACCTCAAATCGAGTCATAGCCTGAACGAGTCCTGGGCAATCCCGTGATAAAATCCATGCCTAGCTTATCCCACTTCCATACGGGTATCGGCAATGGTTGTAACAATCCTGCTAGCTTCTAATGCTCTGCCTTTACTCTCTGACATACATCACAAACTGCTACATACTCTGCAATATCCTTCTTCATTCCGGTCCACCAAAAAATATCCTTCAAATCCAAATACATCTTGGTATTTCTTGGGTGAATTGAATATGGTGAATCATGTGCCTCTTGCAAAATCAACTTCCTGATCTCGGGTCATTGGGCACGTAAACGCGGTCTTCAAACCATAGGGTGTCGTGCTCATCCTCACGAAATCCTTTAGCTTTTCCTTTGCTCAGTTTCTCCTTTATAGCGGCAATCTCTTTGTCAGTCTTCTGAGCTTCTTTGATTCTATCCATCAAGGTTGACTGAATCTCCAATGTTGCTACATAGCCTCTCGGAACTATTTCCAAACATAGTTCACGAAGATTTTCTGCTAACTCCTTGGGTATTTCTCCCATCATTAACGTATTGACATGGCTCTTACGGCTTAATGCGTCAGCTACTACATTAGGCTTTCCGAGGTGATAATGCAATTTCATATCATAATCCTTGATGAGCTCCAACCATCTCCTTTGTCTGAGATTCAACTCCTTCTGTGTGAAAATGTACTTCAAACTCTTATGATCCGTGTACACCTCAAAATGATTTCCAATGAGGAAATGCCTCCATGTTTTCAAAGCATGCACTACGCCTGCTAACTCCAAATCATGCGTAGCATAATTCAACTCATGAGGCTTCAGTTGTCTTGAGGCATATGAAACAACTCTCCCTTCCTGCATAAGCACTGCTCCAAGTCCTCGACGTGAAGCGTCGCAATACACCTCATAATCGTTGGCCTGGTCTGGCAAAATCAACACTGGTGAGGTAACTAAGCGTTTCTTCAACTCTTGGAAACTAGCCTCACATTCCTCCGTCCATATGAACTTGGTATCTTTCTTTAACAACTCAGTCATAGGCTTCGCAATCTTTGAGAAATTCTCAATAAATCTCCGGTAGTATCCTGCGAGTCCAAGAAAACTCCGGATCTCTCCAACTGTTGTTGGGGCTTCCCACTTGGTCACGGTATCAACTTTAGTGGGATCAACTGCTATACCTTCTCCAGATATAACGTGTCTGAGGAATCCTACTTCCTTCAACCAAAACTCACATTTGCTGAACTTGGCATATAATTGATGTTCTCTGAGTTTTCCAAGTACCAAACACAAATGCTCCTTATGCTCCTCTTCATTCTTCGAATAAACGAGGATATCATCAATGAACACTACGACGAACTTATCCAAGAACTCCATAAAGTCTTTGTTCATCATGTTCATAAAATATGCGGGTGCGTTAGTCAGACCAAATGACATAACGGTATACTCGTACAACCCATACCTAGTGGTAAAAGCTGTCTTGGGAATATCCTATTCTCGAATCTTCAACTGGTGGTATCCTGATCGCAGATCGATCTTTGAAAATACCTTAGCTCCTTGCAATCGATCAAACAGATCATTAATCATTGGTAGTGGGTACTTGTTCTTGATCGTTACTTCATTCAATCCTCGATAATCAACAACCATCCTTAACGATCCATCCTTCTTTTCTACTAGAAGTACTAGCGATCCCCAAGGCGAAGAACTTGGGCAGATATATCCCTTATCCAGTAACTCCTTAATCTGCTTCTTAATTTCCACCAAATCCTTTGCTGGCATCCTATATGGTCTCTTTGATATGGGACCTGTGCCTGGCAATAGCTCAATCAAAAACTCAATATCTCTATCCGGTGGCATGCCTGGCAATTCTTCTGGAAATACTTCAGGAAAATCCCTTACCACTGGTACTTCCTCCTGCACAACTCCTGTTAGGCAATTTACTTGAGTCCTCTTTGGCACATGCCGGGATACATACTTGATCCTTCTCCCTTCTAGGGTGGTAAGAAAAATTGACTTACTAGCACATTCAATATTCCCGTCATACTTTGATAATCAATCCCTGCCTAATATCACATCCAATCCTTGGGATTCCAATACTATTAGGTCTGAGGGAAAAACATAGTTACCAATCCTTAATGGTAACCTATCACACCATAGACTAGCCACATACTCTGCTCCAGGCGAGGTTACTAACATGGGTGACCTAAGGGCTTGGGTTGATAGGTTATACTTATCCACAAATCCCCTTGAGATGTATGAATGCGATGCACCAGTATCAAAAAGAACGAGTGCAGTAAATGACTTAACCAAAAACTTACCTATTACTGCATCGAGCTAAGCTTCAACCTCCTCCACACTAACGTGGTTCACCTGTCCCCTGTTGAAAGGGTTCGACTTCTTCCCAGAACTTCCATTGCCATTCTGGCCTTCAAGACATTCATTGGCATAATGTCCGGTCTTCTGACACTTAAAACAAGTGACTTGGCTCAGGTCCTTCTTGGTTGGGGTTGGTGGGTTGGTGCAATTCTGGCCGTTGCTTCCTCCATTGCCATTACCATTCTTGGTGCCATTGTGATTGTGCGAGCTACCTCCTCCATGGGTATGGTGAAAATGTCCTCCCGGTTTAGGGGTAAAACGTGGCTTCTGCTGAGCTCCTGAATTGTACTTTCCTTGTCCATACTTCCTCTTGCGATTTTCAATTTGCTGCTGCTTCCCTTCAATCATAAGAGCACGATCTACCAACTCCTGATAGTTGTTGAAAGTGGCTACCATCAACTGCATGCTCAACTCATCATTCAGTCCTTCCAGAAACTTCTCCTGCTTAGCTGCATCCGTAGCAACGTCATCTGGGCATAACATGCTAACTTACCAAAGTCCTCCACATATTGGCCAACTATCCGTCCTCCTTGGCGCAAGTTGCGAAACTCACGCTTCTTCATGGCCATATCTACTGCTGAAACATGTGCAGTACGAAAAGCCTGCTGAAACTGGTCCCATGTGACAGTGTCGACTGGGAAAGCGGCTGTGAAATTCTTCCACCATGATGCTGCGGGTCCTTCTAACTGATGTGCGGCAAACTTCACCTTCTCCGCATCTGTGCATCCTACTGTGGTCAACTCCCTAGTTGTCTTGCGGAGCCAATCATCTGCTACTATCGGCTCGGTGCTACTGGAAAACACCGGCGGATTCAGCCTAAGAAAACGGGCTAAGTGGTCAACAGGTGGTGGTGGTGGTGGAGGGTTGTTGTTGTTGTTCCCCTGATTCTGATTCTGGACTAGCAACTGCATCAATGTGTTCTGCTGCTGGATCAACTGGGTGAGCTCCGGTGGAAAGGCAAATCCGGGGTCACGTCTCGGAGGCATCTGAGGGTTTAGAAAAGATGAGATGTAAGAATAGAGGGTGTCTAAAGAGAAAACACTACCCATATGCACATGAGGCAAAAGCAAACAATTCACTTCATTCAATCAAACAAGGGCATACAATCGATCTATCTATCGCAAAAGTGCTTGGACTACTATATTTACATGGTGGACTACTACTACTGATGAGGTGGTCAACTAGAAATATTTTTCGGTTGCAGACTCCATGATATCTGCTCTAGCTTCATCAACATAGTCATCATCGCTACTATCTGGTTCCGAGTCGGTGCCGTCGATGATGATGTAGTCTTCCGGGCTAATCTCCTTGGGTTCTTCGTCTTCATCTACTGGTGTAGGGCCTCCCATAAATATTCCAATCTTCTTGATCAGGTCGTCATTCTTCTCCACCAATACTTCAATTTCCTCTTCATAATCTTCACGTGTAGCCTTGAGTTCTTCCTCCAGTTCCTTGATTCTAGTCTTAGCCTTCTTCAGATCTATCATGTCGGCGCACATCTGGTTCTCCTGTCGTCGAATGTGCTGGTTTAAATCCTGGATAAAATCTGCGATTGATCTATCCTTCCTGGTGCTGATCATCTCCCAGTGTTCATCTCGGCACCCACAAATCTGGTAGATAGTATCCTTGAGATCATTGTGGTAGACTTCTCCAATGCGTCCCATCACGATGTGAGCTGCCATGCTCTTTCCTAGACTCCAAGTTGGTGCATCAAAAGAAAACTCTATGGGCTCAGTGACTGGCATGAACGTCCTTCCTGGAACATGAACTTGAATCATCCAGCGCTCTTCTTCAGGTAAAGTGGAGTTGTAGGTTCCTGTGAAGCTTGGTACTCCTATATTCAGGTATCTAGTGACTTCCTTCAAGTGTCGTCCAAAGGGTGTATCTTCATCCGGTTGCGTAAACTTGTTCCTTGCATCTGCCATCCTAAAGAGTAGAAAAGATTAGAAGTCAGAAGAGAAGAGAATGGATAGTGATCTAGGTCTTTTAGCTTAGTGGTCATGTCCTATAGTCAGCGTGTGCTCTGATACCATCTCTGTAGCGACCAGACCTCAAATAGTCTGATCTTTGTGCTCCGGTGTCATCCCTGGATCAGTAATGCTGACACCACACATTACTCGGAGGATTTATAGCAGAGTAGCAATCACACACTTATTACATCGAGTGTCTCAAAAGAGAACTTATTACAATAAATATGGCTTAAGGCCATCTAATAACGATAACAGCGGAAGGCTTGGAAGATAAGTGAGTCCATCAACTCCAACGACATCACTGAGTATAGAACCACGACCTAAAAACTCCTTAATCGTCGTCTGAAAAGTCTGCAACATTAACGTTGCAGCCCGAAACGGGCCAGCACATGGAATATGCTGGCAAGGTAACACATAGAGAGTAATGGAATGAAACAGCTATACTAGATGCATATTTGGCTGGTGGAAAGCTCTATGGTTACAGTTTTGCGTAAAGCCAATTTTTCCCTACTACAAAGGAATACATTTATTTAACTATCATGGTAGTTGTTAAACATTGAGAATGGTTGACAGCATTCTCAATCCCAATTAAGCATCATCATTAAACAAACCCATAAAAATTTAATTTAGAGTAACATGTTGAGATTCACATGATAATCCAGGTACTAGATACTCAAGATGTCCATAGTCGGGGACACGGCTAACCATGATTAGTTTATTACACTCTGCAGAGGTTTGCGCACTTTTCCCCACAAGACTCGACCGCCTCCGTTTGGTTTCTTGCACTACATGGTGTTAGAGAAACGGATGACCGAGACATAGTCTTTCAGAAGCGCTAGCACCTTACGATCGGGTAGACCGTACCACCTACATCCCCTACATCTGCTAGTCTACCACTATAAGAGTTCGCACGACTTAGTCAACTATGCTAGAGCCCATAATAGCTTGTGGCTGCACACGGAAGTTTCTAGTATGAATAGTCTCATGATCCCTTTGAGCCTGGGTGGTGGTCCAAAAGAAAACAGGCAAGTCCTGGAATACCCAGGTGCCTCAATCCACCCAGATGTGTGTTTATGTTGCCACCTTAGATAAACCAATAATTAAAAAAACTCACATCTATCATGGATATCACTCACCCGATCCACGTCTACTAGCATAGCATGGCATAATAAGCAAACGTAGAAGCAACTCCCAAAGGTTTGATAATAAACATGTAATAGGTACTACCTCAACTACTTCCCATCCCACAATTTAATTAGATCCTAATCATGCAATTAGTGAGGATTGATCTAATGCAATAAAACTGGGTAGTAGAAAAGGTATGATCAAAGTGTTACTTGCCTTGCTGATGATCCACGAAACCTAGAGATTCGAAGTAACAAGCGGCGCACTCCGGGTATTCTATCACAGACAAACAAACAAGCATACAATAAGTACTCATCTAATGCACAGGTAAAATTAAAATAAGAGATCTAACCAGAAGGTTCAACTTAAGAACTCCGTTTGGCAAAAGAATCAAATCGAACGAAGCAACGAAAGTCAAACGACGAAAGAAAACAACTTCGTTCTACAAATCTGGATCTAGGGCAAATTTTACAGTAGCAAAATCTTGTTTAAGTTGGTTAAACGGATAGAGGGTTTCGAGACGAAACTCTAGGCACTTGAATCGCCTGATTCCGATAAACGAGCGAAAAGTATACTAAAACGAAAATCGGATCAGGAATCGCGATCAGAAAAATCGCGGATTTAATCCGAGAGAAAGAAAAAACGACGAATGTTCGTTAGAACGAACGAACGGACGAACGCTCGCTATTTAAATAAACCGGAAAACCCGATCTATTTAAAAAAACTGAAACTAAAAAAACCGACGGAAAAATCCGACGAAAACCGATCTATATTTAATAAAAATCGATGGCACGGAAGTCGAGGCGCGGCGAACCTCGGCGGCGGCGGGCGGCGCGGTGGCGGCGGCGGCTGGCGGCAGGGCTGGGGCTGGGGCTGGAGCTAGGGTTCGGTCGGGGTGGGCTGGCTTATAAAGCCTAACAGGCCGGGAGTCCTTGTCGGACACGGCTCGTAGGTCGGTTCGTTTTTTTAATATTAACGCGCAGAAGAAAAAAATAAAAAGAAATACTAAACGGACTCCAAAAATTCCGAAATAAATTTTCACGGGCTTCTAAAATCAAGCCGCACAAGGTGAACATTTATTTGGGACCTAAATGCAATTTTGAAAAACACACATTTTTCCTAAATTCAAATAAAACACCGAAAAACTCCGAAATAAAATCTTATTTGATTTTATTATTAAATCCTCAATATTTCTTTATTTTGGGAAAGTCATTTTATTCCCTCTCTCATATTTTTGTAATAGAAATAATTGATGATAAAATAAATAAAATCAAATGATCCTATTCTCAAAATTTGAGAAAACTCAAATATGAAAATAACAAAATCCCCAACTCTCTCCGTGGGTCATTGAGTTGCGTTGAATTTCTAGGATCAACCAAAATGCAAAATAAAATATGGTATGCAGTGATGATCTAATGTATAACATTCCAAATTGGAAATTTGGGATGTTACACTCCTGATAGTTGTTGAAGGTTGCTACCATCAACTGCATGCTCAACTCATCATTTAGTCCTTCTAGAAACTTCTCCTGCTTCGCTGCATCCGTAGCAACGTCATCTGGGGCATAACATGCTAACTTACTAAAGTCCTCCCCATACTGGCCAACTGTCCGTCCTCCTTGGCGCAAGTTGCGAAACTCACGCTTCTTCATGGCCATAGCTCCTGCTGAAACATGGCCAGTACAAAAGGCCTGCTGAAACTGGTCCCATGTGACAGTGTCGACAAGGAAAGTGGCTGTGAAATTCTCCCACCATGATGTTGCGGGTCCTTCAAGCTGATGTGCGGCAAACTTCACCTTCTCCGCATCCGTGCATCCTGCTGTGGTCAACTCTCTAGTTGTCTTGCGGAGCCAATCATCTGCTACTATCGGCTCGGTGCTACTGGAAAACACCGGCGGATTCAGCCTAAGAAAATGCGCTAAGTGATCAACATGTGGTGGTGGTGGGTTGTTGTTGTTCCCCTGATTCTGATTCTGGACTAGCAACTGCATTAATGTGTTCTGCTGCTGGATCAACTGGGTGAGCTCCGGTGGAAAGGCAAATCCGGGGTCACGTCTCGGAGGCATCTGAGGGTTTAAAAAAGATGAGATGTAAGAATAGAGGGGGTCTAAAGACAAAACACTACCCATATGCACATGAGGCAAAAGCAAACAATTCACTTCATTCAATCAAGCAAGGGCATACAATCAATCTAACTATCGCAAAAGTGCTTGGACTACTATATTTACATGGGGGACTACTACTACTTATGAGGTGGTCTACAAGAAATATTCTTCGGTTGCAGACTCCATGATATCTGCTCCAGCTTCATCAACATAATCATCATCGCTATCGTCTGGATCCGAATCGGTGTCGTCGATGATGTTGTAGTCTTCCGGGCGAATCTCCTTGGGTTCTTCGTCTTCATCTACTGGTGTAGGGTCTCCCATAAATATCCCGATCTTCTTTGTTAGGTCGGCATTCTTATCCAACAATACTTCAATTTCCTCTTCATAATCTTCACGTATAGACTTGAGTTCTTCCTCCAGTTCCTTGATTCTTGTCTTAGCCTTCTTCAGATCTATCATGTCGGCGCACATCTGGTTTTTCTGTCGTCGAATGTGCTGGTTTAACTCCTGGATAAAAGCTGCAATTGATCTATCCTTCCGAGTGCTAATCATCTCCTAGTGCTCATCTCGGCGCCCACAAATCTGGTAGATAGTATCCTTGAGATCATTGCGGTAGACTTCTCCAATGCGTCCATGGCAATGTGAGCTGCCATGCTCTTTCCTAGACTCCAAGTTGGTGCATCAAAAGAAAACTCTACGGGCTCAGTGACTGTCATGAATGTTCTTCCTGGAACTTGAACTTGAATCATCCAGCGCTCTTCTTCAGGTAAAGCGGCGTTGTAGGTTCTGATGAAGCTGGGTACTCCTATGTTCAGGTATCTAGTGACTTCCATCAAGTGTCGTCCAAAGGGTGTATCTTCATCCGGTTGCGTGAACTTGTTCCTTGCATCCGCCATCCTAAAAGAGTAGAAAAGATGAGGAGTCAGAAGAGAAGAGAGTGAATAGTGATCTAGGTCTTTAGCTTAGTGGTCGTGTCCTACAGTCAGCGTGTGCTCTGATACCATCTCTGTAGCGACCATACCTCAAACAGTCTGATCTCTGTGCTCCGGTGTCATCCCTGGATCAGTAATGCTGACACCACACAGTACCCGAAGGATTTATAACAGAGTAGCAATCACACACTTATTACATCGAGTGTCTCCATAGAGAACTTATTACAATAAATATGGCTTAAGGCCATCTAATAACGATAACAGCGGAAGGCTTGGAAGATAAGTGAGTCCATCAACTCCAACGGCATCACTGAGTATAGAACCACGACCTAAAAACTCCTTAATCATCGTGTGAAAAGTCTGCAACATTAACGTTGCAGCCCGAAACGGGTCAGCACATGGAATATGCTGGCAAGGTAACACATAGAGAATAATGGAATGAAACAGCTATACTATATGCATATTTGGCTGGTGGAAAGCTCTATGGTTACAGTTTTGCGAAAAGCCAATTTTTCCCTACTTCAAAGGAATAAATTTAATTACTATCATGGTGGTTGTTAAACATTGAGAATGGTTGACAGCATTCTCAATCCCAATTAAGCATCATCATTAAACAAACCCATAAAAATTTAATTTAGAGTAACATGTTGAGATTAACATGATAATCCAGGTACTAGATACTCAAGATGTCCATAACTGGGGACACGGCTAACCATGATTAGTTTATTACACTCTACAGAGGTTTGCGCACTTTTCCCCACAAGACTCGATCGTCTCCGTTTGGTTTCTCACACTACATGGTGTTTGAGAAACGGATGACCAAGACATAGTCTTTCAGAAGCGCTAGCACCTTACGATCGGGTAGACCGTACCACCTACATCCCCTACATCTGCTAGTCTACCACTGTAAGAGTTCGCACGACTTAGTCAACTATGCTAGAGCCCATAATAGCTTGTGGCTGCACACGGAAGTTTCTAGTATGAATAGTCTCATGATCCCTTTGAGCCTGGGTGGCGGTCCAAAAGAAAACAGGCAAGTCCTGGAATACCCAGGTGTCTCAATCCATCCAGATGTGTGTTTAAGTTGCCAACTTAGATAAACCATTAATTAACAATCTCACATCTGTCATGGATATCACTCACCCAATCCACGTCTACTAGCATAGCATGGCATAATAAGCAAACGTAGAAGTAACTCCCAAAGGTTTGATAATAAACAGGTAATAGGTACTACCTCAACTACTTCCCATCCCACAATTTAATTAGATCCTAATCATGTAATGTGTGAGGATTGATCTAATGCAATAAAACTGGGTAGTAGGAAAGGTATGATCAAAGTGTTACTTGCCTTGCTGATGATCTGAGAAATCTAGCGATTTGAAGTAACAAGCGGCGCACTCCGGGTACTCTATCGCAAACAAACAAACAAACAAGCATACAATAAGTACTCATCTAATGCACGGGTAAAACACAAATAAGAGATCTAACCAGAAGGTTCAACTTAAGAACTCTGGTTTGCAAAAAGAATCAAATCGAACGAAGCAACGAAAGTCAAACGGCGAAAGAAAACAACTTCGTTCTACTAATCTAGTTCTAGGGCAAATTTTACAGTAGCAAATACTTGTTTAAGTTGGTTAATCGGATAGAGGGTTTCGAGACGAAACTCTAGGCGCTTGAATCGCCTGATTCCAATAAACGAGCGAAAAGTTATACTAAAAAGAAAATCGGATCAGGAATCGCGATCAGAAAAATCGCGGATTAAATCCGAATAAAAGAAAAATGATGAACGTTCGTTAGAATGAACGAATGGACGAACGCTCGCTATTTAAATAAACCGGAAAAACGATCTATTTAAAAAAACTGAATCTAAAAAACCGATGAAAAACCGACGGAAAAACCGAACGGTTTTTCGAAAAAAATAAAAAAACCGGCGCGGAAAACTAGGCGTCGACGGACCTCGGGCGGCGTGCGGCGGCGGCGCGGCGGGGCGACGGCGGCGGCGGCTTGGGGAGGGGCTAGGGTTTGGCTGGGCCTCTACCCCGGCTTATATAGCCTAACGGGCTGGGAGTCCTAGTCGGACACGGCCCTAGGTGGTTCGTTGTTTTTTTTAAAAAAATATTACGCGCAGAAAAAAATAAGAAGAAATACTGAACGGACTCCAAAAATTCTGAAATAAATTTTCACGGGCTTCTAAAATCAAGCCGCACAAGGTGTACATTTATTTAGGGCCTAAATGCAATTTTGAAAAACGCACATTTTTCCTAAATTCAAATAAAATAACGAAAAACTCCGAAATAAAATCTTATTTGATTTTATTATTAAATCCTCAATATTTCTTTATTTTGGGAAAGTCATTTTATTCCCTCTCTCATAATTTTTGTAATAGAAATAATTGATGATAAAATAAATAAAATCAAATGATCCTATTCTCAAAATTTGAGAAAACTCAAATATGAAAATAATGAATTCCCCAACTCTCTCCATGGGTCCTTGAGTTGCGTAGAAATTCTAGGATCAAAACCAATCGCAAATAAAATATGATATGCAATTATGATCTAATGTATAACATTCCAAATTGAAAATTTGGGATGTTACAATACATAAAAGAATTCAGAGAAGATTCAAATATTGTTCATAGATAAACTTGATTACAAACCCACAATTCATCGGTCTCAACAAACACACCGCAAAAAAAGATTACATCAAATAGATCTCCACAAGAGAGGGGGAGAACTTTGTATTGAGATCCAAAAAGAGAGAAGAAGCCATCTAGCTAAAAACTATGGACCCGTAGGTGTGAGGTAAACTACTCACACTTCATCGGAGAGGCTATGGTGTTGATGTAGAAGCCCTCCGTGATCGATGCCCCCTGCGGCGGAGCTCCGGAACAGGCCCCAAGATGGGATCTCGTGGATACAGAAACTTACGGCGGTGGAATTAGGGTTTTGGCTCCGTATCTGATCGTTTGGGGGTACGTAGGTATATATAGGAGGAAGAAGTACGTCGG